>NC_135478.1:150935507-151248508 GCF_052094955.1 Ictidomys tridecemlineatus | reverse complement strand
TCAATTGAGCTCCACTGAAGATATAGCCAAGTACCTACCCAACTTCTCATTTGAATTTCTAGTTAAGTATTAGAAACAAATGCCAACATCAAAATTGCCAATTTCTACCCAAGAATCTGCTCCTCTATCCTGTTAAGGAACAGCCAACAGGATTTGTATCCTGTTAAGGAACAGCCAACAGGATTTGTATCCTGTTGGCTGTTCCTTATATCACTCTGAACAGAGAATGGCCACTACTCATTATCTCCATTACTAATATCATCAAATCCTGTTGGCTGTTCCTTAGATCACTCTGAACAGAGAATGGCCATTACTCATTATCTCCATTACTAATATTTTCTTCCCAAGGTATTACATTGGGGGCTGCCTCCCCATTTCCAATGAAGTTTTCAGATATTGTGTTTGGTTTTTAGGTTTGTTTGTTTTCAATGATTGTTTTTGCAGTGGGGATGGGACCCAGGGCCTCACTGATGCTAGGTGAGTGTTCTATCACTGAGCTATATCCCCAGCCCTGTTCCAAGCATTTTGAAGCCACTTCACCAATTTGTGGAAGATAATCTAATGATGGCCAATACTGCAGTGCCTGGAAGCATATGCCTGTCTGTAATTCTGGCAACTCAGGAGGCTGAGGGAGGAGGATGCCAAGTCAGAGGCTGGCATGGACAACTTGAGAGCCTGTCTCAAAAATCAAAAAGGGCTGGGGATGTAACTCAGTGGTAGAGCACCCCTAGTACTGCCCAAAAAAGAAGGGAAAAAAAAAAAAAACCACCCATTTCTCCCTCTCGCTCCACACATGCCACTCCTCCATCCAGAAATAGAGTCTCTTTCCAAATCCTCCTTTTTGGTTTTTTTTATTTGTTGTTTGTGTGCCAGGGGTTGAACCCAGGGGCGTTCAATCACTGAGCCACCTCCCCAGCTCTTTTAATATTTTATTTTGAGACAGGGTCTCACCAGTTGCTTAGGCCCTTGCTAAATTGCTGAGGCTAGCTTTGAACTCATGATCCTCCTGCCTCAACTTCCTGAGCCCCTGGGATTACAGGCACAAAACACCATACTCTGCTACACATCCTCCTTAAATCTGGACTGGTTTGGTGACTTGTCTTATCAATGGAATGGAACAGAAGCAACACTCTTGAGCCTCCTGTCTCAACTTCCTCAGCCACTGAGATTACAGGCATGTACCACCAGGCCCAGCTGGGATCTATCTTTAAGTGAATAAGCAGCTTCCGGTTTCACTTGGGGCAGTTGGTCACTGTGCTATTAAAGCTATTCAGGCTACTACTGAATGATGAGATACTGTGTGGAGAAAGATCAAAGAAGAAGCCCATGGGACCAGTTACATGAGTGAAGCTTTCTAAGAATCTTTTTGCCACCCTTAGTAAATGACCCAAAATGACATCACATGGAACAGAACCAATGACCTAATAGACCCATAGCATCGCAAGAAGATTGGAGTGGATTTGTTAGGCAGTAATAGATAACTAAAATACCATGATCACAACAGAATCTGCTCCCTATAGAACTATTCGATAATGCCAAATATTCTAAGAACTTGGGACTCTTTCCTCTTATACTTCCATTGAATTTTTCTTGGACTACTTCTGTGATAATTTCAAACCATTTCCTAATCAAGTTAAATGGTCTCAGAATAATTCTCTAAAAAAACATACAATTGCTGTACTATGTATTCCCCTTCAGGGCAATAAAATTCACACACTCTGTTAATATTTATAACTATTTACCAATACTGAACACTTGCCAAAATACAACTTCAGACCATGATAAATTATACCCTTGATTTTAATGGAGCACTCAAAATATGCTTGCCACCAGCCTTTAAGCAAAATCCTGGCAGTCGAAGCCAATTTGTAAACACAGATTTATGGGGCAGAGAGTCTAAGAATGCCAGTCCTATCCTTTGGTCACTGCTACCACACTGCCACCTCCTGTCTTATGACTCTGAAAGCCTGAATCAGAGGCGATAGTCGATAAAGGAAACTCAGCTAAGAATAGCACAACTAAACATCTTTCCGCCTCTCCTTCCTCCCAGACCAAACCAACTGCCAGCATTACTGAATGGATAATTCATACCTTTCAAAAATTAGTTACTGCTAGAAAAGCTGATGCCTGAATGCAGCTAAGGACAATTATAATGGAGTCACCTCAAATAGATAAAGGTAGTTCAACAGCTTCACTTTAAAAATCAACACAACTGCAGAGATACTGCTCATAAAAGGATCTCAAAGCATGGCAAAGATAATTTCCCACTTGCTGACTGAATGAGGTACATAAGCAAAAGCAACTGAGCTACCATACTACAGAAAAATTCACGTCAAGCTCCTTAGAGGGAAAACCTCATCTCTAATTCCAAAAGATACTTTTGAGCCTTAGCTGATAACCCATTTATTTCAAGAAGAGTGACAAAACCTCAGAACAAACATGCCCCCTTATAGCTTATTATAAGAGCATTTGGCCTGAACAGAGAATGTCAGTGATCAAACAAATCAAAAGAAAATCCAAAAACAGAAGCCAAGATTCTCAATTCCCACTGGCTCCAGGGGCACCCATCACATTTCTACAATATCTTTCTCTGGTTTACTGTGGACACATGGTAGAAGTTACTTAACATTTAGTTTCTAAACATTCTATGAAGGCCAAAGTAACAAATCTTTCAGGCTGGGGATGTGGGTTGGTAGGAGAGTACTTGTCTAGCCTGTGTGGGTTTGATCATCTGCGGGGGGAGGCTTGTAAAGTAGGTATAATCTCAGTGACTTGGGAAGCTTAGGAGGGAGGATACCAAGTTTGAGGCCAGCCTCAGCAACTTAGCAAGACACTGTCTCTAAATAAATAAATAAATAGGGTCAGGGATATACCTCAATAGTAGAGTGACCTCCAGTTCAATTCCTTGTACAAAAATAAAGAAAAAAAAAATCTTTCAAGCTGCACTGAGAAAACAATGAATCAAGTAAAATTCCTCCATCTATAGTTACATATTGCTGATCTTAAAATGGGCACTCCACAGATACCTTTGCTTGTTAATTCATAACAATCGAAACCTCAAGTATCAGCATGTGTGAGAAAGGCGCTACACAAGATTCACCTGTACCATACCTATAAAGAAGGGTACTGTTATGCATACCTGTGCTTAAATGTTCTACATTAAAATTAGCTATGCCACGCAGCTTGGTGCACACAAGGCCCTAAGCAACTCAGCAAGATCCTGTCTCAAAATAAAAAATAAAAAGGGGCTGGGGATGTGGCTGAGTGGTTGAACACCCAGGGTTCATTCCCTGGTACAAAAATTTAAAAAAAAAAAAAAAAAAAAAAAGTTTGTGATATCCTAAGACTTTGAAGTTGGCCCACAGTGAGGGTTTATACATGATGGCTAATGGGCACACTGGTGGTCATGGCACCCTCCTATTCTTTACTATTTACTATTAAAATGCAACACTAGCTTCTAAATGGAGGCTTAAAGTAAAATGCATTTAAAACCTCATCCAAGGGCTGGGGATGTGGCTCAAGTGGTAGCGCACTCGCCTGGCATGCGTGCGGCCCGGGTTTGATCCTCAGCACCACATACCAACAAAGATGTTGTGTCCGCCGAGAACTAAAAAATAAATATTAAAAATTCCTCTCTCACTCTCTCTTAAAAAAAAAAAAAAAAAAAAAAAAAAACCTCATCCAATTTATGTGTTAAACAAGTATTCCAAATAAAAGTTATTATTTTTTTTCAAGAACATTTGAGTTTAAAGGATTCTTCTTGGAAAAAAAATATATTACCTATAATATTATGCCATTTTCTCTCCTTTATTTAAATGTGTTTCCTGCTACACATAATCCTAATCAAGGCCAACAGCTAAATTGTAAATGTTTGATCAAAAATAGTTAGGCTGGGCTGGGGATGTGGCTCAAGCAGTAGCACGATCGCCTGGCATGCGTGCGGCCCGGGTTCGATCCTCAGCACCACATACCAACAAAGATGTTGTGTCCGCCGAGAACTAGAAAATAAATATTAAAAAAATTCTGTCTCTCTCTCTCCTCTCTCACTCTTTAAAAAAAATAAATAAATAAATAGTTAGGCTGTAGGCAGGTGTGGCAGCACACATCTCTAATCCCAGCTACTCAGAAGGCTGAAGGAGTATTGGAAGCTTGAGATCAACCTCAGAAACTTAGCAAAACCCTATTTCAAAATAAAAAATAAAAAGAGTTGGGGATGTAGTTCAAAGATAGAGCATCCCTGGGTTCAACCACCAGTACCAAAAAAAAAAAAAAAGGTATAAAAATTTAAAAATTTTTCAGAAATTGAAAGTTGCAGAAATTTAACTAAAAACCACCATCCTGTTCCCTCCATGTCAGCAACTTTGCCATTCCCTCTCCCATGCCCAACAGCCCACAACATAACAAAAAAAGGACAGTGCTATTTATATAATCACATACGGGTACATACAATGCCAACAAGATAGAGGTGGCTCTTCCAACCAAACTCGGCTAAAACAACTTTTTTTTAAGAGAGAGGAGAGAGGGGGGAAGAGAGAGAGAGAATTTTAATATTTATTTTTTAGTTTTTCAGCAGACACAACATCTTTGTATGTGGTGCTGAGGATAGAACCCGGGCTGCACGCATGCCAGGTGAGCGTGCTACCACTTGAGCCACATCCCCGGCCCCTAAAACAACCTTTCAAAGTCACAACTATTTCCACACTCACTTTTACCTCCAAGAGGAAAAAAATTTAAGCGTATACCTTGAAGTCACCACCAAGACTTCCTATGCTGCATCTTTTATATTTGTAACCTAAAATGCAACCCAATGTAATCTTCTCTTCATTTGGTATGTATTTGGATGTGGAGGACCTCAAGCTCTATATGGTACTACTATAATCTTCCCCAACTGAAGGATATCTGAATGCAGAAAAGCCACATTCCTTCCACATTCCCTCGAGACTTGGGTAATCAGGAAGTAAGCATGGTCTGAACCAAACTCAACAATACCCCTTTTCGCACCCAACAGTGCTAGCAGTTAAAGCTAGGCCAGTTTGCCAAGCATCCAATCACCTCCTGGACCTGCTCCCCTGTTTAGTCAGTGCAAGTCCATTCATCCATCTCAGAGTGCTGCCATAAGCATTCTCTGGCACCAGGTTCCCAACATGCCTTGCACAGCAGGTATAAAGGTCACTGCTACACAAAGAGGTGTGGCTGTCTCAGATGCTCACATGATGATGGGATAGAATGAAACCACTTCTAAGCATTAAGAGCACAATTTGGGGGCTGGGGCTGTAGCTCAATGGTAAAGCACTTACCTTGCATGTGTGAGGCACTGGGTTTGATCTTCAGCACCACATAAAAATAAAGATACTGTGTGTTCATCTACAACTAAAAGCAAAACAAAACAAACAAAAAAGAACACAATCTGGAGCCAAGCCCTGTGGTGCATACCTGTAATCCCAGCAGCTTGGGAAACTGAGGCAGAAGGATCACAAGTTCAAATTCCACCTCAGCAACTTATTGAGGCCCTAAGCAACTAAGCGTGACCCTGTCTTAAAAATCAAACATAAAAAGGGCTGGGGATGTGGCTTAGTGGTTAAGAGCCTCTGGGTTCAATACCAAGGTCCAGAAAAAATAAATAAATAACACACCACCACCTGAAATCCAGCAGGCTTACAAGATTGACCTGAGGCAATCAACTTGCTATCAAACCCCACCATTGCCACCTCTTAACCTAGCCATAGGTACTGGGCACATGGTCCCCAGGATGCCTTCTTGGCCCTCTTCCAGACCCTGCACAGATGAAACAATCCAGATAAGGAAAACTACATCATAGCTCCAAGGTTCAGTTAAAGCAAAATTGTAATGTAGATTTCCAGCAAATTTACCAAGGCAGAAAAAGAAGGCTCTACTTTTAAGACATTTCAGCAGAAGCAAAGGATTTATAGTACTCAGCTGTTCTTTCAAATCAGTTTTTAAGTCTCCAATGTACTCAGTCCTGTTTACTTTGCTAGCAAAATACTATCATTTAAAATCCTAAGCATTTTAGCTAGTGAAAAATGAGCTTGAAAATTTAATCTACATTGTTAATAAACTGAAGAAGTTTTCCACTGATAAATATTTGCTGCTACTGGTAACATTTTGCTTTCTGTTTTCCAAAAGAGGAACTTGTGTTTATTATAAAGTAACAAGTAACTAAGCATATTTTTAGGCTGCAGCAAAAGCCTTTAAGAATAAAACAGTTGTTACCAGACAATGTTTCTAATTTAATTCCCTACACTGTGGAGAAACTAACCTCAGATTGGAAAAGAAAAGCAGAGGATAAGGTGAATTACATGCAGGTCAATGAACTGTAGAACTCAAGACATTTAGAAACTCTGAAATGCTAAAATGCGAGTTCTTCAAATAAAATCATTTGCCTATCTTTAATATAACATTTGATGAAAACTAAGGGCTGGGAAAGGAGCTCAGTGGTAGAGTGCTTCCCTAGTATGCTTGAGGACCTGGATTCAATCTCCAGAACAAAAAAAAAAAAAAAAAATGAAAACACATTGACTAAACATGAAACCAATTAGAATTTGTAGAATGTGCTTACAGTTTTTTTTACCCAAGGTAATCAACTCATAGACTTTATCTTTAAACTTTCTTTGAGGGGATATGACTTCTCCCTTCATTTTTCAATTCCTGTAAAACTAAGATTAATTTAGATACTTTTCAGTACCCATTATTTTAGAAGGTTCTTAAAAAAGAAGTATACCATACTATAACTTGATTCCTACCAAAATGCCCAACTATAATTAAATAAGGTCACTTGACTATCTCTCCAATTATCCTAATGAAAATTAAGCATATAAAGAAAGAAATCTACAAAAATCCAAACCAGTTCTGCACTATAAACAAGATATGTGAAAATGCTGTGCCTGGGGGAAAAAAGTTCAATCTAGAAACAGGCAGAATTTTTTTTTCCTGCCACCTATCTCTGCAAAGCTAACCCCTCAGGCTCTCCAGCACACACACACACACACACACACACACACACACACACACTCACCAATACTTAAGAGACACAAGCAGACCTGGTTTGAATTAACTTCAAGCTTATTGTTTGGCACAGGATGGGGGAAGGTAGAAGGCAGTAACCCTAACCCCACTTTGCAAAACCCAGAAGGGTACAGACCAACCCCAGAGGCACTGGGAGGGACCAGTTCCTTTCCAGTTAGAATTACAGAGACCTGAACAGGCCTGCACTAGAGAAAGAAGCCATTTCTTCAAAACACTTCAGTGGCTAAAGAGTCTGCAAATATTTTGTAAAGTGACACACTACATATGCTCATGGAGAAGAGAAATCCCACTGCTGAAATAGCACAAATCTTCCAGATTTCACTATCTCTGGGTGGTTATTTGTATGCAGAAATCATACCAAAGGGCCAGGAAGCATGGACAAAGGCAGTGTTTGCAGAAACCTGCATAACTCTGGAGTGATTGAAAGGCACTTCTGGGTTCACTCAGATATTCCAACACCCACTAGCCAGCATACAGGGTTTAAAAAAAAAAAAAACCTTTCCTCTCAGAAGCGCCCACCATGGTGTCTCAACCAAAGAAAGAGAAGGCAGGGCTGCCACACCAAAAGAAATGGACAGCTACCTTCACCTATCCTGGACCTGCAGGTATGGGGATCATCCATAGCTTCCTAAATCTGGCAGATTCTCAAAGACTGATCCTAGAGATTGATTTCCTGCTCTGGTAACTTGACCTGCTCTGCAAAGAACATTAGCTGTGAGAGCTTCCTTGACAGACTTTTATAACCAGTAACAATAAACCAGCAGCAGGGGCCACAGACAAGCCCTCTATTCCTTCCCAGAATTATCAACAAACAGCCTTGCCATAAACTTAAACCGAGGGAAAAGACAAGAAAGGCCAAGCCATACTGCAGTCACTTAAGTATAAAAGAAAAAGAAATTGTTTTCAGCTGTGTTTTGACTTGCCTCCTCAAAACTGGGTAAGAACAAAATAAGCAAGCTCACCTTTGCCTTTTGGGGACCGAGTGTTCAACTTCTATGGGTTTCCCGTGCAGTTCCATTTTACCTGTGGAAATACAAGAGGTGAGACCGTCGGTCAGCTTCAGCGGCTCTCCCTACCCTAAAGACCTGCACAGACTAAGCGACGGCACAAATGGTTCCTGACACCCGGAATGGACCCCACCGGCCGGACGAGGCTCAAGGCTGAAGAGAGTAGCCAGGGCCACTAAATAGGAAGCTGACCCCCTCAGGTGGGTGTGGGCTTTAAACTTACAGATGGTTGAGGAAAGAGATCAAGTGTTGGACCCACGATCTGGGTAACATTCTAGCCCTCCCCCCTCGCCACCGCCTCTCCCCCCACATCAAAGAGTCACCCAACCCAAGGTCCTCAAAAGGGAGGTGGCCACTACTCTCATCTCCTGGACACTCCCCACGGGACAAACTCGGGGGAGGGGACGCCCCGGCCCTTCTCTCTGTTCAAACCCAGGCCCGAACACTTCGCGGTGGAGAGGGCAGGGAGTGGCAGGAAGGGGTCGGGGACAGCAGAGGAGAAAGAGTGTACAGCCAGAGATATAGCTCAGTCAACTGAACCCAGGCGCCACCGGCGGCTAAGCGTCCCCCATCAAGTCTGAGCTATAAAGAAGCCAAAAGGCACAGGATTCCCAAAGGGTGCCCACTGCAGCTCTCCTTTGAGTGTCCCACGCCAGCCCGCGGTCCTACCACGCACTGTCCCCGGGGCCGAGCGCACCCAGTCACCCCCAGAGGCCGCAGTCGCCCAATGCTGGGGCCGGGAGAGCGGCTAAAGGCGCAGCACCGTGGCTGTGGCTCTCCTTCTGGAGACAGGCGGCCGCCTCCGCCCACCTGCCCCCTTGCTTGTCCGACGGGGTGAAGTGGAACCCGGTAATCCGGCCCATTCGCTCCTCTCCAGCAGGGTGGAGAGGGAGCGCTGGGCCGCTTGTGCGAGGCACCAGCCCGCGCGGCCTCACGGGCACTGGGTCGAGGGCACTTTCTGTTCTCCAGGGCCGGGGGACAGAGAAGCAGACGCTGTAAATAACGTCCAGAGGAAAACACCAAGGAAGAAGAAACAAGCGCGCGTCTGCGCCCGGCCTCGGAGGCCCCGGGCCTGGAGCACGCGCTGGGCCCGGCCCGGGCGGGGCGGTGGGAGAGCGCGCCTTGCAGCCCGCGCCGGGGCGGTCTTGACAGCGCGTCTGCCCTCGCCGGGCGAACGTGGCCCGGGGGGCGAGTCGCGGACCCCAAATTGCAGCTGAAGCCGAGGAAAGCCCCGTGCCCCTACGCGTGTGAGCGCTCGGGCCTCACCCCCGCTCCAAGCTCGGGCCGGGCCTGGGGCCCCGCGGAGACGCCCGGCCCGCTAGGGCAGGCGGCGCAGGGCCGGGGCGGACGGGCGCCCGGGCTGGGGCCCACCTGAAAGCGCCTCGATGGCCTTGAGGGCCCAGCTCTCGTCCGGGCAGTCCACGAACGCGTAGCCCGTCTTCACCAGGAAGGGTCCCGACACCGGGATTTTAGCGTCCTTGAAGATACTTTCTAGGTCCGAAGGGGCGGCGTTCTCGCTGAGGTTTCCGATATACAGTTTGTTCATTGTTAAGAGTGGTCGTTTTAGAAAAAAAGGAGAAAAACGAAAAATTAAAACCACCCACGGTGATGGATGGATCCGGAGGGTTTTGTTCTCGTCTTCTCGCCTTTAAAATACACAAACACAGTAAGAACCAAGCATAAGAACGAGAAGCGAAAAATCGGATCCGAGGGTTCTTGTTTTTCCAAGTATTAAAAAAAAGAGAAAGAAAAGAAAAAGCCTAGCTACAACCCCAAACGCATCAACGACTCTTCCTAACTCTGAGGAGGAGGCGGGATTAGCGAGAGAAAGGAGGAGGAGGAGGGGAAAAAACTACTTTTTGTCTCTTCTCCCCAACCCCTTTGGCATCGGCCAGAGGACTGTGAAAATATCACACTACGAGAGGCAGGCGCCGCCTCCCCATAAAAAACCCAGAAGGGTGACTGGCAGGAGGGAGGGGAGACGGGGAGGAGGGAGGAAGGCGCAGGAGGCGGAAAAAATCCGCTCGGAGTGTCCGGCTTTTTGAATGAGCCACGTGTTCAAACTACAAATCAACGTCTCACGTGAGGAATCCCAGCGCCTCAATTAGAGTGGGTTTCCGAGGAAAGGGAGGAAAAAAAAAAAAAAGAGCGAGCGAGAGGAAGAGGGGGAGGGGAATCGAGATTGGGCGAGGGACCCTGAGGAGGGGGAGGAGGAATAGGGGAAAATGCTAAAGCAGCCGCAGCCGGGCTGCAGAGGGGAGTGCCGCGCGGGGAGCTGATTGTCACCACCCGAGTTTAGAAAGGGTTATCTGGTTAGGGCGGATCCGAGAAGGGAGGAAGGGTTAGAATACTGATTTTCCTTTTAAATAAGGAAAAAGAGTAACGGTGCTAACTTGACAATTGCTCAGCTCTAGCTCCTCTAGTTTTAATCATTCGATTTTTAAAAATAGGTGATTAACAACAAAACCGAACAGTCACAATCTTGAACTCGCCTGGTGGCTTTGATGACAAGGAGGAGTGTAACCCCGGCAAAGACTCGAGCACGTTTACGAGGGCTGGCGGAAACGCAGACAGGGAGTGGGTTAGGTGGGGGCGGGAGAGGCGGGCAGACGCGCCGCACCCTCTGCACCCTCCTCGGGCCTCGGGCAGCGGGGTGTGGGGCGGCCGGGGGCCTGGGTGGTGGGGGAGGGGAGCCCGCGGCGTCCTGGGCGGGTGTCTGGGCGACACCTCCTCCGCCTGAGCTCGCGGTGGCTCTAGGCTTCGCGTTTGCCATTGGCTGCTGGGTTCAGAAAGACTCAGGGATAAATGAGGCCGGGGGCGGGCTTGGCCACCGGTGGGGGAAGGGAGCGCAGGAGCGGAGGTTTCTGCTGTGGGGATGGGGACCTCGGGGGTTTGGGCAGCCCGAGGAGCAAAGTCAAAGTGGGAAAAGTCGGTACTTAAAGGGAAACCCTCTCTTCCTGTGGTTTCTTAGAGGGGGAGGGTCTGGGTAGGCTAGCACTTTCATTTAAATAATTTTAGTTGGAGAACTTGGGACTCTTAAACAGGAAGACTGCTCTGCGTTTCCCCTAGGTGGTATTCGCTCTTGAAAAACTGCTGGAGTCTCTTTCTGCCTGCATTTGACCATGCGAGCCATTCATAATTTTTCCTGTATGTAAGGAGTACAATGGTTGGTGAGTGGGGGAGGGTCTGGGCCCGGTGGAGCCTTCACAAAATGTGAACTGGACACCAGGAATACGGAAACAGGCAGTGCTGAGGTTCTTGTGGAAATCTCCCACCTTCGTTTAATGGTTGTGTACTGCACTCAAAAGCCTTCGTTTGTATCAGATACTTGTGATATATTTTTAACAAGTATTTCATGAAAAAGATAAAAAGCTAATTTTTCAAATGTAAAATTCTATTTTGCATGGAAATAGAAACACTCATAACTTGATATTCTTAATAGAAAAGTGTGTGAAGAGAAAAATAATTGTGATTTATATTGGAAACATTAGTAATTGACAACTGATAAAGTTTGCGTCTCTGTCAAAACTGTGGCACTTAAAAGGATGTTTTCCAATTAAAAGGTGAATAGCAGATTATTTTTAAACATTGGAATTATTTCAGGATATAAAGGGTCTTTATATTTTGTCTTTTAAAAGGAACTTAGAATTTTGTGTTCAGTAACCGGAAGGTGTCAGATCATCCATTTTAAATGCCACTGTTCTAACAGGTTTTTCTTTCCTGCCAAGCAAATTCAACTTTATAAATGTAAACACACTTTCACAATATTTTCATTTAGTTTAATTTAGTGAGATGTTTTAACTTTGAGATGGGAAAAATGTGTTTTTGTGTCAGTGTTTAGAACTGTATTAATGAGCTCAATATGGAAATATTTCAGTGGCGAAATTTCTCTTTTTAGAGAGCCTACTATTTTTCACTTTTCGTGCTTTTCAAGAGACGGTTCTAAAAAGGGAAAAATACAATGTATGCTTATGACTTCTTTGGTACTCTGTGAATAAAGTTATGAATTTATTTTTTTAAGTACCTGTTGCATGTGATCAAAAATTATTTGGAGAAGTGTTTTGGATTTGTATTTGCTTTTCTAAAGATCACTTTAAATATTACAATCTGTTGGTCATTTAACTCTTAGTTAATTTTTTTCATAACAACAGGTTTGTTATATTCAGCTTGCTTCCAAAGTTGATGGGAATGGTGGCTTCTGGATAGTTGACTGTATTTGTTCTTATTAAAACCAAGACCAAAGGAAATAACTACTTGTAAACCATGAGGAAAATTGTTTATTTTTCATAAATACTAGTCCATGCTTATCTGTCACTATCAAACAAATCTAACAGCTGGAATTTAAAACAAATGTGTGCTGTTTTGATGAAATGTGTTCCTGGGACTCTTGTGAACTTAATCTGTGTATTATTGTAATAAACTGGATACTCTGGCTAGGAACTTAAAAACATACACGAGCAATAAAAGCTCAGACATCAAAAAGGGACAGGGGTATAACCTACTTACAATCTTGCAAGCATTTGAAGGATACATACTCAACGGCAGAGTAAAAAGATCATGGGTAACTGAGTACAAAAATATCTTCGGTGGATTTTTAAGCACGAATATAAGTCGGTATAATTTACTGTCTTTATTAATCTCACACCAATTAACTGAATCTGGACTACTCCAAGTTCATTTGAAACAGTTGTGGCTTCTAATTAATTTTAATTCCACAAAGAAAGGACTCCCGCTCATCTACTTACTCTTTGGACAGTTGCACCTCATCTGCTGACCTAACGGACAGTAAAAATGTTTCTTGTGGTCAGTGCAATATTACAGGAGAAAAGGTACGTATAGGAGGTCGGTTACCGAAGCCGCATCCACAGGTTGTGGGGAAGATGCTGGGCAGGCGTGGGGGGAAAGGGCAATCCTGTCGCTCCCACCCCGCTCCCGACCGCCTGCGACCTTCACGCGAGTGGGCACAACAATGCCCGCCGCGTCTCCAGGGCCTCATAGGAGGCATTTTTAACACACTCTTAGTCTTTCAAACCGCTCTACTGGGCTCTGATCTGTTTAAACTAGTGGGTTGATTAGCGGTACCTGGTTCTGCCCACGCTCCAGAATCTGTCATTTATTTTTGTTTAAAATTTAAAAAAAAAAAAAAAAATGTGCCCAGGAGATGGGGTGGTTTTGTTTCCATTTTCCTCCGGCTCTGCCCGGAGAAAGAGGGCGGGATCCTCCCAGCTCAACACTAGGGAAGGTCTTTCGTGGATCGCCTGCCGCCTGGCAGGGCCTTCACCACTGGACGGCCCTCCCCTGGTCCTGCCGCGGGACAGCGCGCTTCTGGCTCCGCCTTGGGCTGCGTCGCTCCGCGAGGAGCCGCGTGGCGAGGCTAGACGTGAGGGCCGGGGGGAGCCTCTATGGTTCCCCTCGCGGAGCAGCCCCACCTGAGATCCTTGCTTTCCCCGCGCCCGGGCGCGAGCCGCGGGTTCCGATTGGCAGTGTACATCTGGTGACCCTCCCGCACCTCCGGCCTGAGTTCCGGGCACGCGAAGGGCTCCCCTGGGCTCGAGATGCTCGATACCCACGGAGAAAGCGAACCAGAAGCCCTCGCACATCCCAGTGTCTCCGCCTGGGGCGGGGCCGGGCAGCGAGACGGCGCGCGAAAGCGTCCCCGGGGCGGGGCTCCAAGACCAAGTTGAGCAACCGGCGTCGAGAGAGACACCGCCCCTGGCTAGCGGGGGTGGTCTCTCACCCGATTGGCGGAGGAAGGCAGCCTATCATCGTTGGCTGCCTCCTCCCGAACCGTTTGCTGGTTTCCACCCATTGGCCCCCGAGCCGCCCCTGGATTTCCATCTTTTGTGGCGCGAAAATAACCCTTTGCTCCCTCAATGGTTTTGTTGTGATTGAGGGGTCGGATCGGGTTCCTTTTTTCTTGCGCTCATTTTTCCTGCCCTTTAACTACTCGCCCCCAACTCCAACCCCCAAAGAAGAAGGAGGGAGGTAGCTGTTAGGAGGGGTGGAAAATAGTTTTGCGTCCGCGTGGGAAGCCCGCCCTTTGCTCTGACCGCGTGGTGCCCGCAGAATCCCCTCCCTTCCCCCATCGTCCAGCGCCCAGAGGTCCTGGGTTTGCGCCATGCTCAGCAGCTGGAGTCACACACATCTTCGTTTCCAACCACTTAGAATTTATACCTTTTTTTGTTTGTTTGTTTGTTTAAAACTACAACCAAATACGTTTCCAGATGCCTGAACTTTCCTGAGCTTCTCGAAAAATCGACTCATTCTGCCCCTCCCTTTCTAACCCCCTTTGTGGTCCGCAGGGTTGTTTTAAGCAAAACCAAACAACCCCTCCAAAAAAAGCAAACGAAAAATTCCGGGTAAGATCAACTATGCCGAGACCACGTTTTCGTTAGAGCAGCCCTAAGAGCAGTCAAGCTGAGGCCGACCTTGAAGGATAAACGATTTCTGTAGCTGAAATATTCTAATTTTACTGACGTTTGATGGACATGGTGAGAAAAAATACATATGAATTTGGCTTGGAAAAACACGAAACAAACGAAATAATCATATTTAATTGGGTTAACTTAAAAGGTAGATAGCCACAGTGGTGCATTCTAGGTACTGATGCTTTGGGTAGGTTTTTATTATTTTAAAATATTGTTATGGGTGTTTTCAAAAATAAATTAACGAGATCAGAACTCTGATCACAACAGAAAAGAAGGAAGTATAGATTTGTTTGGTATATCTAATTTCATAACAGACTTTACCAATCTTTCATTATCTGGAGAAAAGGAAATGTTCCTGTTGGGAATATGACTTACTAATTTGTTCACAGATAATTTTTCATTTTCAAGTCTTGACATACTCGATTTGGTCAAAAACCAATGAAACAATCATTCCTCGGGAAACATTAAAAACTTAGATAAAATCACTAAGTTCAAAAATGTTTCTCTATATTGTTAATCCTCAGATATAGTGAGCTACGTCATCCTCTGTAACCTCTTTTGGAAAAACTATCTTTATTTAGTTCTAGTCTCTAAAAACTGATTAAAGTAACACTTCCATGTCATAATACTAAAAGTTATTTGACTAGTTTTACAAAAACAAATTTTAAAAATGAGTTGATTAGTACAAAAAAACTGTTTAAAACAAAAGTAATCATTGCACATATTTTGTTTACATTTTGTATAATTCAACTATATCTCACCAATGGAGTTAATAGGATTTTGGAAGCTTTCAAGTAAAATTATTCTTCAGAAACATCAAAGTCATTAAAAAATCGTTTATTTTGAACAAATTGATTAAATTTTAAAGATTATATAATACATTGCTAATGATTACAGAACTAATAATTTTATAACACTTTAACACCTAAGAAATTTAAAATCCGAGGACAGGATTATTTGTAAAATGATTTTAGGTTGGGATTTTTATACTTTGAAGTGATACAATAGAAGAATCTTAAGTAATTTTTTATAGTAAAGAAAATTGCCATTAATTGCAATTTCTTTAAATTGCAAAATTAATCTAGACTAACCAAAACCCTAAAACCTGGAATATTTTCAACTGTTTTTCTTAAAATCAAAGATTTACACATTAATCAGTAAGAGAGAAATTGATTTTTTTACTATTAAATCAGGAATGGAGTTTTCTCTATCAGGTAAACTTTATACATAATTTTAGAGGATCCTTTTTATTGCCATTCTATATTGTATTATACTACTTAACTTGGGTGAAAAACTGTAGAATACTCATTCTTTTAGGGAGGTGGAGAATAAGAACTTTAATGAAGAAACTCCTTGGTAATTGATGAGTACAGAAATTATTTTCAGACCAACCTTAGAAAACAAAAGAGGTAGGGAGGGGACTGAGGAGGGTAGCAAGAGTTGGGTATTTAAGGTGTTAGTTGTTGGCAACTCATTTACCCTCCTTGTTTCCTTGCTAAGGGTGGAAGAAAGTGGGTAGAGAGAGCATATATTAACTAATGGAGTAAAATGAGACAGTAATCCAAGCATGAAATCCCACTGGATAGAACAATAAGAACCTACTCTCTCCACACTAAAATAATCTAAAAGCTAAACACATGCTTAGGTTGTAGCTAGTTTTCAGCATTTTCTAACACATAAAATTAAAAGATACATCTTTGGTTACTATTTTCATAGTTGGACACTTTTTTGTTTTCCTCGCCATTTCTATTCCAGAATTCCATTACAGAAAATGTAGAAATTAAAGTTCTTCAAATGAAACAACAAACTTTATTACAAACACACACACACACACACACAAAGTATATGCTTCTAGATGATCTTTGAGGCAAACTGGTGAATTCCTCATGCTGTCTATAAATGTAAATTTATTTTTTAGATTTAATAAGCAGAACTTTTAAATTCCTTTCTTTCAAGAGTAGTGGTAGATCATTACCATTTCCACTTTGATTCATTAAAATTCATTGACTTTACATTTTGATCTTGAGCCTCTCTAGCCTGATGATCCAAGTTTGAAAAAGCAGCAGCAAGCTAAGTGAGGGGGTGGGTATTTTGTTTTATTTCAAAAATGTCAAGTTCATAAAGAATACAGGAACATAAGATGTAGCAGAAAAAGACAAAACCTAATCTGAAATCCTTATGAAAATTAGCACTAAAAAATTTTTCCTTTTGACACACTTCTCTTAAAATATTTACTTTATTTTTATAGTAGATTGCTGAAAAACATGGAAGTTGGTAGTATTTTTCATTGCTTTTTCTCAATCAACTGTCTTAAATTTTCATTGATTTTTAAATTAATAATACTACTGACTTCCTAAAGGTAACATTTTATTTTAAATGAGCTTTGCCCATAATTGAAATTGTTGTATGTATTTTAATTATTTATTTTTGTTTCTTGGGTGTCCAGTGTTTATCATTAAAGCAATTTTTCTAGTTCTAAAATTACTTTTTCTTTGAAGGGCAAACTTGTTTATATCTTATTTTTAATCTGAAATGTTTTCCCTAGCACTTTCTAAGACATGGAAAATAATTGTTTGGGGAAAATAGAAGTAACTAAATCTTACTCTTTTAAAATATGAGTTATGACTTTTTAAGATATGCATGATCTTCTGTAAACCAATATAAAATATATTACTATTGAATATCCTCCATTAGGCTAAAATAACTGGTTCCTCTTTTATAAGTGTTTAATCTGTTTATTAAAAATCCGGTTCATAAAAAGAACACTGACAAAGAAACTAAGATCCTAAAGCAAAAAATATATATATATTTTGTTAACATAAGAAATAGATTATTATGATATTGTTAACTTTTTGTTATAGAACAATTAATTGAATACAGAATGATATTACCATCTTTTGTTTTTGTTTGTTGAAGACTGGCTAGAATTTTGTTTCATGCCTTTATTACCATGCCTTTTACAATAATGTCTTTATTTTTTTATTTCTTTGCTACCAGGATTCAAATGACATCTTTGGTTTTCATTTTAATGAATAATCATGAGTAAAAAACTACAAACAGAAAATAAACTAAACAATCAAAAGTTTAGCCTAGTACACTCTAGGTGCTTATCTCTGGCAACCATAGAAATATACTCAAAGTTTATTTTAATCTGCAGCCAATATTGTAACTTTTTAAAACATATGAAATTGAATTTTGTTTTAAATAATAATAAAACAAATAAACCAGTTGAGTAAATGCTTTAATCTAGTGAAATAGACAGCAGGGTTCAAGGCAGCATTACTGTGTTCCCTCAACAACAACAACAAATATTCCAATTGAGGGCAGTTTGTCAGGTATGGAATGCAGTCAATGTGTGCTGTTGGACACTCTGAATATCTATACATATTCCTGCTTGGAAGCCCTTTGTGGAGATTTTTGAAGAAGCAAAAAGCAAGATAGAACTTGTGTTCAAATTCTGAGTTGCACGTTAAAACAAGCAAGGTAAGCACTATTTTAAAAAGATTTTTCTTAACCATCAGAATACTTCATATGATGTTTTGGAAGCTGGAGAGATAAAACTAAGAATACAAATTGAACTAGAATTAGAAGTCAATTAATAGCTTTAGAATTTAAACAATCAAACATTTTAATTTTAATTTAAAAACATGTTTTCAAGTTTGTATCTCTACCTTGTTTTCTATCTTTAAAAAATGTTCTTGTGTTTAGTTAGTATCACAACATAAAATATCCAAAAATATTATTAAAACATAAATGTAATCAGTTAATAACTGATGATAGAAGTAATACAGATCACATATTTTGAAAATGTTAAATTTATCTACAAAATATGAAGTTATCATAAATACCTACTATTGATTTGTTTTACTACTTCTATTTGTAGGTATGATCCATTTGTGTTTACTTAAATCAAAATAAGCAATATTGAGAAAATGTCCTGAAGGAAGAGTCAAAGAAATTGGTCTACTCTTATGAAAACAATGTTTTTTGAAACTTAAACAGGGAGAGGAAACTCAGATTTTAAGTGAGACCTGGCTCCTGTCATTTAGTGGCTTTTCTTTATTGGGAGTTAGGGGAGCCAAAATTAATATTGCTTCAGGGCAGATTTTCTATAAAGGTTTTTAGTGGATATAAATGAAGAATGATGTTTCAGTCAAATGATATCCCCTTCCCATCACTGTTCTTGTAAAAGATCTTTTTTTATTATTATTAAAGTATTCCTAAATAATTACATTACAAAGTAGAAGGAAAAGTCGTATGCTATTAGTATAACAAACATTTTAGCACTTGGATCCTTTAAACAGATGAAGAATGACCATTGCTTTTTAAACAAATAAAACATTTTATTTTGTTTCAACTAGTAATTCATTTATTTTCTTTATCTATGGCAGCATTCTACTAACATCGTAATAAGCTGAATTACTCTCTGGGTGTATAAATATGTTACAGCCAAGCACTGAAATGTATCAGTAAGAAAAAAGCTCAAAATCCTCAGATTTATGGAACTCTTGGTTAAGCTAAATGTTAAAGTTTCTTCTCACAACCAAATTCAGTGATCAAGCTTAGTCTTTATTTAAAACCTATGAGCTAAAACTTGAATGTATAGTTGATATACACTTATTTCTAACTATCAAGGGAGGAATCTTTTTAATGGTGTATGGTTTCATTTAATGTAAATTTTTATGTAATATAAATTATTTTTTTAAGTTTTTTTCCATGTTTCTTTGTAGTAAATTCAGTCATGAAAGTTAACCTGAAGACTATTAGAGTTATTTTATAAGAATCTATTGTCTGTGCATTAACCTGTGAATTTGGAATATAACATTATAAAACACAGATTGAGCTGGGATACAACTCAATGGTTGAGTGCTTGCCTAGCATTTTCAAGGCCCTGAATTTAATCCCCAGCACTGCAAAATAGATAAGTAAATAAAAGCCACCATATTTAATGGTATTTATAAACTTATAAAGCAGGTTTTACTAACATTTTAAAATTTAAATCAATTTTTTAACTAATACATAATAACACAGAATTACACATATAAATGGAGTACCATGTTATGTTTCAATACATATTTACATTGTGTAATGTTAAAATCAGGTTAAATATATCTATCTACCATTTCTTTCTGGTAAAAACATTCAATATCCTTTCTGCTAGCTTTTTGAGATATACAATACATAATTATTTTTTATGGTCACCCTACTATGCCATAGCACACCAGAACTTGCTCCTGTGTAACTACAATTTAGTATCTCTTAATCAACCAGTTACACTGACTTTTTTTTTTTTCCTTTTGTACCAGGGAATGAACCCAGGGTTGTTTAACCACTGAGTCACATCCCCAGTCCTTTTTAATATTTTCTTTAGAGACAGGGTCTTACTAAGTTGCTTAGAACCTTACTGAGTTGCTGAGGCTGGCTTTGAACTTGTGATCCTCCTGCCTTAGCATCCCAAGATGGGGAGATTGCAGGCATGCACCACCACACCCCGGCTATGCTGATTTTTTGACAAATAATCTTAGAACTAATTTAAGAACATTGGAGAATTCGATTTTATGTATATGTAGCTGATTAAAGGTTGGATATTCAAACACAAATTCATTTTGAAAATAATACATTTCAAGCAGATTGTGTTATTTGGGGCATTATTAAAATAATGCTGTGCCAGATAATCCAGTGACTCAGGAGACTGAGGTAAGAAGATTGCAGCCTCAGCAACTGACAAGGTCCTATTTCCCAAAACAACAACAACAACAAGAAAAAATGAGCTAGGGATATAGCTTAGGGGTCAAGCATTTGTGGTTTCAATCCTCAGTACCACAAGAAAACAAAACAAAACTCTGCAATGTAATATGAAGCTGTAGACTCTGAATTTTAAATTCTGCTTTGGATATATCAATATATTTGTTGTTTTATATTTTTTTGTTTTCAAGAGCTCAGACTAGAATGAATGTAAAGAGACTATGTTGTAAAAGGAAGTCAGTGGTTAAAATACTTGTAACAGGAAAAGATGCAAGAACCAGAAAGTATCTAAATTCATTATGGTTGATAGTGAGTTACAAATTCTCTAAAATGTAATTTGGTAATTAAGATTCTACCTTTAAAAGTGTATACTATTAACATTTTATCAAAGAAAGAGATTGAGGCAATTTATGTTAGATCCCAATACTAGAAGACTCTAAGAGGGAAAATGTCTACCCTTTTTAATATGTATTAAAAATTATTGGATACTTCACATAAATTCTTTATTTATTTCCTTAATGGGTAAATGATTATACAGAACATCTTTATATGATTTCCAGGTGAGCCCATTTCAAATAAGGTGATTCTTATCTTATGGAATGATTATTAGAGATCTACCAGATAGCCATTTTACAGTTGAGAAATTGAGGCTAGGGAAGGTAGACTTATTGCAGGTTTAGTGTGATAATGAGAAAAACATCTTAGTTTATGGCTAAGATAGTGAGGTGCCTGTTAAAGCAGGTTCCTTGGCCCCGAGATTCATCTTCTCTAAAGTTACTGAGGTGAGGAATTGAACCCAGGGGCACTTAAACACTGAGTCGCATCCCCAGTCTGTTTTTATATTTTATTTGGATACCAGGTCTTGCTAAATTGCTTAGGGCCTCACTAAATTGCTGACGCTGGCTTTGAACTAAAAATCTCCCTGCCTCACCTCCTGAGCCACTAGGATTACAGGTGTGCACCACCTTTCCCAGCTACCCTCAAAGCTTTCAATCTTAGGTTTCTAAGACAGGCAGAATTTCAGCTTGGGATAAGTGTAGGTGTTTTTCTTTGTTCTTTTGTTTTGTTTTGTTTGTTTGTTTTTGGGGGGGTTGTTTGTTTGCTTGTTTTGTTTTTTAAATTATAGATGGACACATTTCTTTGTTTATTTATTTTTACATGGTGTTGAGAATTGAACCCAGTGTCTCACATGTGCAAGGCAAGCATTCTGCCATTAAGCCACAACTTCAGCAACAAGTGTAGGTGATTTTTAAAAAGCAATAATCCTGAGTCTTAGCAAACTTTACCTCTGGGTCTGTTTTCTTATCATCAAAATTAGGAGAAAGAAATGCTGTTAGGGTCGTTATATAATGTCATTCAGTGATAAACACATCTCAGTCCTGCTACTAAACCTGCAATAAATCTACCAGTATTTACCTTCCCTAGCCTCAATTTCTCAACTGTAAAATGGGTATCTGGTAGATCTCTAATAATCATTCCATAAGATAAGAATCACCTTATTTGAAATGGGTTCACCTGGAAATCATGCTGAGTTCAGATTTACTTCTGATTAATATCACTGGAGTTGAATTTAATCTTTGCTTTAGTGAAATTTTTAGAGGGGTAGGGGATATTGAGTATATGTATATATTCCTATAATCCATTTTAAACTCTTTGTTCTGCTCCTATCTCCTGGAGAGAAGGGACACCTTACAGAAGTTCAAGCTACACCCAGTCTTCTTATGGAATGTGATCACTAGTCATCACCACCCCTCACTTCTTACCCCTACCTAGATATAAACTAAAATATAGAACAAGATTTCATGGGCTCAAAGTCCCTAACTGTGCCTTTAAATTAAACGTGCTCCTCCATAAGTGTATTTACCTATATATTGGTTGGTCTTCCTGAACTGTGCATGTCATGTGGTGCCTCCTTCTGTGCATAGCTGACCCTGCTGTGACCCTCAACTGTAAAGAAAAGTTAAACTTATACCATCCTTTACCTTTTTCACAACACAAGGGCACTGAGGAGCCTTTGACAAATATTTGTGGAATTTAGTTTTCAGCAAAAGAAATAAGACTGGGGATCCAGTGAAGTTATTGGACCACTTCACCTTAAATCAACTTTCTAGAAAGTTCTCACTACATAGATTCTGAAAATTTTAGTTCCTATAAAATATTTAAATATGATAGGTAAAACCAGCAGCCAGAATCTTCTAGTAAGTTCAACTGAATGGCATTTGCCCCCACTTCTTTCAAATAAATGAGAAAGATGAAATGTCTCTTCAATCACCTGGCTTGCTCCATGGAGCTTCTTTTCTTTCTTTTATAGAACATTCTGCTAAATGCAAGGAGGAAGGGATTACAGTTTGACACTGGAAAATAATGCAAGGAGGGATAGAGAGGAAAGAAAAGCTTAGTCAAATACCACAGCTAAGTAACTGTGTGTGAGGAAAGCACAATGAAAAAACAAAAACTCCCTGTGAAGGAATCCTTTGCTGATGACTACCATTCACACAAGCCAACATCCCTACCATAAACTTAAGAAATTTGTTCTACTCTCCAAGTAAAATAGCTCATTTTCATAAAAGGTTTCCTTCTGTTAGAATCAGTCCCTGTGTTTTGTCTGTACTTGGACAAGAATTATTATCATAATACAGATTTTAGAATATAAGAAAATGAAAAACAAAATCATCAAAATTTCAAAAGTCATGAGTCAAAGGTCAAATTACTAGGTGACTTGTCGTTGCGAATGTTTAAAATAATTTATTTGGTTTTTAAAATTAGCTTTCTAACTGCTTCTTTTAGGTTTCTGAAAAATGTATCTATTTGGATATTTTAATTTTATAGAAATATATTATAGCCAGGCACGGTGGTGCACACCCGTAATCCCAGCAGCTCAGTAAGCTGAGGCAAGAGGATGGCGAGTTCAAAGCCAGCCTCAGCAAAAGTGAGGTGCTAAGCAACTCAGTAAGACCCCGTCTCTAAATAAAACACAAAATAAAGGGTTGGGGGTGTGGCTCAGTGGTCGAGTGCCCCTGAGTTCAATCTCCAGCACCCCCCCCCAAAAAAAGAAATATATTATAGATGGAAGAATAATTAGAACCTATTAAGAACAATTGGAAGGTATTCTAACCAAACTGAAGGAGACTTGGACTAAAAGGCTTGTACTTTTCCCCTTTATGTAGAATTGAAATGTTCATTTGAGCAACATTTAAGAAACAGGGATTTTCCCATAGAATTAAAGAATTCCAACACAGTTGCTCCTTTCAAAATAGCTTCAGCAGTGGTGTACTTGAAAAACTAACAAAAATAATGGAAATTGCAGGTCTGTGGCTTGGGGGAGATCCTGCAGATGAAACTTTATTTTAAAATTTTGAAATAAGTACAGATATAGCCCTCAATACCCTGTGATTGTGAGTTCTCATGTGCATTTTATCTATTTAATTCATTCTCAAGAAATGATGAGCAGAGAAGCTTAATGGAGAAAGCGGAGCAATTGAGAAACCATTCTTATTTCTTGCTTATTTTTAATAATGTAAAGCAAAAACAAAAATGCAATTCATTGAAACTTAAGCTGCTAGTTTCACCTATGATATTTCACATTTTTACAGGGACAAAAATTTTCAGAGTCCAGGCACATTGAAAGGATATTTCGTTAACATAAATTTTATTATGTGAAAGTAAACAAAGACCCTCAAGGATAACTTAGCAGAAGAATTTGTTTGGTTTAATTTATAGCCAGAAATACTTATAAAACTACTAGAAAAGTAAATATAGAATAAAAGATTTTTTATTCCATAAAACTTAATTCCACTTCAAATTTCTATTTTTAAGGAGAAATGTCATTCTGCTCTAAAAACAGAACTAATTGTGTTTTGAAAACAAGAAAGACAGTCAAATTTGCATTTATTTGTCATTTTAATTTCTGAGCTGTTATGTTTTTCATGTTGAAAATCTTACATGTATATAACATTCAAATGCAGACATGTTGTTTACTTCAAATTTTAAACTCATCTATTTTTTCACTTTTTTTTAAACATAATGAACTAAAAATAACATCAAGTGTTGCATGGTTCAGACTATACTTACAGACTGGACTCAATTCGAGTCATCATTTTCCATGAAGGCTCTTATCCTCAAACTAGAAATAATTTTCCTATCCTCTGACTTCTGATTTTTTTTTTCTTTTTTTATTCTGGGGATAGAACCCAGGGGCCCTCTATCAATGAGCTACAATACCCAGTCTTTCTCTCTTATTAGTTTGTTGGTTGGTTGGTGCTGGGGATTGAACCCAGGGATGCTTTACCACTGAACTACATCCCTAGTCATTTTTTTGTTTGTTTTTAATTTTGAGACAGGTCTCACTAAGTTGTCCAGATTAGACTCAAATTTTCAATCCTCCTGCCTGAAAACCCTGAGTTACTGGGATTACAGGCATGCACCACCATGCCCTGCTTGATTTCAGAATGTTAAAGTGTATTTGACCTAGAATTTCGTTTTTATATTACAAAACATTTATTGTTTTTTTTTTAAATTAATGCATCTCATGTATGATATCTTCCTGATTAGGAAGGTCTGATTCATTTTGGCATATAAGTAAATTCTGTGAGGGCAAGGCTTTTTTGTCTATGTTTTTTGTTTTGTTTTGTTTTGGTTTGGTTTGGTTTTGGTACTGGGGATTAAACTCAGGGGCACTCAACCACTGGCTCAGTGGTTCCCCGGCCCTATTTTGTATTTTTATTAGAGATGGGATCTTGCTGAGTTGCTTAGCTCTTCACTTTTTGCTGAGGCTGGCTTTGAACTAGCAATCCTCCTGCCTCAGCCTCCCCAGCCACTGGGATTATAGGTGTGTGCTACTGCACCTGGCTTGTCTGTTTTTGACTTCTAATTTCCCAATAAATTATGTTAGGCACATGGTATATACTCATTTTTTTTTCTTTTTTTGGTACTGGGTATTGAACTCAGGGGCACTCAATCACTGAGACACATCCCCAGCCCTATTTTGTATTTTATTTAGAGACAGCGTCTCACTGAGTTGCTTAGTGCTTCACCATTACGGAGGCTGGCTTTGAACTCTCTGGGCTCCTGCCTTAGCCTCTTGAGTTGCTGTGATTACAGGCTTGTGCAACCGTGCCCACTCAATAAATATTTGTTGAAAGAATTTGTGGTATCATTTAACACCCAGCCTTCTCTGCATGCAAGTTTTCAATAGAAGTTCAATAAAAGGAAGAGGAGGAGGAGGAGAAGAAAGGAAGAGGAGGAGGAAGAGGAGCTGAGGCTGTGGCTCAGTGGTAAAGCGCTTGCCTAGCATGTGTGAGGCACTGGGTTTGATTCTCAGCACCACATATAAATGAATAAAATAAAGGTCTATACATCTAAAAAAATATTTTTAAAAAGAAGGGGAGAGAAAAGATAAATCTTTTGGGGATTGAGAGTGTAGATCAATTTTTCCAAACCAAAATATCTTGAGACTTTATGGTTTTAGTTTTCAAAAGGTAATGATGTAAAGTCTTTGGTCATAAAGCAGCTATACTATACAGTCCTGTCACATAGAACATTATAAACTTTTATCATTTCATATGTAGACTAACTTTTAAGAAATAAAGACAGAAGCCAGGTGTAGTGATGCATGCTTGTACTCCTGGCAATTTGGGAAACTAAGGCAAAAGGATAGTAAATTCAAGGCTAGTTGAGACCCTGTCTAAAAATAAAAAAGGATTGAGCATGTAGCTCAGTGGTAGAGCACCTCTGGGTTCAATCTCCAGTAAAAACACACACACACACACACACACACACACACACACAGAGCTATAAATTTTCAGATAGTAAAATATAGCTTTGCTTTTTATGGGATCCTTCATTTTAAATGTTTCTTATTTCCTGATGGACAGTGTCAAATATTCCAAATATAGTATGTCATAAGGTTTCACTGTGTGGTTACCTAACAAAAAAGATTGATATAAATATCTAGATTCTGAAAATGACTATAGCAAACACATTTTTCTGTAAAGATTTATGTGTTGGGTATCATTTTAACTGGATTTGTTTCAAGTCAGCAATCCTTTCTGCAACGTGTTATCAAAAAACATTTGGTGAGGGCTGGGGGTGTAGCTCAATGTTGAAGTGCTTGCCTTGCACGTGTGAGGCACTGGGTGTGATCCTCAGCACCACATATAAATAAATAAATAAATAAATAAAGTTATTTAAAAAAAATATTTGGTGGGCTGGGGTCATGGCTCAGTGGTAGCACATTTACCTAGCATGTGTGAGGCACTGGGTTCAATTCCCAACACCACACCCAAAAAAAACCTAAATAAACAAAATAAAGGTATTGTGTCCATATACAACTGAAAATGTTTTTTAAAAAATTGGTGATGGGCCAGGTGCAGTGGCGCACGCCTGTAATGCCAGTGGCTAGGGAGGTGAAGGCAGAAGGATCTTGAGTTCAAAATTAGCCTCAGCGATTTAATGAGGTGCTAAGCCAACTGAGTGAAACCCTGTCTCTAATAAAATACAAAATAGGGCTAGGGATGTGGCTCTGTGGTCGAGTGCCACTGAGTTCAATCCCTGGTACTAAAAAAAAAAAAAAAAAAAAATGGTGAAGGAGTGTTTACTTTTTCTTTTTTTTTTTCTGAAAATGTAGCCATGTTTATTTATTTTTTAGTTTTAGGTGGACACAATATCTTTATTTTACATTTATGTGGTGCTGAGGATCAAACCTAATGCCTTGTGCATGCTAGGTGAGCTCTCTACCACAGAGCCACAACCCAGCCTGGAAATGTAGCCACGTTAAATTTTTTTTTTTTTTAATTAGAGAGAGAGAGAGAGAGAGAGAGAGAATTTTAATGTTTATTTTTCTAGTTTTTTGGCAGACACAACATCTTTGTTTGTATGTGGTGCTGAGGATCAAACCATGCCGCACACATGCCAGGTGAGCGTGCTACTGCTTGAGCCACATCCCCAGCCCCAGTGTTTACTTTTTCATTCAACAGATATCAATGAACCAAATAACCTCTGGTTGACAAAAATGGTTTAGGGTCCAGTAGAGGATAGAAATAGATAAGATGTGGTCCTTTACCACCCCTTAGGAAGAGGCCAGTGCGTAAATGACATTCACGTTTATCTTTAAAGATGTCAGAGATGTACCCAATATACTGTTAGCTTTCTCTTTTTTTTATATTTATTTTTTAGTTGGACACAATATCTCTATATATTTTTATTTGGTGCCAAGGATCGAACCCAGGACCTCACACGTGCTAGGCAAGCGCTCTACCACTGAACCACAACCCCAGCCCCCACTCTTAGCTTTCTCTAATGCCCTATTTTAAAACTTTGGTTTAGGGATTTATCTAAATCCTTTTGAACATATCTACTGAGGTAATTGATATTAAAATGTTAATGTGCTTTCAAAAAACAATTCTATCAAAAACTTAATTTTAAATTATTTTTAGTTTTTATTTATCCATTTTTGTCAACCAGAGGTTACTTGGTTCATCATGTCCTAAAGGAATTGGTGGTTAGGGGCACAGAAAGTTCATTGTGTACCACTTAAAGGACTTTTTTTTTCTTCCTTAAAACATCTCAAGATTGAACGTACATGTACTAATTTTTTTTTTTTTTTTGTAGTAGTAAGGATTGAAAGGATTGAACCCTGGGGTGCTTAATCACTGAGTCACATTCCCAGCCCTATTTTGTATTTTATGGGAGACAACTCACTGAATTGTTTGACGCCTCACTAAGTTGCTGAAGCTGGCTTTGAAACTCTCAATCCTCCTGACTCAGCCTCCTGGGCCACTGAGATTACAGGCATGTGCCACCGTGTGTGGCTGTTTTGTGTTTGAACTGGGATCTCACTGTATTTCCCAGGCTGGTGTCAAACTCCTGGACTCAAGTGATTCAGCCTCCCTAGCAGCCAGGACAACAGCCTTGCATCACTATGCCTGGCTAAATTATTATTATTATTAATTATTACTCTTACTATTAGTAGTAGTAGTATTATATCAGGAGTGCTTAACCACTGAGCCACGTCCCTAGACCTTTTTATTTTGAGACAAGTTCTCACTAAATTGCTGAAGCTGGCCTCAAACTTGTGATTCTCCTGTGTCAGCCTCCTGACTTGCTGGGATTACAGGCATATGCTACCATGCTTGACTCTGCTTTCTTTGCTAAAGTACATTTTTAAATAATGTAAATCCTGACTGTATACAGTTCATCAAAACTTATCAAAAATTAAAAAGCAAAACAAGCAAACAAAAAACCCTCATGCTACAATGTCTTATTTTATGGTACTGGTGATTGAAATCAACAGTACTCTATACTGAGTACCCCTGAACTATATCCCCAGCCTTTTTCATTTTTAATTTTGAGACAGGGCCTTGATATGTTACCCAGGCTGGCCTCAAACTTGACATCCTCCTGCTTTAGCCTCCTAAATAGCTGAAATTATGAGGGTGTACTACCACACCCAGCTACAATTTTATACTTTATTTTTTTAATTTATTTTTTAGTTGTAGTTGTACATAATACCTTTATTTATTTATTTATTTATATGTGGTGCTGAGGATTGAACCCAGGGCCTTGCACATGCAAGACGAGTGCTCTACCGCTGAGCCACAACCCCAACCCACAATATTATACTTTAAAATGATATATTTCGGGTATAGTAATACAGGTCTGCAATCCCAGTGACTCAGGATGCTGAGGCAGGAGAATTGCCAAATTCAGGGATTTTTTGTTTTGTATGTATCTTGTTATTTCTGAAACTTTAACCTATAGTTTTGTACCTACTTTTCAGTCTTGCCTTAATCAACTATCAGGGTTATAAAATCGTGACTTATAGGTTTTTTTACACCTATTTAATCTATTTGAAATTTTTATTGTTCTGTTGTATTGAGTATTCATCTAACTCAGTTGTACAAATATATTTTATTGGTTTGTCCATTTCTCACCAAAATGAAATTCCATCTTTATCATGTAAATTTTCATAGAGGGCTGGTATTGTAGCTCAATGATAGAGCTCTTGCCTGGCATGTATGAGGCACTGGGTTCGATCCTAAGCACCAAATAAAAATAAAGGTATGTAAAAAAGTTTATAGATACTTCTATTAATTCTAGACTCTATCCTATTCCTCTTACATTTCTTACTTATTCCTATAGACATGCCTCCTTATTAATTCCTACATACATTATTTCATGTAATCTTTGGAACAATTTCATCCAACACACCTTAAAATCCACTTTTGTGGGAGCTGGGGATATAGCTCAGTTGGTAGAGTGCTTGCCTTGCATGCACAAGGCCCTGGATTCAATCCCTAGCCCCCCCCCCAAAAAAAAATCCACTTTTGTAAGGATTAGTATGATTAATGATTAACAAAACCTTTCCCCTTCTGCATGAGAATTTGGTATTTCACCAGATTTCTAGCTAGTTCTCTGGCACCCTGATGATGTCAATTGTTACTACACTGTTGATGATAACAAAAAATATATGACTTGCAAGTTGCATTTTAACTAGAACAAAATGGAAATATTTGATGGAGACATCATACTTTGAAGCTTCCAAATGTAGTCACATAATCAGGCATGGCTTTCCAGAACTTTGGAAGCTAGGCCTATGGGTACAGGATCTAACACTTTCAAAGCCAGGGGAATCCTGCCCTTGTTCCATATAGGTCTCATTTCTTTGTCTCTCAGTTGTGTTGCTGTAGGGAATGCTTGGCATTGGCCTCCTGTTCTATATTTTTCTAAGTGAATATGCCAAATGTGGACTAAGATAGTTTTCTAAGTCTGAAACTTTATTTGAACTTCAGGTTATACTCCTTGATAAACAGCATTCTCATTGGAACTCATCAAATGTATACATAAGCTGAATGTGGTGGCTCTGTAATCTTGGCTACACAAGTTGAGGTAGGAGGATCACAAATTTGAGGCCAGCCTCAGCAATTTAAGACTCTTTCTCAAAATAAAAAAGGATTGGGTATACAATCAGTGACTTGAAAAACTGTGCTCTATATGTGTAATATGAAATGGATTGCATTCTGCCATCATGTATAACAAATTAGAATAAATAAGTAATATAATAAAAATAAAAGGGTTGGGAATGTAGCTCAGTGGTAAAATGATCCTGAGTTCAAGCCCTAATACCCATATCCCAAATTGATTTGGGGTTCATGTTTACAAGTCAAAAAAAGTATTTATTCTTGCATTTTGAAAATTTATAGTACTAAAAAATAGTATTTATCACTTGAGCCCATAAGTTTGAAAACAGACAATGTAATGTAACAAGCCACTGTATCAAAAGAAAAAACAAACATTTAGGGGTTGGAGATATAGCTGAACGCTAGCATGTGTCAAGCCTTGGGTTCTATCCCCAAAAAGAAAAATGAAACAAAAACAAAACAAAACAGGGTGGAGGAAGAGAACTGACTTTGAGTGAATTAAGAGAAACCAGAGCATACACACTATAATTAAATTTTTTTTTTAAAGAGTGAGAGAGGGGGGGCGGGAGAGAGAGAGAGAGAGAGAGAGAGAGAGAGAGAGAGAGAGAGAATTTTTTTTAATATTTATTTTTCAGTTCTCGGCGGACACAACATCTTTGTTGGTATGTGGTGCTGAGGATCGAACCCAGGCCGCACGCATGCCAGGCAAGCGCGCTACCGCTTGAGCCACATCCCCAGCCCCTGAAATTTTGAAATTTTATTGATTACAAATATGTGTATGCCTTTACAAAGTTAGGAATCTTTGCCTATGTTATTAAAATGATAAATTTGTTAGTAGTCAAAAATAATGAATTTTAATATACTGGTAATTAATTAAGTTATATAGTACTTGAAATAAATTCATGTTCCTTTTTAGGTTTCAGAGAAAGAACATTTTCCATTGTGATCTCTTTGCACAAGATTTTCTTGTGAATAACAGAGAATACCTCACTAACCTAATATTATCAGGGATCCCAGTTTTCCATATAAGTGAATGTTCAAGGTGATTTAAGAACCAACACTTTTACAATTATATTAAATTGCCATCTTCCCTTAGTCATCAGATAATTGAAAATGATCCCTAACACTTTCTTAGGATCATCACAACTGAATATATTTTCAACATAGGTAGCTTTTGTCATACTCACTTTATACTTCAGCTTACCTTGTTACTTTAATAGGCTGGAACTTTCTCACTGGGAATTTGTGTGTGAATGGGTCCTACTAATCATTTCCCAGTGGTAGTATCCTCATTCATTTACTGATTTATACAATTACCTGTTCCATGTCAGGCACCGTTCTAGACCTCACAGATTTAAGTCACAAGGCAAGCAAGTTACTTGGTTGATTCTTCATTTTGCAACTTCCATGTTGCAGAATATATCAGAGAAATAGTTATGTGGTGCCAAACTAGTTATTTGTGGATCTTTGTTTCATTTTTTGGCTACACATACTTCGAAATACCATTGAAATAATTTGTAATATAGTTCTGTGGCATTCAGTATATTCATATCATTGCACAATTATCACCACCAACCACCTCTATCTAGCACTTTTCATCTCCAACTGAAATTCTATATCCAATAAACACTACCTTCCAATTTCTTCTTATATTTATACTTCAAAATTTCCCAAATTAAGCAGTAATTGTAGCCATACTCTCTATATTCTAAATCTGGTGGCTTGTACCAGTGTCCATGCTTGTTTCCCTTAGGGGAAAGTAGGATAGATCTACTTAGGCCCACACTGATCATTTTCCCAAGGGTATGTCAATTTACCAAAGTACTACATTGTCATTTAACAGGCAACATATAGTACGCTCCCTGTATCAAAGGAGTTTCTCAAATTTATGCATAAATAAGCAGTATTAGTTGTGAATATTGCACACATGAACCCTTATTCCTGGGTTAGACCATGGGGAGATGTACTTGGACTACTCATTACAGAAGCCTGTGAATACTTAAACATTGTTTTGTACTAACCTGTCACCTATTTTCCATGTTTCATGAGTATTTTTGCTGTTCAGTTATGTTTAAAAATTACCTTAAATTCATTTTGAAATCATTTTGTGGTAGAAACTCAGAATATTTGTGTTTCTTTATTTTTAGTTAATTTACTCTTTTGTTAAAAAAAAAGCCTCCATCTGTTTAATATATGGTTGGAGTATAAACTGGCAGGCTTTTATTCCATTTTTGTTGTGTTAAATTTCTGGAAGCTACTTAGACCCTTTTTTTTCTGTATTCATTATTCCCATTGATGGAGTCATCTTTCATGTGACCTTTTAATATCAATATCTGAATTCAAAGTTTAGAAAAAGGTACTAATTTTGACCATTTAATTTCAAATCAGTTGGGTAAGAAAAAAAAATTCATGCCCTCAAATTAACCCAATGTTTGATATCAGAGGTCAGCATATTTCAAATAAAACCTTATTTCAGGGGCTGGGATTGTGGCTCAGTGGTAAAACGCTCACCTAGCATGGGCGGGGCCTGGGTTCAATCCTCAGCACCATATAAAAATAAAGGTATTGTGTAGTGTCCATCTACACCTTTTAGGTGCAAAATATTTAAAAAAAACTTATTTCACATTACAAATACTGTACTTTTATTTATTTTTAAAGAGAGTGAGAGGGGGGGGGACAGAGAGAGAGAATTTTAACATTTATTTATTTTTTCTTAGTTCTCGGAGGACACAACATCTTTGTTGGTATGTGGTGCTGAGGATCGAACCCGGGCCGCACGCATGCTAGGCGAGCGCGCTACCGCTTGAGCCACATCTCCAGCCCACAAATACTGTACTTTTAATTGCCATCACAGCAAAAGAATATGTATTTGTGCATAAAAGTTCTCAAGTTGTTGACAGGCTTGGTGGCACTGTAATTACAGATTACATCTGTAATCCCAGTGACATGGAGGCAGGATTTAAAATCTGTGGTCAGTTTCAGCAATTTAGCAAGACCCTGTCCAAAAAGGACAAGGGATGTAGCTCAGTGGTAAAGTACTCTCACCCCCACCAGTTCAATCCCCTGGACAAAATAAAAAATTTTTCTTGAGTCTATGGGGTATGTCTATTATTTACTTGGTAGGAGTTTTTTTGTCTTGTCATTTTGTTTTTGGTATCAGGGATTGAGCTCAGGGGGTATTCAACTACTGAGACATATCCTCAGCACTATTTTGTATTTTTATTTAGAGACAGGATCTCACTGAATCGATTAGCACCTCGCTAAATTCCTGAGCTGGCTTTAACCTCCAGATCCTCCTGCTTCAGCCTCCCTAACGCTGGGATTACAGATATCTACTACCACACCAATTGGCAGCAGCTTTTTCTTTTTTTTTTTTTTAACCCCAGAAGGGTATAACCTTGAATTAAGTTATTTTATTGGTTTTCTCCAAACCTCTTTCTAGACTAGTACTCCACAGGGTAACCAATATTGGTGTATATTTTTTGTACAAAAAAATTTAAAATCCAAATGACTCATATACAAAAAATTGTTTAACAGGTGCACTTTCTCCTGGAAAACAGATTGCAGCTTTCCCAGATTTAAGGACTCCATCATGATCCAAATAAAAATTAGGTAGGGCCCCGGTGCAGTGGCGCATGCCTGTAATTCCAGTGGCTCAGAAGGCTGAGACAGGAAGATCACAAGTTCAAAGCCAACCTCAGCAATGGCTAGGCGCTTAGCAACTCAGTGAGACCTTGTCTCTAAATAAAATACAAAATAGGGCTGGGGGTGTGGCTTAGTAGTTAAATGCCCCGGAATTCAATCCCTGGCACAAAAAAACCCCCAAAAAACAAAAAAACCAACTAGGTAGGAACCACTGTTCAAAGCAGTTAAGTGAACTAAATGAAACAAATTTTTCTCATCTTCCAGTGAGTTATTAATAAATTTCAATAGTAGCTGGTTGTGGTGGCACATATCTGTAATTCCAGCGACTAGGGAGGCTGGGGTAGGAGGATCATTCAAAGCCAAGCCTCAGCAACTTAGGGAGGTACTTACAACTCAGTGAGACCCTGTCTCTAAATAAAATCTTAAAAAGGGCTGGGGATGTGGCTCAGTGGTTAAGCACCCTTGAGTTCAATTTCCAGTACTCCCCCCCCTCCCAAAAATAAATTTCAATACTACAGGTAACAAATAGTGGAGGTCCAGAAATACCCTGTTTTCTGTATTGAGTAGTCATAAACCTAATAATCTAGTCTTTAAACTTAGCATCTCATCTATACATGTGTGTGTTGGTGTGTGCATGTACACACACCCCTACTACTACTGACAGCATTTCCCCCCCCTTTTGGTACCAAAGATTGAACCCAGGGGAACTTTACACTGAACTATACTCCCAATCCTTTTTTATTTTTATTTTTTTATATTTATTTTTTAGTTCTCGGCAGACACAACATCTTTGTTGGTATGTGGTGCTGAGGATGCCAGGCCAGCGCGCTACCGCTTGAGCCACATTCCCAGCCCCCCTTTTTTATTTTTGTCAATGTTTTTTTTTTTTCTTTTTTGTACTGCGCCTTGAATCCAGATGTGCTTAACCACTGAGCAACATACCCAGCCCTCTGTTTGAGACAGGGTCTTGTTAAGTTGCTTAGGGTCTTACTTAATTGCTGAGGTTGGTCTTGAATTTGCAATGCTCCTGCCTCAGCTGTTAGGCTGACATAGAATTTGTGATTCTCTTGCCTCAGCCTCCCCAGTGGCTGGGATTACAGGCACGTACCACCTTGCCCAGTCAGTTTCTGCTTTCTAAAAGAAATCTGTCTTGGTGGGTGTAGTGGTATACATTTGCAATCTCAGCAGCTCGGGAGGCTGAGGCAGGAGGATCAAAAGTTCAGCCAGTCTCAGCAATTCAGCGAGGCCCCAAGCAATTTATTGAGATCCTGCCTCAAACATGCTAGGGACAGAGTGGTTAAGTGTGCTTGGGTTCAATCCCTGGTAGAAACAAAACTTGGCTCTACATTCTTTTTTAGTTTTAGGTGGACACAATCTTTCACATTTTATGTGGTGCTGAGGATAGAGCCCAATGACTCATTCATGCTAGATGAGCACACTACCACTGAGCCACAACCCCAGACCTCTACATTCTTGAAAGCATCCATTCTTCTCCCTCCCCAGCAGCACCCAGCTCTTTTTGTCATTTTTTCTCTAACATTCCAGGTATGCTACTACCTTAAGACCATTAACTTTGCTCCTCCCCCACATATCCAGATCTCTCTGCTCACTTTTAGATCTTTTTAAAAAATATTTTTTGATGGACCTTTATTTATTTGTGGTTCTGAGAATCGAACCAGTGCATCATACATGCTAGGCAAGCACTTTACCATAGAACCACAACCCCAACCCTCACGTTTAGATCTTGGTTGAAATTTTATTTTCTTGGAGAAGACTTTTTAGTTTTAAATATTTTTTAGATGTTGATGGACCTTTGTTTTATTCATATGCAGTGATGAAAATTGAACCAGGTGCCTCACATGTCAGCAAGTGCTCTATCACTGAACCACAACCCCATCCCCTTGGAGAAGCCATTTAAAACTTTTTTTAAGTACCAGGGTGAACCCAGGGACTCTTAACCACTGAGCCACACCCCCAGCTCTTTTTATATTTTATTTAGAGATAGGGTCTGAGTTGCTTTAGGGCTTTGCTAAGTTGCTAAGGCTGGCTTTGGACTCTTGATCCTCACACTTACCCTCCTGCCTCAGCCTTTTAAGTTGCCAGATTACAGGTGCACCCTACCATGCCAACCTAAATCTACACTTAAACTTGCATCCCTAACTCAGTAGAGGGGACGATTCTAAATTCAAGGCCAGTCTCGGGAGACCATCTCAAAATTTAAAAGGTAAACGTGGAAGAAAAACAAAGAGAAGCTGGTGATCTAGGTCAATGATAGAACTCCCCCTGTGAAAAATACTTGTATCCCATTCCTTTATATTCCATAACATGTAATTTTAACATATACCAGTCTTTATTGTCTCTTCACGTGGCTGTTTTCACTGTTGCTAGTATTCTATATAAGTCTTTCAAGTATTTCTGTAGTCAACAGTTCTTATTTTTGGGTACTGGGGACAGAATCCAAGGGCTCCTTACCACTAAGCCACATCCCCAACCCTTTTTATTGAGACAGGGTCTGGCTAAGTTGCTATGGTGGCTTTGAAATTGCGATCCTTCTGCCTCAGCCTCCTGAGTTGCTGGGATTACAGGAGTGCACCACCACGGCTGGGTCTTCTTTTTGGTAATAGGCATTCTACCAAACTCATGTTCTCTTTAAGGCAATGACTCTCCCAGTCTTTAACAACCTCATTTAACTAAAACCTATTAGGATATCCTTTACTGGCAAAACAAACTAACAAAAACCTTAACAGACATGAACTACCTATTTATCTTTCCTACAGCAAGATACTGACACTGAATACGCAGTATTTGCTACCTGGTTCACTAAAAGAAAAAAATCAACAAACAAGGGTTTTAAAATATCAGAGAGTAGACAAGTGTTACACATTTGAGTGTTCAGGAAATTAACTCAGAATGGGCAAAACTTTATGTATGGATACATATTAGGGGAATGCAGAGAAAAGGAAGAACTGGTTCCAAATCAATCCAGTTTTATTTTTCCACTGTATCAAAATAAAGAGACAATCCCGTTTTCCAAGAAGTAACTTTTATTTGAAAGAAAACTACTTTTCTCCCACAGGTATCTTCTAAGGACTCTATCCTATATAATAGCCTGCTTAACCAATGTCCTAATAACAAAATTTCTAACAGCAAACTATACAATTGCTCTAAATAATAAATAAAGGGTTGTCTTTCACTTATTAAGGATATACCTAACTCAATGAGTTTAACACACACACACAAAAAAAAATCACACTTTAAGTTTGTAAAGTTTAACAGATGTATTTCAAATACAACATGTTTTGTAGGAATCCACAAGCTTTTAATCTCTAAAAAAGTGACTTAATTTTTAGGGTTCAAAAATTACATTCTTCAAAAGAAATGTCCAAGTGTTTTCTTCTATAGCTTCAAACTTTTTACACTCAACTATTTGTTCTATGCCACCTCAGACAAATGTGACATGACTGAACTACTTCATATGTTACTATCTTCCCCCCAAAAAAAGTTTAAAAAGGAGTCCTCATAAATGCAGATCTCTAATACAGTGTCTAATACAATATCTGACATTAAAACTTTAAAAAGATCATTTCTTTCCTCATATAATTAGCTAGGAGTTAATCCTCTGTAAAGGCAAAGAAAAATGATACAAAAACAACACTGGGTTCTCCTTTTTTTTTAACTCAAGGTGTTTAACCACTCAAAATGACAACAATTACATCCTTTAAGAGTATAATAAAAGGGGTGGAAAACAGCAATGCAACTGAAAAAGTGTAGAAGCTAAATAAATCAAGGATTTTTTTTTTTTTTTTTTTTTTTAGGAGTAGGAAGAATCAGAAGCTTGGGAAACTCAGAATAAAAAAGAGAGAGGGGAAGGAGAAAGGGGGGGAAAAAAAGTCCTCAACTGCAACCATTCCATTATCAATAGCGTCCTGAAAGAGAAAGAACAAAAATGTTAACAATTATAGTTCAACTTACCTAATGTTTTCTCAACTATTAACAGCTACCACATAAATCCTAATATTCTATAATAAGCCATTAATGAGAAATGAGGTTTTAATGCTACAAAAGCAAAGTTCACATACTTGGGCTGTAGGAGCGAGATCTTGATCGTGATCTGTATCGACTATAATAAGGAGAAGGCGACCTTCTTCTGTAAGAAATAAAAGATCACTTAGTATACCACACACACACACACTTTACCAAGGCAGATGATAATTAAAAAAAAATTTCCCCACCACTCAAAATAGTGAGCCCTAGTCATTTAACCAGGCCCTGTCTCAAAATAATGATTTACACTTTTTTTGGGGGGTGGGGTGGGGTCGGGGTAGTACCAGGAACTGAACCCAGGGACACTTGGCCACTGAGCCACAACCCCAGCCCTATTTTTTTTGTATTGTATTTACAGACAGGGTCTATGTTTAGTACCTCACTTTTTGCTGAGGCTGGTTTTGAACTCACAATCCTCCTGTCTCAGCCTCCCGGGCTACTGAGTTTTTTGTTTATATATTTTTGTGGCGTTGGGGACTGAATATATGGGTTCTCTACCACAAAACTACATCCCCAGTCCTTTTTATTTTGAGATAAGTGACTTGCTAAGTTGCAGACGCTGGCCTTAAACTTGTGATCCTCTTCCTGCTTCAGACTCTTGGGAGTAGGAATGTGCCAACTATGCATGGCTTTTTTTTTTTTTTTTTTTAAATAAAAAACCCCAGGGGTTTAAACAAAAATTCTTCTTGAACAGGACCAGGAGAAAAGCCAGGGGTGCTTTACTACTGAATTATACTCTCTAGTTCTTTTTTACTTTGAGACAGAATCTCATCAAATTGCTGAGATTGTGGGTGTATGCCACTGCATCTAGCTTGGTTTTTCTTTTTAAAGACAAGGTCTTACTATGCTGCCCAGTCTCGCCTTGATTCCCTGATTTCAAGTGATCTTCCCATCTCAGCCTCCCAAGCAGCTGGGGCCAATGCTAAGTCAAGCTCAAACATTCACTTTTTATTCATACAGATCAAACACATAAGTGCCAAATAATAGAGATGCCATCTAAGTTAGAACAAAAATTTCAAAGTTAAAACATTACCTGTACCGGTAATCATAGTCTTCATATCTGTCATATCCACGATCATATCCTCTATCATAGTAAGAATCTCGACGCCTGCCACCACCTCCACCTCCGCCTCCGCCTCCGCCGCCGCCACCACCACCACTACTAAAGAAAAATATAAAACATTACACTTTAGTGTCAAAGATCCTTTTTCTGGGACCATTTAATAAAAATCAGCAGCTTGAAAAAAAAAAAAAAAAGAAAGGAGGACAGTTAAGAAGAACTACCCTTGAGGTCAAATGCTTATATTTCTTTTCTTTCTTTTTTCCCCCCTTTTGGTACTGGGGATTGAACTCAGAGGCATTTGACCACTAAGCCACATCCCCAGTCCTATTTTGTATTTTATTTAGCAACAGGGTCTCACTGGGTTGCTTAGTGCTTTGCTTTTGCTGAGGCTGGCTTTGAACTTGCAATCCTCCTGCCTTAGCCTCTTGAGCCAATGGGCTTACAGGTGTGCACACTGCACCTGGCCTATTTACTACTGAATTCAATCTATGCAATGCACCGTAACATAAACATCATGTATCTACAAAACAAATTATATATCATTTATGATTTTACCATATTTTCTTCCTAAATAAACAGTAATATCAATAAATAATCCTTATATAGAGAGGCTTCCCAGGTCACATAGGAACAGAGAGACAAATGAATAGCATGTAATATTTTTCTAATACTTAAAAATTTTCTTATTCGGGCTGGGGTTGTAGCTCAATGGTAAAGGGCTGGAACCTCAGCAACACATAAAAAATAAAGATATTATGTCAATCTACAACACACACACACACACACACACACACACAAAGTTCTTCTTGAACAAGACCAGGAGAAAAGTCAGAATTATATTTGCAATAGCTTATAAACATCATATTTTGCTTATTTGTATATTTATTAATATTTTAATAAACTATAAATATTAAAAATATATTAAAAGAATTCTGAGAATGTATGTAAATTAAATGACAGGAAAAGATATTTTCTCATTAATTTCTCATAGATTTCTGGCTCTTACAGTTTAGTTTATGAAAAACATTTTTTTTCCCTTGCTGCACTAGGGATTGAACCCAGGGTCTCATGCTAGGCAAATGCTCTACCACTAAGCCCCAGTCTCAGCTCTAGGCAATGTGAGATCTTACTGAGTTGGTCTGCCCATGTAGATGCCAGGTGTAGGTGTGTGTGCTCTCTTAGTGATAGAATAATCCACACGAATTCTTCTACCATCCAACTCCATTCCATTTGCCCTTTCCATAGCCTGTAAAGGAGAACAAGCACAGAAAGTCATGTATAATTCACTGGCCTTGAAGTAATAATTACTTAAATATTAAGTGCAAAATTATCTGAAATCCAAATAAACTCATCTAATTGGAAAACAACACAGCAGTGCAGGGGATTCTGACATTTCTAGACCTCAAAACTGTCCAGAAAATATTTCAATTTACTCAAAAGAGAAGTTAATACACTTTCCCCTCAAATGTCTGTGTCTGAGTTCCCACTCCATGTTCATCTTTTCAATCTAAACTTTCTGTAGTTTGCCCAGGTAAGCTGCATTTCATACTTCCTCAGTCCTCAGACATTTATTTATAAAGACTGACTTCAAAATACTAAGAATGTTGGCCAAGTTTTAACTAGATTTTCTCTGTAACCTGATTTTACCCCCCCCCTTTACCTCAAGCACCCCTGAATTCATTCCCCAGTTGTGCTTAACCACTGAGCTACCTCCCTAGTCCATTTTGTTTTTCATTTTGATGGTTTCACTAAGTTGCTGAGGTTGGCATGAACTTCTGATCCTCCTGCCTCAGCCTGGAAAGTCGCTGGGATTATAGGGTGTGTGCCACCACACCTGACTTTCTTATTTCTTGTTCTTCAGTTTGCAGTCTAATATGCTGATAAAGAAGATTTAAAGGTATAGAAGCACACACATTTATGGTACTACCTTTTCCAGTCTCTTGCCGAGAAGAAACCAATAAAGACACACGATTTTAATGTAATTCACAAATATTTTACTTTAAGATTCAAAGAGCTATTCTTCCTACTTATAAAAAAATCTATACTCTGAAGAGAGGCTATCCTCTTAAGATAATCAAGATCTCAGCCAGGCACAGTGGTGCGTATGACTGCAATCCCAGTGGCTTGAGAGACCGAGGCAGAAGGATCGCAAGTTCAAAGCCAGCCTCAGCAAAAAGTGAGGTGCTAATCAACTAAATAAAATATAAAATAGGGCTGAGGATGCAGCTCAGTGGCTGAGTGCCCCTGAGTTCAATCCCTGGCACTAAATAAACAAATAAAATAATATCTCTTTTGGTTTCATCTTTCAAAAGAACAACTTTGAAAGGGTCCTTTTGGCTAAAAAACCCTCCACCTTAAGAAAACAATTATTTATATCTTAATAAATAAGTTTCTGAAACAACAAAACTGTAATAAATGTAACATTTTCTATTTTAAATTCCAAAACCTGAAATTTCCAAGCTGTTCTTTCAAATAAGGGTGAAGAGTTTATTAACAGCATTGGTTTTTGTAGTTCATACATATTTCAGCTAAGCCATTTCAGAAGGCCTGTACAGAAGAAGTAGAGACAGCCACAGCCATACAGTAGAAACCACACAACCTAGGGGAAATCTGTATAACTGAGGTTGGAAGTAACTGGTTTCAGTCTGGTCAATTCAAAATAGAAAATGCAGTTTAGCTAGCAATCTTTAATTAGCCAAGCCATGACTTACAACACACTGCCACCTAGTGAACTTCAAATATAAAGAAACTCAACCTGCCAAAAAGTGCTCCTAGTCATTGGTATCTGAGCTCACATTCCCATCACTTTGTCCTAAGCACCAAGATAATAATGACAATGATATTTTAAACACTTTAGCAAATGAAAATATTTGAAGTAAGTTTTTGGAACCTAAGTAACATCGCCATTCTAACTTTACCCAGAAATAAACCAAGGGGAGAAAAAAAAAAGCTAAGACAAAAAATTATCACAGGAAAAAATTTGTTTTTGTTTTGCACTTTGTATTTTAGGCCCCATGTCTTAATATTTCTAAATTTACACCTCTATGAGAATAGGAAAATAAATCACAAATACATAACAACAAAAAAGTCCGCACAATGACAAATTAAGATATTTGAGAACTAAAGTATTACCTTAGTTAAAATTATCAAAGGTTTCTCTACCCTGGCACTCTTAACATTTTGGGCCTCCTGATCCTGTGTTATATGGCGCAATTTCTGGCATTATAGATTTTTTTTTTCGAGACAGGGTCTTGCTATGTTACTTAGGCTGATCTTAAACTCCTGGTCTCAACTGATCCTATACTTCAGCTTCCTAAGTAGCCAGGATTACAGGCACTAGATGACAATATCATCTATTATTTTTGAAAGATATACCTGTTCTTATTACTGCTTTTATTACAAGGATCATTTCTTGTGGTCTCACCTCACTAAGTTGCTGAGGCTGGCCTGGAACTTGTGAACCTCCTACCTCAGCCTCTGAGACACTGGGATTACAGGTGTGCACCATCACGCCTGGCTCAGACATAAGTTTAAATGTCACTCAATTTAATCATCTGTTCAGAGTCATCAATGTGGTTTATTAAAAATAAAAATAAAAAAACACTTTACATTTTCCATTAACTTAAAATATACATCCCAGTTTACAAAAACAGATTTCAATCAGGATATATATATATATATATCTATCTACACCAGAAAAAAAGCAGAAAAGTCAAACTTTGGCTTTTCTAATTGTTACACCAAAAGGGTGAGTTTGAATTAGAGTATGAGAAGAAACAATGTTTACGGAAATGGGAATTAGTTTACTATTAAATACTATGCTCATGAATATAAAATTTTCTCAAAATGAAAATTAAAAAAAATCAAGTTTACCTCCTTTGAGTCATCTATTCTCTCAAAATACACAAAAGCAAATCCCCGTGATCGTCCAGTCCGTTGGTCGTAAACCACATTGACACCACTCAATGGTCCATATCTAGAAAATACTTCACGAAGATCTCGCTCTGTTGTGTATAAACTGAGGCCAAAAACTCCAAGACAAGTGTTGGGATCTGGATTCGCCTATTGGATAAAGACGTTATTAAGCTCTAATTAAAATAAAAATATTTTGTTTCAAACACCCCACCTACCTCACATAGAATATATTGTTTCTAGTTATTTGGAAATAAAATTTTATGGAACTAAAGCAGATGAACCACATTTTACAGTTCAGAGCATTTAGATTTTCTATGGAATATACTTTCTAGTCATAGCCTGAATAAAAACAATTCTACTTTTAGCCCAGTAATTTTCAGAACATATCTCAAGAATTTGTCCTGTGTATCCCTGATGGATTAGTATTTAATCTGACTTGGAATTACTAATTTAGAAGTCTTCATTTCTTTTTCTTTTTTTGGAATTGTAGATGGACAGAATGCCTTTATTTTTTTTTGTTCATTTTTATGTGGTACTGAAGATAGAACATAGTGGCTGATGCATGCTGGACAAGCGCTCTGCCACTGAGCTACAGCCCCAGTCTCCATTTTCTTTATGTAGCAAGGATATACTACTTTCAATGTTTCCATGAGCCACATTTTAAAATTAAAAATACAAATTTCTAATCATTAAATACTGACATATTCTGTGTAGACTGACTGAAACCTGAGTTTGGTCAACTAGCAAACAAAACCAAAAACACCTCAATGTCACACATCCAAGATTTACTCATTTCCTAACAAGAAAACAAAAGTGTTGGTTGTTACTACTGCATAACTTTTGATATTTTCTTGGTTTCTCTCTATTATGGTAAAACTCTGCATTAATTATCTCACCGTTTATGCTTTTCATTTTTAATTCTTAGTGCTCATTATCCCCAAATTTTATCTTTTTAAAAATAACTAAAAAAACAGACATTATTATTGCTGTATGTATATATGTGACTGTGTGACCAATGTGATTCTGCAACCTGTACACTCAGAAGAATGAGAAATTATACCCCATCTGATTCAAATGTATGTCAAGATCATTGTACTGTCACGTGTAACTAATTAAACAAAATTTTAAAAAAAATCAAGATACTATACCCACATTATAGAAGCTATCATGAAATGTAGGCTTGCTATGATGGTGGCATTTCTTTTATTAGCATATCCATAACATAAAAGGTATTCCTTTTATTTCCAAAGTTAAATTTGTTAAGAATGTTTCTGGAGTACCAATTTCTAAAACAATGCCTATCTCTCATAAAAGGAAGACATTATGCCATGATTACACTCAAGAGAAAAATAAGTTCTCATTAACTTTTATACCCACATACCCTGCTGCCTGTATGTCTTCTCCGGTTAGACATTGGAGAGTGACTTCGGCTCCTTCGACGTCGGTATTCTGGTGTATACGACCTACTTCGAGATCTTCTCCTATGAGAGTGAGAGTGGGATCTGGATCGAGTATAACGTCTATGAGAATGCCTTCTTGACCTTGACCTTTGAGAAAAACAAATGTAGGTAAAAATACTGGAACAAATGGCCAACACTTTTTTCCAAGGATGTGTACAAATATCCATGCCTGTTCTCAGCTCTTTTCTCTTTTTGAAAGGGGCCTAGGGAATCAAACAAGTGTTCTACCCCTGAGCAACACCCTTAGTCCCTCTACTCCTATGTCCTTTCCAAGAAAAAGGTATTCTTGTTTTCTTAAGTCACCGCAACCTCCTCCCTTCTTTTGGTCTATCCCTTCTAGATCCACCCCTTTCACCTTACCTTACAATCATGTTAAAGCTCTACCTTCTTTCCAGCTGTGGTATCAGTCTACAAAATAGCTTCTATAACATATTTCATAAATGTTATAAATGCTAAGGGCCAGAAAATTAAAAATGGCATAAGGACAGGCTGGGTATGGTGGTACATGCTTGTAATCCCAGCTGTTTGGGAGGCTGAGGCAGAAAGGTCACAAGTTTAAGGTTAACTGGAGCAACTTAGCAAGAACCTGTCTCAAAATAGAAATTTTGAAAAGAGTTAGGGATGTAACTCAGTGGTAAAGGTCTTGCCTAGCATGTACAAGGCAGTTGGTTCAATCCCCAACATAGCATAAGGAGGAAGGGAATAAATGAGGGAAGATTTTTACAGAACTAAAAAAGCAAGCAATAAAGCTGGAAGACTTAATAGAATTTGCCTATGTAGATAACTGGAGGCTGAGGCTGAAGGACCCCAAGTTGAAGGCCAGCCTCAGCAACTTTAATAAGACCCTACCTCAAGTGCCCCTGGGTTCAGCGTCTTGTACCACCACCAACAAAGGACATGGAGATGTGTTTAGAGAATACCAAAAGAATACAATCTGCTAAGATGCATAAAACTTCTGAGGAAACACCACAGCTGTGGACCTCAAGAAAAGCACAGCTTTTTCTTTTTTTAAAGACATTAATAGACCTTTATTTTATTCATTTATTTATATGTGATGCTGAGAATCAAACCCAGTGCCTCACACATGCTAGGCAAGTGCTCTACCACTGGGCCACATGCACAACCCCACCTGCCAAAGTGCAGCCTTTTAAATGATTCTTTTATATTATGCTCCTTTGCAAGCAGACTCTATTAAAAGACAACTATGTCTTTACTCCAGAAATAAAAATGACTTAGCAAACAACTGTCCAGGCTTTTAAAAAATTCCAGCCTAATAGACCTGGGCCATGTGAAACCGTGAACTTTGCAGTAGTCTGTTAAGAGTTTTTGTTGTCAGTGGTGGGTCTCTGATTATCTGGAGTTGTCCCCCTCCAATTATAATGGACCAGTTTTTCAACCTGGACATAGGAGTCATACATAATCTTTAGATAAAATATGTATGTGGAATAAAACTCTTTTTTGCTACTGGGGATTGAACCCAGAAATGCTTTCCAATGAGTCCTTTTTATTCATTTGAGACAGGGCCTCACTAAATTGTTAAGGCTGGCTTCTAACTTGTGATCCTTCTGCCTCAACCTAAGGAGTAACTTGGATTATAGGTGTGTACCACTTCACACAACTTCAAAATTGTCATTTTTTCTGCACCAAATATTGTTGGCATACAACCATACACTGATTCTCAAGTTCATTTAAGTCAATCAATGTATTTGTTTTAATAGCTATTATCTAATAGATTAACTGTGCAGAGACTCTTAATTTATCTAGAAAATATTAATTTCTAAATTCTAGAGTCTGAGAAAAACTATTTTATGAGCCTTTGGTGAAACTTCTGTTCAAAATGCAGCCATAAGGAAGAATTTCATAAAATCCCTTTGCCATAAAACCAAACCAAACCAAACCCAATACACATAAACTAAACACACTTACCTGGATTTTGATCTTGACCGAGAATGGGATTCAGAGTGTTTGGAAACCCTTGATGGACTACGAGATCCTGACCTGCTCTCCGATTTTACACGAGCAGGAGTTCCCGTTGGAGATTTTGACTGAGAGCGAGACTCCTAACAAAGAAGACAGTATTACAAATGGCACTGGTCCCGTAGATGCCTAACACCTAACATTTAATGTAGCGTAATTTTTTTTTATATTGATTGCTCCTGAAAAACAAATGGTTAGGCAACACCCTCCAGAAAAAAATTTCAGCTCATTAATAACCCATTGTTAATACTGCTAACTGTCCTCAATAATTCCCTACTTGAACCAGATCACCAATTCTCTATTAACTAAGTAATCATGCAAATTCATCTACAACTTGATCATACAGACACTGGAACATAAACCATACATTTACTTAACCTAGGACCCATTCATTCTTCCAGATTCTTTTAATTCTACTTCACTCTTGCTTTCTACTTCTCTTCATTCTTCATTGAGTTTTTCATTTTTCATACTTCGTGTATTCTTCCCCAATTCAAACAATTCAAAATAGCCTTAAAAAAATATTCAAGTGCTTCTATCTGACCAATCTTCTGTTCAATTTTTTCCCCCATTCAATTTTAATTTTCTGATCTTTAATACTTTTCATTAGCCTTCTTTTATCTTGATTTATCTTCCACATTCTTGGAAAAAACTCTTCAATTTCTTCACGAACATTAACCTTAATGGAAAAAGAACATTTAGTATATTTAAGCACGTGGGGATTATAAAACTCTGCTGGAGTTCAGAATGTTATCTACCAAATGGAAAAGCCAGCAGGTAAAGTGCAAATAACTAATTAAAAAAAAAAAAAAGGCAATTTTATAGTCTTTAAAATTGTTCAAAAGTGTAGTTTCTAACAAAGAGAATCTACTGAATTTCTCTAAATGTTTTTTTAAACCATCTCTTTACCCTCCTCCCCTTTCATGTTTCATTCTAATACCTAAAATGTGAACAATTTTAATATAAATACTTAATTCAAACAAATCTAACATAAAGTGTAATTTCCCCCCACCTACGTGTTAAGTTTCCACTATTTTAAACCTGAAGATTCTTACTGACCTTAGAATACGCTTTTATTAAGTCATGCTAAGAAATCGAGATATTGTTAAAGTAAAGCATCCCAGGCTGAAATAGCTGTACACAACTATTTAAACTCATACATTATAGCATACATGCCAAAGGATCAAAGGAATCAAAAAGTCAGCAAAATTACTAACACCTTCCAATTCTGTTTTACTATCTCTGCTTATTTTGATTTAACCAGAAAGACTGGTTATGAAGACAGATAATATATGGCAAAAACTAAGGGAAAAGAGGAAGCACAAAAATTTTAATTATCCTCTTTGGTTTGAAACTCCTAAAATATATATTTTGCATTTTACAGCTGTGCCACTTTAAAGTGCTATATTCTCCAGGAAATATAAAAATTCACCATAAGTTACAAAAATTGTATCATTTTTGATCCTACCTTTCCTTGAGGGGAGGGGGAGTAGGGATGGGGTAACTGGGGATTGAACTTGGGGCACTCAACCACCGAGTCATATTCCCAGTCCTGTTTTGTATTTTATTTAGAGACAAGTCTCAGTGAATTGCTTAGCACCTTGCTTTTTGCTGAGACTGGCTTTGAACTCGAGATCCTCCCGAATCAGCCTCCCAAGCCAGGCTTGTGATGACAGGCTTGTGCCACTGTGCCTGGCTTGATTCTACCTTTTTTAAATTCAGCTTTTATGTATACTTATAATTCCTTTGGTGACTATATTTCCTATATTGCAAAACTGGTTTCTGAAAAAGTTGGGTGTAAATCAAAGCTTTCCAAATACATTTATTTATAACTGATTAAAAGCTTATTTGACAAACATTAGGCACTTTATGACTAAAACATAATGGACAATTTGGCTCCTCTGCCCATTTATGCCTGATTATTAATGTATAAATAATTATTCCAATTTCATACCAATTTTCATTTATACCATATTGACTATGACACAACTTTTTTTAAAAAAAAAGCTTTCTTAAAACTTTTACCTCCAAGGACTTATTTATCCAGAATTATAATAATGCTGGTAGGCCTATTTTTTTTCCATATGAAAACAAAACTAATTTTAACTACTTTTTGTTCAATACCAACCTTTCCCATTTAACTACCTACAGTAAGTCTCTCACCACATTTTAGATACTCTCTAAATTCCAGGACAGATGCTTGGAGCAGCATATTCAGTGCTTTAAAAAGAAACAAAGAAAGATAGGAAAAGGCATGGCTAATTTGCTTGTAATTACAGTTTCACAGGCGGGTTCAGTAACTAAACTGATAAGAATATCTTCGGCTTTTCCTTTTATTAAAACAGACCCTCTGACATAATATTCATTTTTGCTCCATTGAACAGCAGTGGCTGGGAATTGTATCTACAAACATCACCACAGCTTTTATAATACATACATGTATAAATAGAAGGCTTTAAACTGAAAGGCACTTAAACTTTTAACTTTGCCATGACAGAAATAAAAATTCTTACATTAAAACTAAAGGTTTATTTGAAGTTTTTTTTAGAACATGACAAAAACATAATGGTCCAAATATATGCAATTATGACTTTGAAGTCTCCTCTCATAAACATAATTAACAGTTGCTGAAAATTATTTCTCAGAAATTAGTGTGAACAAGGTAACTCAGTGTTATCTTAAGTGCTCCAATGTAAGAACTACACCACCAGTCCTTTCTTAAAATTTGAGAAAGGATCTTGCTAAGTCTCCCAGGGTGGTCTTGAATTTGTGATCTGCCTCAATCTCCCCAGTAAACTGGGATTATTGGTGTCTCTCACCATGCCTGGCCTGACAGGATGTCTTTTAAAAAGACATCAACAAAATTTTATTATTTTAGTTGTTGATGGACTTTAATTTATTCAAACCCAGGGCCTCACCCATGCTAGGCAAGTGCTCTACCAGTGAGCTACAATCCCAGCCCAACATCAACAAATGTTAAAAGCAGCTTTGCTGTTTATCATTTAGGGTGTCACCAATGCCTCACCTCCTTTGCTGTCTACCCTTTCAGCTCCACAAAATCTAACTTTGTATGAGCTTCTTCATGGATTCATCCAAGGTTAAGAAATAGTCACACTCTTAGTTCTAACTCCTATATCCTTCAACTATTAGTAATCTTAACCTACAGAATTAACTGCTAGGTTCAAAATAACAATTCTTTAGACACTTTTAGTATACCAAAATATACTCATTATTGAAAGATGGTCATGTTAGTACTTATCATTTAAATACAACATTTTCCAAATACTATTACCAAATAAATGCTATTTTCACTAAACTCTGAATTAGTAATCAAGCTTTAGTTAAGTCCTTCATAGATGACAAAAACTAGATAATCCTTTTCTATCTTTGACCTGTCTTCATAATGAAATAATTTCAATATTTATTCATTTTTTTTGAGAAGGTGGTGTCTCACTATGTTGGCCAGGCTGGTCTCAAACTTGTGGGCTTAAAAAGACTCTTCCATCTTAGCCTCCCAAATTGCTGGGGCTTCAGGTGTGCGCCATTATGCCCTGCTAATTTCAATTTAAAAAAAATTATAAAATGATTCAGAAATTGGAAGCTAAATTTAAGAGTTGCAAATACAAAACAAATAAATAAATGATGGGAAGGGGTAATATCTTCCCCCTTTCGTTAGACTAACCTGTTCTTACAGCCGTCTCATCAAGGAATTCAATGAATTCCTCAGTAATCTGGCTTATCCAACAATCACTGAATCAATCAACATTTTTTCGTTTAATATCACAAATTTTAACAAGCATCTTAAACAGGATACCCAGCCTACCTTACATACTATAAACAACCCACTTGAAAAGGTTTTGTTTTGGTGATTGTTATATGCACAAATTATCACCAGATAAGAATAATTCCTACTGCAAAAAAATAGTCCTTAATTCAGCCAGTACATAATAGATGGGGAAAAAATATATTCCAACAAAATCTACATGCTTAGCACTTAATACTCATTAAAAATAAACTAATAAAAATATCATACTAACTAAAGTAGATGGGGTAGAGAGAGAAGATGGGAGAGGAGGGGGAATGGTAGAGGATAGGAAAGGTAGCAGAATACAACAGTTACTAATATGGCATTATGTAAAAATGTGGATGTGTAACCGATGTGATTCTGCAATCTGTATTTGGGGTAAAAATGGGAGTTCATAACCCACTTGAATCTAATGTATGAAATATGATGTCAAGAGCTTTGTAATGTTTTGAACAACCAATAAAAAAAAAATCACACTATAACTCATTCCAATATTAAGGCCAGGCAAATATTAGCCAGGTAATAGTGCCAAATTTACACAAATGCATGCCTATAGGTGTAAAACAAACTTTCTAACAATATTTTTCTACTACTTTATAAAATTGGAGATTTCCATAGAAATACATTGATGAATTTAAATTATGTGTCCTCAGAAGACAGAATATACTTTAATTACCCAAATACCTTACAATATTATACTAACAACTTCATTCTTGTAAGAAATCTTTTGTTTTTCTCAATTTTATTTTTTTCAGCCCCTAGAAATAACAGTTCTAGGGTATGATAAGGTATTTCTTTTACAGATTGTCAGGATGATAAAATACTTCTGGTTTCTTCTTAAACCTAACCACTATTAGAGCAATCTCTTAAGAAAACAGATTACTCATATTATCTAATTTCAAATAATAATTTCCCTCCCTTTAAGATCAGACCTGTCTACTGCATTCTGAGGTTGATGCCTCAATCTGCAAAGGCTTACATATATTCTAAAACTGCATGTCTACACATTCTCAAAAGTTTGGAATAATTTGGGGAATATTTTATCATAAATAATTTAGTAATTGCCATTTATAAAACTCATGCCACAATTGTGAATTTTCTTATAAAATTCTGTACAAATCTTAAATAAAGCTCATAAAATCTCCTAAATTTTCACAATAAACTGTAATTTTTAAAAGCTGATGTATAAGTGACAATTTCAAAGGTAGAGAAAAACTTATATGGACTAAAGTGATTTTGCTATATTAAAAAAAGCCAATAAATAGCAACTAAAACGAAACTACTAAGAACCTGTTACAATATTCTCTACTTATGCTCTCATCTTCTGGTATCATGGAGTATTTATGAATCTTGAATAAGTGAGATGACTGGGCCCTGAGTTCAAGGAAAAGCTAACTTTTCTTTTCACATCAGTTCTAGTCACTCATATTTTGGGTGAATATCAACAAAATAAGGATTATATACAACTATATATATTAGTAACTTAAAAGGAGGGAAGAGGAACTGCATTTCCTTTCATTATTCTTTTCTCAACTTTTCTACAGCATTTCTTTCTTCCTCATCTGACTATTACCACTGTCTTACTTCCACTTCTGCCCAGCTAAATCTTCTGTTAGAACATATGAACAAATAACAATCAATATTAATTCACTTAATATGGGAATATGCATGTTTTACAAAGGCCTCAGGGCTAGTTATTGGGTTTCTGAGTACCCACTGATAATATCAATATCAAAGGTTTTCAGTCAGGCAGATTTTAGAAAAACCCAATGCTGATATTCATGCCATTTCACACTTTAGGATACCACAGGTAAATAAGTATGGTTCATTTACGTCCACAAAGTTTGTCTTTTTTTTTTTTTAAAGACTCATTCCTAAATATTAAATCCCTTGATATTCTTTCAATATCAAGGCTCTCTATTCTCATTTAGGAATAAGACAATCTATGGCATAACTGTAAAAATTAGTTATGAACCGTGGGTTAAATCTCTTGCACTGCTCCTTTACAAAATCCTGCCTTTTACTTATATTGGGCAAGTTAGCACCTTTCGGTGAAAGAATTTCAAATGTAAAAATTTGAACTTTGTAAGGTCTTTTTCAAGTTTGCAAAATCTTTGCTTAAATGAGAGCGAGGGGAGAAAACAATAAAAAAGAATTAAAGCATAAAAGAACTTATCATTGGATAAATGATGGTACTTAACTTTATAAAAATAAACCCAAGACATAAAACTGTTTAATAATACTACCATATTACAAGGAAGGAAACTTTACCCTTTTGCAACAAGTCAATGTGATGAGATATAAGGGATTGTTCCCACTCCCACTCCAGCTGTAGAGAGCTGCCTAGATCGTCTTGTACCGTGGTCAAGTGCTATGCTGCTGGGAGAACAGGAGCCAATAGCTAGCTGGTATTCTCAAACTAATTCATGCAACTATGTTGTTAACTATACCAGAATGTCAGTATAGTTGAGTTTTGAAAAGGTGGCTGTGGGGGGGCTCTAGGAGTCTTTAAACCACAGCTTAATTGCCAATCTTATACCCAACTCCAAAGGACATTTCCACTTAAATATTAACTTAAATTTCATGTCACAAGCAAATTCCTTTAGGGACCTTTTTGATTGCATATTTATTCAAATCTATTTTTTCACTATCTTAGCACAATCTCTCCATTAGCATACCTATATAATCAATAATAATTTCTCTAATCTTTAGACCTAATGGAAGTTTTATATCTCAAAGTAAATCTTTCCCATTTCTTGACTCCTTTTCTGAATTCCTTATTAATTCTATCAGACACCACTTACTTTTACCCAGATTTGGATGGTCAGTCATCTCAAATTAGACTTCAAGTTTACTTTCCCTCAAGAACACCTAGCTAGCCCTAATTAGAAAGGCAGCAGATGCTCTAAACAAGTTTTACCTTGGATTACTTAAAATGGAATTCCTCCCTAAAATTCCTTAACTGTATTCTTTAAAATGGAAGAAACATTAATTTAAAGTGGAAAATTAAGCTGTAGTAACTGCTTTTGGCAAACTCCATTAATGGCTCTGAGACGCTGAAGCATACTGTGTTCTTCACAAATGTTAACCAAAATACATACAGCATAATGTGTTTATATGAATAGTGGACTAGTACTTATCTCAGATTCCTGACTGCAGTCTTTTGGGTCTCTCTCTTTTTTTTAAAGATGGACACAATATCTTTATTTATTTTACTTATTTATTTTTTATGTGGTGCTGAGTACCTTACAAGTGTGAGGCAAGCGCTCTACCACTGAGCTATGCACCCAGCTATGAGTTTTATATTTCTAAAATGCTAACACTACTCCAGTCCTTGCAAGTTTATCATGAGCAGTAAAACACAGAAAACGCATTAAAGATTTTGGGGCTGGTAAATTCTAAAATGCCACAAAAAAAAGTAAGCTACACTAGTTTCGGTCCTACTTCCCCAGTATGTTTGCTAGAACCTAACTATCTAGAAAGTTTCCATTTAATTCTAAACATCTTTTTACTGAGAATTAATATGTATCCTATACACTGTTGGTAAACTAAATGAAAATGCACTTTATTAGTGCTAAAAACTCCTACAGAGAGAAAAACATTAATTCAAATTTGACTCATGATCTCCACAAACACCTCTGATAACCCTAAAATGTGAATACTGACCTTTCAATGTTTTTACTAATATGGTTTAAAAAAAATTTTTTTTAAAGGATGACAACTACTTACACACCTCACTTAAAAATTCTTTTTTTTTTTTTGATACCAGGATTGAACTCAGAGGCAGTTCACCATTGAGTCACACCCCTGGCCCTATTTTGCATTTTATTTAGAGACAGGGTCTTACTGAGTTGCTTAGCACCTCACTTTTGCTGAAGCTGGCTTTGAACTTGAGAACCTCCTGCCTCAGCTTCCTGAGCTGCTGGGATTACAGTTGTGTGCCACCATGCCTGGCTCCTCACTTAAAAATTATTTTCTAGGCCAGGGTGCTGTTACCTTTACACATCTTTAGCTGCAAACACAAGGACACAGCAGTTTATTATATATAAAATTTAAACTGCTGGTTTATAGTCAGCCGAAAAAGGTCACTTAGTTAAAAAAAAAAAAAATCAAATTCACTTATGAATGGCAAACTGCTGTTGGGGGGGGGAGGAGTAATCCTCCAGAAAAACTTCTAGCATTCTTCTATTATTATGTGTAGTAGTAGTAGTAGTAGTAGTATTTGAGATATGGATTTGCCAAGTTGCTAAGGCTGGCCTGGACCTTGGGATCCTCCTGCCTTAGCCTCCCAAGTCACCGGACACGTATCACCACCCAGCCCATTCTTCTAATTCTTCAACCAATTACATATAAATCACCTCAACCTAAAAAGCTCAAAAAACAAAATGTAAAAAGACGTAACAGGTGAACATGAAAATTATTCAATCTACTAATTTAATTTACAATAAACTACACTTGTGGAAAAAACTTTTTTTTTTTTTTTTTGGTACTAGGGATTGAACCCAGGGTACTTTTACCACTGAACTACATACCCAGCTCTATTCACTTGTTACTTTGAGACAGGGTCTTGCTAAATTTCTAAAAGTTGGCTTTGAACTAGAAACTCCTCCTGCCTCAGCTTCCTAAGTTGCTGGGTTTACATACATGTGTCACTGTGCCCTGAGGAGGGCAAAAATACTTTTTATAACCAAAAATAGCCAAGAAGGGAGGGGGGAAAGCAAACCTACTCTTTCCATTAAATAAATGTTAATATCAGCCCATGTTACTTTTATAGGTGGGTAACATGACAGTAGAACTTAGTTTCCTCCACTAGATGACATATTAAAAAGAACTAAAAAAATCAAGGTCCCATTAGTAGCCCACATTCCACAAACCAAATTAAAACAAGCATTAAAAACTTTTTGTTAAAGTTAATTGAAAGGAAGATGGACAATAAAATTTATTTTCCATATATGAACATTTTCAAACAAGAAACACAACTACTACCAATATTTTTATTGCATGATCTTAAGCATTTCTTATGAGACACTAAATCTATCACCCTAAACAATGAGCAGGTTCAATTATATCCATGCTCCAAATATCATTAAAAAAAATCTAATCTCAAATGTAGCTTTGTTTCTACCCTATTGCTTTAAATCTCTTAATCAGCTTTGATTTGACCGATTGCAGGTGTTTCTATACTAAACTTCCACAGAAAGGACGAATTCATTCTATCCAGCACAGCCCTCAAGTTTTTTTTTTTTTTTTTTTAAATGGTTCCCCTAGTGACTAGAATAAATACCAACACAACAGCAGAAACGTGTTGCCTGGGCTTTTGTTTTCAGATTTCAATTAACTCACTTCCAACAATTTCCCCTACTTCAATAACTTCTGAAATAAAACTCAACGTTCTAGCACTTATCCTAAGTTAAGGATAATGCATTCTTTGTGATGTTTATATTCATCCGATCCCAAATAATTAAAACCTTCTTCTGTGCCCTCTCTTCCTGGGGGAGAGGTGAGAAGAGAAATGTGAAGTGGGCCTGTAATTTTCAGGTAACCTTTTGAGTAAGAGAACAGTATAAACTGACTAGTTATTTTTAAAATACTGAGCCAGAAATTCGTTATGTAAGATTAAAGAAAGGCAGAAGATTCCTTCTTAATTTTTTTTTTTTACCATAAAAACCTGCAAAGGAGTGGTCAATTTTTAGATGAAAGGTCAAAGGAAGAAAAGCATTAGAAGCTGAGATATAAAGAGAAAAAAAAAATCCAACATCAAGGAATTAGAAAAAATAAGTCGTTATAGCATTTCCACATTAATTTTGAAGTGAAAGCAAAGTTTAAAAGGGACATTAAGGGAAAAGGGCTCCTTGCGTAGTTTTCCCCTCACAGCTCTCGTCTTAAGAACGCTTAAGGGTCGGTGCAGTCGTTGACTAACCACTTCATTAGGCTCGTCCCACCTTCAACCTCAAGGCTTTCGCCTTTATAGACGCAACGCCGCCGGTTCCAACAGAGACGCGGCCGCTCACTGCAATAGAGAGCCAAGGAGACACAGGCCCCAGCTAGTCCCACGCCAGCTACTCCCCGCCCGGACAACAGCCCCGCGCACTTTCGACCCCGAGACCCTCTACGATGCTCGGGAGTCTCCAGATATGCTACCGCAGGAAGCACCTACCACTATCCGGCCGGGGTGGGGAACTCCCTGCCGCCGCCTCCCACCCCACCGCGACGGGGACCCACCTCAGAAAGAAGTAAGCAAGCCTCGGGGCGGGGAGAAGGGAGGGTGCAATGAAGAGGTGGGGATAGGACAGGAGTCCAGGTACCAGTCAGTCTCCAAAAAAGGGGGGAGGGAGGTAATTGTAGTGTTTGGGGAAGGAGTGGACTCAGAAGCCATCTTGGGATGTGAGAAATCACTCGCGATGGCTCCAGAGATTGCTCCCCGCAGGACTCCTCGCAACCCGGCCCGACCGCGCTAGTCCCGGTAAAACCCCGAGCATCGGGCCGCCGCCGAAGACGGCTCCCGCGGCTTTGTACTCACTCTGCCCTCGAAGTTGTTCTCCTCTACATCACTCATGTCGGCCAGACGCTCCCCAGAACTAAATAAGAGACAAGTCTCGGCTTGAGGGCCAATGGCCTGATCAACCCGCTGACTGGACCGTAGGGAGGAGGAAAGAGTCGGCAACAACCGCCGCTCCACTCCACTCCCACTCGGTCGCAGGCTCCGGCAAAATGGCGCCCGCGCACCCAGAAACCTAGCCTCTCCAGTGCGCGACGTAAGGGGGCGGGCTCTCCATGACGTCACGAGCCCCGCCTCCCGCGAGGCTTTGTGTTTGCCCCGCCGGCAAAATGCGTGGGGGTGGCGTGTGTTCCTAGCCTGGGCGCTTTGGAACCGCCTCCCCAGCGCTGACCTCCAAACTCCAGCCTTGGCTCTAACGCCTCCACCCCATTGAAGATTTTCAGTCATCAGCTTTTATTGACCTCAGTTCCTTTGAATGTTGTCCACGTGGATACTGATATAAGAGAATAGAAAAAAATGGAAAAAAATGTTATGTATATTAAATATGTACCATTTGATCTTGATTCAAATAAACCAACTTTGAGACAATGACCAAAATTTAAAGAACTTGGAATTCAATGATATTTAGGAATTGTTAATTTTATATATATGTAGATAATGTATCTAATTAATAGGTTTTATTTTTGGATGTTTTCAGCTATTACTTTTCTTCATCATTTGCCCTTTGTAATGCTGTCGAAGAAATATATGCACTAATGGGGTTATCAGTCACAGTTTCTTGTCTCATTCTTTCTTCCTCCAGTCCTTCCTAATCAATTTTATTTGTTATAATGCTTAGTTCCTGATTTACCTTATTTATTTATTTATTTACTTATTTATTTTTGCGGGCCTGGGATAAAACCCAGAGCCTTGCAATTGCTAGGCAAGCACTCTGACACTCAACTACACCCCCAGCTCTCAAATAGTCTCTTGCAACTTAGATATTTCTTTCTTTCTTTTTCAAAATATTTTTAGTTGTAGAGGGACACGATACCTTTATTTTATTTATTTATTTTTATGTGGTGCTGAGTATGGAACCCAGTGCCTCACATGTGCTAGTCAAGTGCTCTACCACTGAGCTACAAACCTAGCCCCCTAGATATTTCTTTAAAGCTTCATAATCAAGACCTCCCAAACTATGTGCTTAGCTCCCAGTCATAATTTATGAAATGATTTTGAGCTTTACTTGTGTAATGCAATTTAAAAACATTAGTTTCCTCTTTTAAAAACCTCCTTTTCCCCCCATAATGCTTTGCAATAACAGGGCTGACCTGGACCTTCAACTATAGTTCTATGTTAGGATAATGGAACATTATTGTGAAGATTTCTACCCCTGGACAGGATGTCAACATTTGACTGTGTCTGTTGTTGATACATATATATGACATCTATTTAAAAAGAAAGATGGTGAACTTTATTATAAGGGAATTAAGCTGATCCTTTTAAATCTCTGATCAGTCTTAGCACCATTAAAAGTGAGATCATCATTTAGATGTGATGGTGCAACTGTAGTCCCAGCCAGTCAGGAGGCTGAGGCAGGAGGATGGCAAGTTCAAAGTTAACCTGGCTTAAAATAAAATTAAAAAGGCTGGGAATGCAACTCTTAGAGGTCAGAGGTAGAACCTCTTGGGTTCAATCTCCTGTAGTGTGGGGTTGGGGGGAGGGGAGAGATAAGACGACCAGTTATGAAATATCTCATGATATGATGTATTTTCTACTACATCTACTACAGGGCCTCCTATGAAGGGTTGGTTGTTTTGTTTTTATGGCAGGTGGAACTCAGGGAAGCTCTAACACTGAGCTACATCCCCAGTATCCACCCACCCCCACTGTTTTTCTTGAGACACTTTCTTCTCAAGTTGCCCAAGCTTGCCTCCACCTTGAGATTTTCCTGACTCAGTCTACAGAGTAACTGGGATTACAAGTGTTCCTATTAAGTATTCTTGATATCAAAGCTAAGAAAGTCTTAGATCTCACCAACAGTTTACAGGAAATATAGGGACTTGAAAAATAAGTTAAAAGAAACAAACACCAGGGCTAGGGATGTACCTCAGTGGTACAGTGTTTGCCTAGCAATGCATGAGGCCCTGTGTTCAATCCTAAGCACCATGAAACAAAATTTTTAAAAAACCCCAGACACCAAAAAGAAGGAATCAGCTTCCACAAGACAGATAACCTAATTTGTCCAACAGAAGAAAACCAGAGGGGGAGTACCTGGACTCTTATGGACTGTTGTAAGACACATAATTGAATATGTACCATATGATCTTGATTCAAACAAACCAACTTTGAGACAATGACCAAAATTTAAAGAACTGGGAATTCAATGATATTTAGGAATTGTTAATTTTATTAGGTATTAAAATGATTAATTCATTTAAAGAAAACTTTTAATCATGAAATTGCTTATCTGAGATTTTCTTCCAGAGGGGGGAAAAAGACCAGAAAATAAATAAACACCACAAATATGGGGAGGATAATTGTTAAAATTGGGTAGTGAGTACAAGGGGTTCATTATTTTATTTTTGCATGTTTGAAAGTTTTTATAAGTTTTTTTTAAAGCATCAAGAAATTGTTTTTATTGTGTCATACTAAACTGGTACTGATTCAGAGAAAAATGGCAAAAAATTGTCACCACTTTACAATAAATGTCTAACATTTAAGATATAGCACTTTGAAGTACAATAATTCAAATAGTACAAAGTTCTATTTTTTTATTTTGAAATAATTTCAGAATTATTTTAAAAAGTTATAAATTATAAATATAATATTTATTATAAATATAAATTATAAGTTATAAATTATAAATTATAAGTTATAAATTTAAAATATAAAATTATTTTAAAAAGTTATTCTGTAGATGGACAGAATGCTTTATTTTATTTGTTTACTTTTTTTAATGTGATGCTGAGGATCGAACCCAGTGCCTCACACATGCTACGCAAGCGCTCTGTTGCTGAGCTACAGCCCCATCCCTTTGTCTTACATCATTTTAAAATTAAAAAATTTTATCACAATATATTGATATAATTTTCCTGTTATTGTTAATCTCTTACTGTGCTTAATTTAAAAACATTATCATTGATATGTATGTATAGGAAAAAAAATATATGTTTCATGTAGTGCTATTTCTGGTTTCATACAACCACTGGGGAGTTTTGGAATTACTGAGTGAGAATAAAGGGGATTATCAATAAATATATAGAAAGATGCTCAACATAATGATATGAGAATCAATAGCACAATGAAATTGTACTTCAAATGTACCAGGATGGCTATAATAATAATTTTTTTTTAAAGCAGAAAATAACAAATGTTGTTAGGGATGTGGAGAAATTGGAACTCTGGTTTACTGTTGGTGGGAATGTAAACTGGTACAGTTTGGCAGTTCCTTAAAAAATCAAAACCAAAATTATCATCTGACCTAGCAATTCTGCTCCTAAGTTTATAGTGAAGAAAATTGAGAACATATGTCGACACAAAAACTTTTACATTAATGTTTGTAGCAGCATTGTTTATAATAGCCAGAAAGTGGAAACAACTCAAATGTCCATCAGCTGATGAATGAACTAAAAATATTGTTTATTTTTAAATATTTACTTTTTAGAAGTAGTTGGACACAATATCTTTATTTTATTTATTTATTTTTATGTGGTGCTGAGGATCAAACCCAGGGCCTCATACATTCTAGGCAAGTGCTCTACCAATGAGCCATACCCCCAGCCCATGGTATATTATTTAGTCATAGAAAAGAGTGAAATTACTGGGCGCTGTGATACATGCCTATAATTTTGGTTACTCGGGAGGCTGAGGCAGGGGTTCAAGGCTAGCCTGGGAAACTAAGTGAGACCCTGTTTTTTTTTTTTAAAAAAAAGAGCTGGGGATGTAGTTCAGTTGTAGAGCATTCATGGGTTCAATCCCAGTAAAAAAGGAGGAGGAGGAGGAAGAGGAAGAGATATTGTCGCATGGTATACAATATGAATAAACTTTGAAAACTTGCCAAGTGAAAGAAGCCAGATGCAAAAAGCTGCATCCTATTATGTGAAATTTCAAATCCATAGATAAAGAAAATAGATAAGAATTTTCAGTGGATAAGTGTGGGGACAGGAGTGAGACTAACAGCCAGTATGCACAGGGGTTTTTGGGGGGTGATGGAAATGTTCTGAGATTATCTAGTAGTAATGGTGTACAACACGTGAAATATAAAGTAATGTGCTACATAACTACATTTTATTTCAGTAACAAAGCCCATATATGACAGTGGTCCTCTCAGTTTATAATGGAAGTGAAAAATTCCTGTGCCTGGTGACATTGTAGCAGTTGTAATATCATGTCCAATGCATTATTCACTGGTTTGTTATGGTGCTGGTAAATAAACCTTCTCTGCTGCCAGTCATATGAGAGTACAGCACATATAATTATGTACAGAACCAAATACTTGATAATAAAAAATTATGTTACTGGTTTATTTATTTACTATACTTTTAATCTTTTTTTTTTTTTTTTTTGGTACCAGGGATTGAACACAGGAGCACTTGACCACTGACCTACATCCCCAGACCTACTTTGTATTTTATTTAGAGACAGGGTCTCACTGAATTGCTTAGTGCCTCGCTTTTGCTGAGGCTAGCTTTGAACTTGAGATCCTCCTGCCTCAGTCTCCCAAGCTTCTGGGATTACATGCCTCCATGCCCAGCTTCTCAGCCCTTTTTGTTTTTTATTTTGAGAGAGGATCTCACTAAGTTGCTGAAACTGGCCTAGAACTTGCAATCCTCTTGTCTCAACCTTCTAGGTTAGTGGGATTACAGGCCTGTATCACTGTGTATAGCTTGCTAAATTCCTTCTTGAATACTTCTTTCACCTTCTTGCTCTAGTCCATAGGTTCTCAACCAAAGGTGATTTTTGTCCCTTTCCTTAGAGGATACTTGGCAATATCTAGAGGTCTTATTTTTTATTTTTTCCTGTTCTGGGGATCGAAACTAAGGTACTCTAAGGTACTCTACAACTTAACTATATCCCTACCTTCTTCTTCTTCTTCTTTTTTTTTTTTTGTTTTGTTTTTTGAGACAGGGTTTTGATAAATTGCTAGGCTGGCCTCAAACTTGCCATCCTCCTGCCTCAGCCTCCTGAGTCTCTAGGATTACAGGAGTGCACCACTGAGCCAGCCTTGGAGGTATTTTTTTTTTTTTTTTTTTTTTTTTAGTGGTGTTGAGGATTGACCCTTGTGCATTTGAGGCAAGCACTCTACCAACTGAACTATATCTCCAGCCTCTTGGATGTATTTTTAATTGTCACAATGGAGGTAGTTACTGGCAGTGATGTTGATAAGTATCCAGCAATAGGGCAGCCCTCCACATCATCAAAGAATTATCAGACTGCCCTGAAAGCATTGCTTCCCCTGTAGCATTCACAAATGTCTGGGTTTCTTTCTTTTTTCTTTTTTTTGTACCACTGGGTCTGGGGGTAGGGTAGAGGACTTCCTTCCTTTTTATTGCTGCTTCCCTAACTTCTTAAACAATAAAACAGCTTGGCTTTTAACTTTACATCCTTAGATGTTACTTCTCACTACTTCTCCCTGTTGTCACGGAGAGATTTTTTACCTCCTCTTTCAACTCTCATTCTCTCCCACATTGGGATTGTGTTAGATCCTGGTGATTTCATGATCCAGGCAGATGACCCTTCCAACATCTTGGACTCTTAGTACTCTACTCCTCTTCTTAAAGGAATATGACTCTCCACCCTTCCTGTGTCACTCTCTTCCTTACCATCACCATGAATTGCAACCCTACTGATATCTCAATTCAAGCATTCACTTTCTGACCACCACTTCCTTGTGTGTAGTTCTGATTTATTCTGTTTTTAGCCCATTTCCTCTAGAAGTGTGATTTCAACAAACCTTTGATCTGATTTTAGGACTCTCAATTTACTGACCCTTAGAATTTTTCCCTGACCCTGGTGAAATTAAATTTTCATGTACACAGTACTTGTATTCATGCAGCTAAATGTGGCAGGAAAAGAAAACCATTCAATTATGGTAAATATGTTCTGTGTTTATGTTCACAACTCTCAAGTGGGCCCTTAATGTTGCTCAACAATATATTTGTCTAATTTATTTACTTGCTTTTCATTAACTATTTTACTCTTTTTTTCCTTTAAATTTCAAACTTTCCTTTCCTTAAACTTATTCTCAGCTGCTGACCTTGCTTCCTGTTTCACTAGGAAAACAGAATAGAATTTCCATACACTTCCACTACCCCATCAACTCACACACCAGTTACTCTTTCCTAAACTACTGACATTTTCCTCCTGTCACTGTGAATGAATTGCCCAGGCTCCCAGACAGGGTCAACTCAAGCTGTGGTATGCTGGAGACCATCACAAGGCTCACAAATACTGATTTTTTAAAATTTCAGGAGTTTGGGGGTGGAGTGGTGACTCAGTGGTAGAGTGCTTGCCTCATATGTGTGAGGCACTGGGTTCGATACTCAACATCATATAAAAATAAATAAACAAAATAAAGATATGGTGTCCATATGAACTAAAAAACATATAGATATAAGGAGTTTTATGAGTTGCTTATTAAATTGGAATCAGCCACTAGAAGAGTATTTATATTGTGGAAAAGAACAAGTGCTAAACATCAGTGCAAATCAGTGTTCTTTCTCAGAAAGCTTTTTGTTGTTGCTTGTTTGTTTTTGTTTTTGTACTGGGGATTGATCCCAAGGGTACTTACCATTTAGCTACATCTCCAGCCCTTTTAATTTTTTTATTTTTGAGACAGTGTTTCACTAAGTTGATGAGGCTGGCCTTGAACTTGTGATCCTTCTGCCTCAGTCTCCTGAGTAGCTAGGATTACAGGTGGACATCACCATGCCAGACCAGAGAGCTAGTTGTTATATATATATATATATATATATATATATATATATATATATATGCCATAAATATACATATATATATATAAACATTGAGAAATTTATGTAACTGATTTTAATATAGTATATTTTCTGATGTAACTTTTCCCTTACAACATTGTGACTATGAGATACATTCAGATTGATATGTGTAATTCTGATTTATTTATTTTCACTTTCCTGCCCTACCCTGCAAGAATGTAAACTCCATGAAGACACAGATTTTTTTTTTTTTAATTTTCTGTTGTATCTCTAGGGCTTCATACAGTGCCCGGCAGAAAACAAACTCAATACATGTTTATTTGATGGAGTGAAAGGGGTGTGCCTGAAATTCGACATCTGCCACTCCTCTGAGGTAAGGCATTGCTTAATTTTTTTTAGTGATTAGTAGATTTTTAAAAATATTTTTAATATATATGTATATTTTAGTTGTAGATGGACACAATACCTTTATTTTTTAAATTTATTTTTATGTGGTGCTGAGGATCAAACCCAGTGCTTCACACGTGTGAGACAAGCACTCTCCCACTGAGCTACAACCCTAGCCCTAGTGATTAGTAGATTTTAATACACTGAACCACTTGCATTTTCAAACTAATATCAAGGAATTAATTTTGCATATCCTTTTCTAACCAGAAGAGGGCAAACTTGAAAAAACTATAATCAATGGAAGTGTCCTCAAAGTAGAACTTTGTGTGATTTGGAGATCCAAAGCCACCAGGTGGCAGTCTGAGCATGCTAGAAACCCAAAGTGAGGCAGCCAAATGGCAGGGATCTCTGAATGCAGGCCTGGGACCTCAAACATACAATTTCCCACTTTAATTTTAATTTTAGTCAACTCATCTACCTACCTACCTTTCTTTCTTTCTTTCTCTTTTTCCTCCTTCCCTCCCTCCCTTCCTTCCTTCCCTTTATTTCTTTTATACTGGGGATTGAACCCAGGGCCTCACACATGCTAGGAATATGCTCTACCACTGAGTTACACATCCTAGCCTTTTTTATTTTTTATTTTGAGACAGGGTCTTGCTAAGTTGGCCTTGAATTTGTGAGCCTTCTGCATCAGCCTCCCAAATTTCTGGGATTATAGGCTTATGCCATGGTGCTGGGCTCAACTAGTCTTTCATTACAATTTTTCTTCTGCAGATTTATATGTTATACTTTTTTTCTCATATTTGCCAATACTAAATTTAAGATGTTGAAGCAAAATAGATTTTTAAAAAATTATTGAGCTAATGGGGGCTGGGATGTGGCTCAAGCGGTAGCACGCTCGCCTAGCATGCGTGCGGCCCGGGTTCGATCCTCAGCAGCACCACATACCAACAAAGATGTTGTGTCCGCCGAGAACTAAGAAAAAATAAATAAATGTTAAAATTCTCTCTCTCTCTCTCTCTCTCTCTCTCTCTCTTTAAAAAAAATAGAGTACTGGGGCTGTGGCTCAGTGGCAGAGCACTTGCCCAGCATTTGTGAGGCAATGGGTTCAATACTTAGCACTACATAAAATAAACAAAATAAAGACATTCTGTCCATCTTCAACTACAAAAAAATTAAAATAAACTACTAAAAAAAAAAAAAAAAAAAAAAATTATTGAGCTAAAACATGTAAAAATCATCATTTAACCATTTTAAGTACAATTCAGTGGGTTTTGGTATATTCTCAGGTTTTGCAACTACCACCACTAATTTCAAAATATTTGCATCATCCTAGAAAGAAACCTTATGACCCATTAATTAGTTACTCCCCAGTCTTCCTTGCCCTCATCTCCTATTAACCACTAATCTACTTTTTGTTTCTGTGGATTTGTCTATTTTGAGGATTTCACAGAAATGGAATTAAACAATATGTTGGCCAGATTTTTTCCCCCAGTGCTAGGGATTGAACCCAATGCCTGGTACATATTAAGCAAATACTCTGCCACTGAATTACATCCCCAGCCCTGTGAGCCAGATTTTAAACAGCAAGATTTAACTAACAGGTAAACATATGAAGCTATGTTTTTAGAAGTTTCATTTAAAATATTGAAATTATATGCAAGATAGAAAAACACACAGTTTTGGAACAACTAGCAACCCTAACTTGCTTTCATAGTTCTTAATAGGTCATTAAAATCAGAGTTTTAATGACAATCTGAATTGAGCTTATCTGCCTTCTTGGGCAGGAACATATTTTGATTCTTTTAATTGCTTTGATATAGAAATTGAAGGATGGAAGTGATAAGACTGATTAATTTCTTAGCAAAAAGTAAAGCAATATCCAGACTTTACCCTTCATCTTTCAGGCTTCTGCTAAAGGCAAGATCCTTTCATAGACTTTTTTTCTCTGGGCCTGGAGCTGTCTTCCAGTATTCCTGATGGTTTTGTCCACACTCTACAGATATCTCTGGGGACCGCTGGGCTATTGTTAAGCAAATATTAGGGGAAGCACAGAGAGGGGTTTTTCTACTTTATAACTTCCAAGCCTAGACATTGTGAGTTCACAACAACATTTATTCACAATTTTCTTCATCATATTTGGGATACATAGAAAATAGATTTTCTCATATTGCTTATAGATAAGCAAATTTTGTCAGGAACAAAAGCAAAAAGAATTTCTAATTCAAGGAGATGTAAACAAGAGGTTTGAGTATTTTAAGTAGAGATCTTTTGTATTTGGAAAGAATTTAAATTACATTTTGGAAAAAGCATGGGTCTTTCTTCAAAACAAATGTCTTTAGTTGTTAATCTCTCTACTACACATGAATCAGGAAATCATAATATAGGCATAAGGATCATCAGGCTTCAAAAAGTTTGAGATTCTCCCTCAGCACTGAAGGATGCATGTGCTTTAAGATTGAAATGCATTGAAGTAACAAATGGGGAGAAATAATCCTATCTAAAGTTGTAATTTTTATAGCAATAGGAATAGTCAGGTATGTCTTGAAGATTACAAAAAAATAGATTTTAAAAAAGTTAAAAGAAAAAGGCATAATTCATTGGAATGATTTTTTATTCATTAAGTATTTAATAAGTGCCTATTTTTTGCTCTCTACTGTACTAGATGTATCATGGCCAAGGTTACTCAATTGACCTCAAATGCTCAATTATGATCACATAAATTAAAAATGACCTCGGTGAAGAAGAAAAGAAGGTGTCTGAAGATATCATTATAATAAAATGAATCATTTTCTGATTAGTTCAGACTTTAGTAGATAACAGGCATGATGGAAATAAAAACATGTGACTAAGGATGAATAGAGTGCCATACGCCTGTAAAAATGGCATCAGAAATCCCGAGTGGAGAATTGCAAAAATGCTAAAAACAAGAGTTTTATATATCATATTTAAAGAAAATAAATGAATAAATTTAAAAAATTAGGTCTGCTACTTTGGGATGACTATAATATGGACAAATAACAGTGTAAGCAGAACTCTTTGAATCTTACTTCTGTGACAAAGAAAATGGCTTTTGTACTGAAAAAAAAAAAAGATAAATCAACAGTGGGTTAGAAGGCACTGAAGCCTAAGATGAGTGAGACTATCAAAATTGTGCAGAGATCTAAATAATTTTCAATCATGTAGCCTATATGAATTGTAACCTAACATTCTTAGCCTGAAATATGTAGCTAACCAGATATTCCCTCATTTGAAACCAAAAAGAATGAAAGCAAGATTGCATATTGGCAAGTACAGCGTCATTTTTCCAAAAGGAGAAGGTGAAACATCTAAAGTATATACTGGTGAAATTGATTTTGATCCTAGGCTAGATTCAAGAAAGGCTTATTGAAAGTATCATTAATGTGTTCTTACACAGGAAGCACATTATTAAAAGTGAGATTTTGTGTTGGGCACGATGGTGAACACCTGATATCCAGTGACTTGGGAATCTAAGGCAGGAGGATTGCAAGTTTGAGACCAGCCTGAACAATTTAGGAAGACGCTGTCTCAAAATAAAAAACTTGTGAGGATGTAGCTTGGTGTGGTAAAGCACCCCTGGGTTTAATTGCCAGGGGAGAAAAAAGTGAAAGTTTACTAGGGATATAAAAATATATTTCAGATCAACTTATTTTCTTCCTTTTTTTTTTTTTTTTTTTGTACCACCGATTAAACTCAGGGATGCTTGACAACTAAGCCACATTCCTCCCCGCATTTTTTAAAAATTTGAGACAGGGTCTCGCTAATTGGCTCAGACCTTCTTTCTCTAAGTTGCTGAAGCTGGCTTTGAATTTGCAATCTCCTTCCTCAGCCTCCGGAGCTACTGGGAATACAGGCTTGTGCCACAGCACCCAGCTTCTACTTCTTTTCTTTTCTTTTTTCAATTTGTTCTTTTTAGATATATATGACAGTAAAGTGTATTTTGACATATTATACATGTATGGAGCATAACTTTGCATTCTCGTGGTTGTAATTAACTTCTTTTGACAGGATTAATGGATTTGTAAAAGAAATATAAATGAGAGCAAATATCTCTCTCTCTCTCTCTCTCTCTCTCTCTCTCTCTCAACTTTATTTTATTTATTATGAGGTGCTGAGGATAGAACCCAGTGCCTCACATGTGCCAGGCAAGCACGCCACCACTGAGCCCCAGCCCCAGCCCAAGAGCAAATCTTCACTTCTCTAAGGCTGTAGAATAGGTTTTCAGACTCCAAGGTCTTAAGTATAAAGGATTGTGCTACATTTGCCTTTGGGTCCTGCCAAATGCCTGAAACACTTTTTAATACTTTGTTGAAGTCTCTGCTCCAAACAAACAAATATACAAGTTGAACGAAGGATGCAGAAATATGACTCAGATGGTAGAATAATTCAGTGATTATTGATTAGACAACTTTGCCTAAAGGGTCTATTTAGTGGATGGATATAAAACTAGATGAATGAGATTTAAATTGAGAAACAGTAGGTGTGGAAAATGTTGTCTCAACTTTGAAAAATGATATATTTACATGCAAAATAGGGAAAATCTTTATGTATTACTGTCAGGAGGATCAATTAATTTAGCTGTTCTGGAGAGCAATACTCAGTAAAATTGATAATATGTATATTCTAAAAACCAACAATTTGACTCCTGAGTATATATCCTGGAGAAATTCTTCACAGATCCTCAGGGAGACAGAAATGAGGTTGTTCATTGTGGTTTTGTGGTTTTGCTCAGACATGAGCAAGAAGGGCCTTTGCTCTAGTACTGCACTTTACACATCTTTCCATATAACAGTGACCCAAAAAGTATATTCTTAAAGTACACATAGGTGTCTTGGTCACTGACTTGGTACTTAGGACCAACACCGCTGAATTAGAATGCTATAAGGTCTTTAGGTTATGCTGCTACTAACCTAGGACATGGATACAACTTTGGAGCATAGGGAGCCCTTGAGTAGAAAAAATGCTTAGATAAGGGAGAAAACAAATTAATGACTTGTCAAGTTCTTCTTCTCAGATCCTAAAAATGAAATAGATTTTTGCATAATGGAGTATCCTTTTCCAGTAGAGCTGAGCACCTTTTTTTTTTTTTTTTTTTTTTTTGCTTCTCTTGGTGTTTCAATTCATGGTACTCATGAATTAGCACCACCCTTGTGACAGACAAACCTAGCAGGTGAGGAGCATTTGCAATAATGAGCAATATTATTACCATATATGTACAGGTGTAGTTTATTTTATTTATTTATTTTTTTTAGAGAGAGTGAGAGAGGAGAGAGAGAGAGAGAGAATTTTTTTAATATTTATTTTTTTTTAGTTCTCAGCAGACACAACATCCTTGTTGGCATGTGGTGCTGAGGATCGAACCCGGGCCGCACGCATGCCAGGCGAGCGCGCTACTGCTTGAGCCACATCCCCAGCCCCTACAGGTGTAGTTTAAATAGAACAGACTTAATATGAAAACTGATTATTTATACTGGCAATGAAATGGACACAGTGCTAGAATTATGAATAGTTTTACTTGATTAAAAATATATCAAAAGATTTTGCCTAGTTTTCATAAAAATTTGGCTTTATTTTAAATATTTTTACTAGATATTCTGATAGTCATTAATTATTGCCTTTTATTGTTGTTGTTCTTTTGTTTTTTGGTACCAGGGATTGAACCCAGGGGCACTTAACCATTGGGCAACATCTCCAGCCCTTTTTTATTTTTTATTTTGAGACAAGGTCTCACTAAATTGCTCACAGCTTTGCTAAATTGCTGAAGCTAGCTTTGAATTTGCAATACTTCTGCCTCAGCCTCCTGAGCTGTTGGGATTATAGGTGCACCACTGTGCCCACATGCCTTTTAATTTAATAAATGATTTTGAATATTTTAGAAGAAAAGACTTTTGAAAAATGTGTATGAAATTTAATTTACTTTTATATTTACTTTATTTTATTTTGGGAGTGTAGTACCAGGGATTGAACTCGGGGCACTCACTCAACCACTGAGCCACGTCCCCAGCCCTATTTTGTACTTTATCTGGAGACAAGGTCTTACTGAGTTGTTTAGTGCCTCGATTTTGCTGAGGCTGGCTTTGAACTCAGGATCCTCCACCTCAGCCTCCCAAGCCGTGGAATTATAGGCATGTGCCACTGCACCCAGCTATTTATTTTATGTTCTAAATGGAAATATATTTAAGTTGTACAAACTCCGAATGTATAACAGGTATTTTTTTAAATTTGAGCAAGTAAAAATGAATACAATTCAATGGCAATGAATCACACTCTTCTATATGAGAATCCCCCCTGCTGCTCGCCCCCAGCTCCAAGAGTTTGCTATGTTGACTACCTGGCTTGGAACTCCTGGGCACTTGAAGTGATTCTCCTGCCTGGTTTTACATCTGTTGTAAATAAGCAGAGGCTTTTGGCTTAACTCAAGAATTGCTGAATTACAGGTGTATGCCTGTAATCCCAGCTACTTGTGAGGATGAGGCAGGAGAATTTCAAGTTTGAGGCCATCCTGGGCACCAAAGAAGACCCTGTCTCAAATAAAAAATAAAAAGGGAAGGGAATGTAGACCAGTGATGGAAAGTAGCCCTGGGTCCAATCTCCAGTATCATTAAAAAAAAAAAAAAAAAGAACCAAAAACCTTTTTTTTTTTCCCTTTTTTTTAAGCATTGTTCAAAAGATTAAAAATCTGCTAAGAAATAAATCTGGATGGGTGGGGGTCCCATTTCTTTCCCTCCTTTGGTAGCTTAGCAGGAAGCTGGCTCATCAGGATACAACCTGTCTGTGGAGAGGTAGAAATTGGTTGCTGGCTGATACCAGTGTTTTGGGAGGTAGGGATTTATTCTTCCAGTCTGTTCCCAAAGCCCTTGGAATAAGATACCAGCCCTAGGAGTACTCTTAAAAAAAAAAAAAAAAAAAATATATATATATATATATATATATATATATATATATATATATATATATATATATATATATTAGTTGTAGTTGCACACAATACCTTTATTTATACATGATAAATAAAGGATCGAACCCAAGGCCTCACACATGCTAGGCGAGTGCTCTACCACTGAGCCATAACTCCAGCCCCACTAGGAGTACTCTTTAGTGTTCTTCCTGCACCTGAGATCACTGGATATATTTCTTGTTTCTTGGAGAAACTAGGTCTTTCCTACTTCCTCTTAGTTCAACTGGTAAGTATATACCATATTGAGGGGTCGAGTCCATTCTCCTCAAAGACTATTTACATCATATCTAGTTCTTTGCCTTAGGTTAGTCTTAGGACTTTTACTCACGGTGCATTTAGAACATTTATATCAAGGCTATGGGGCAGAGGATGAAGCTGAGTGGCAGAGTGCTTTCCTAGCATATGCAGGGTTGTGGGTTCAACCTTTAATTCCCCTGCCACAGCATTGTATTTCATCTATGTTATGGAAAATGAGAGTTCAAGGTATTGTTTATGCTCTACCCTGTAAATACAAAGTTTGATGTACAATGTGGCAATAGTGGTTTTGTCTGTAACTTTGTGATTGCACTATGTACCATAGTAAAGTCTGTGATAAAGATTGCTAAAATACAATAATGTACATGTCATTATTTTAGCTAAAAATCCAGAGACATTTTTGAAACCATTTATGTCACTTTGAATCTATTGATCTCAATCATGTCAATAGTAATTATCAGAGCAAATCAAAGGTTATATATAATTTGGATCTGCCTAAATATTGATATCTTGATGAAGCATGACCAAAATCACTTTTTTTTTTTTAATAATAGTGTGAAGGATCAAACCCAGAGCCTCAGTGCATGGTAGGCAATCATTCTACTACTGAGCTACATCTAGAATCCACCCCACTTACTTTGAGTTGAAGTCTTTCTATGTTGCCCAGGCTGGTCTCAAATTTATGGTTCAAGTAATCTTCCTAATTCAGTCTTCTGAGTTGGGACTGCAGGCATGTACTTGGCTAACAAAATCATACTTGAACACGTGAGGAAAATACTTTTTAGGTTTTTTTCAAAGTAATTTAATTTTAATAAGATAATAAAGCATTAGAAAATTTTAAACAATGGAAGATCTTCAAGTAAAGAGCAATTTGCAGCCTTCCTGGGAAAATGAAATTTAAAGTTGCACTATCCACAGTTATTTGGTACAAACTCTGCATTGCTATTATTAATGTTAGCAAGAACTTTTCAGAAAAAAAAACTTACATGTCTGTTATGATTTAGATGTGGTCTGAGTGTCCCACAGGGTCCATTGTATTTAAAGGGTTAGTACTCAGGGTGTTGGTGTTGGTAAGTGGTGGAACCTTTTGGAGATGAAGCCTGAGAGAATTCCTTTGGTCTTTGGGACATGCTTTTAAATGGTAGTTCTCATGGGACTCCTTGGTAGTTCTTGCCTTAAGATTGTCATAAGCCTGTGTTTGGTCTCACCCAACTCTCTCTGCTCCTGATTCAAGATGTAATTGCATGCTGTTCATGGGCTCTCACCATTTTGTATATTTGTTAAATAAATGGAAGAAAGTACATTGTAAGAATCTCTGATTAAGTACACTGGAGTGGGTTATTGTCAGGGGAAAGGAATAGGATTAGGGATAAAGTAATAAATAATACAAACAACACAATGAAAAGCAGAGTCTTACACTAACCAATTATAGTAGGAAGACATTTCCTCAAGTGTCTTTTTTTAAATACTATCTTTATTTCATTTTTTATGTGGTGCTGAGGTTTGAACCCAATGCCTCTTGTGTGCTAGGTGAGTGCTCTACCACTGAGCCACCCCAAGTGACTTTTTTGAAACTTATACTGCTAAAAGCAGTTTGGGAGAATTGGAATTATGGGATATTTTCAGTTTCTATGCTCTAAAGAAAGGTTTCTGCAATCCATGGTGCTCACACCTGTAATCCTGGCTACTTGGGAGGCTGAGGCAGGAGAGTCATAAATTTGAGTCCAACCTCAGCAATTTAGTGAGAATCTGTCCCAAAATTTTAAAAAACTTAAAAAGTGCTGGGGCTATAGCTCCATGATAGAGTGCTTGCTTATCATATGCAAGAACCTGGATTAATTTCCCAGTAGCATTAAAGGAAAAAGTGAATAAATAAAAAGAAAAGAAGAAAAAAGAACAGAACAGAAAAGAAATGCTTCTAGCAGGGTATGGCTGTGCATGCCTGAAATTCCCAGAGGTTCAGGAGGAGGCTAAGGCAGGAGAACACAAGTTTGAGGTCAGTCTCAACAACTTAGTGAGAACCTAAACAACTTAGCAAGACCCTATCTGAAAATAAAAAATAAAAAGGGCTGGGAATGTGGCTCAGTGTTACAGAAATGCTTCCACTCTAAATCTGCTAGGCTCTGTCCTTGGTGCTGCCTAACATTTTTGTTAGTTACTTGGTCTGTGAAATTTAGGTCTAGTCCATTGGGATGCAATACAGATTTTAGAAGTCTAGGGAAAACACAGGAATATTTATACTATTTTATGATGAATATGTTTAAATTCTGCTTTCACCACCTTTCAAGTAAAAATTAAGAGCACAGATGCCACAGTCTGGCTGGGCACCAAATAACCGAGCCATCACAAAAGCCTTGTAGATTCAAACAGCAACTCTTTATTCCTGAACTCTCACAGGCACTCTACACGCACGTTCTGGGGAAAATACACCCTCCACCGGGCTCTGCGTACCAAATACCCTCTGAATCCCGGGAGAACTCAACAGGGAACTCAAGGAGTGGGCACCTGAGGCAGCAGGATACCAGCAGGATCCACCTTAAACCTGGAACCGCCCTATTCCCAGCAGGATCCACCCTAATCCCTGAGCAGGGTCACCTTTCAAATCAAAACTCTCAAACATTCATGCAATGTCATTGCAAATGACCTGGGTCCAAGGCAAGCCCATTTCCACAATGGAGAGTCCTCCCTCTAAGAAACATTGGGTAGGCTGACAAGGAAATTGCCATGCGTCATTCCTACTTGGCTATGGCTCTCAGCACACAGACCCTGGAAACAGATGATCAGGGTTCAAATCCTGTTCTAGCAACTAATTTGGACCTGTGTTTAAGTTTTCTCCTGTGTAATATGGGAAGAATAATATAGTTTTGTATTTTAGGGTTACTGTGAAGATTTGTTTAGTTATCACATATAAAATGCTTAGGATGGTACTTGGTACACAATAATTGGTCACTTGTTCCTTGCATAATGATGCAGAAATCTAGAACTTTGAGCCAATCCTTTGGGGCAAATTGAAAGCTATTTTTTGACCCCTCATTTGGAGTGAAATACAAGTCAGCATACTTAATTTATATGTTGGAATGTAAATCTTGCTCCCTATATACTAGTGTGTGAAACCCTTGAATGTTCTTTCAGTCTCACTGTGAGCATCTGCTTCTGGATTTTGACTCAGGTGCTACACCTTGTTAAGATGATGACAGCAAGAATAACAACAGTGGCCTTTCTCATTACACATGTAATATACCTATGATGTGAAACTTTGGGAAATATAGGTAAGTAGAAAGAAAATAAAATTTGTCCATAGAGGAAAGAGTACCTACCTAGAATGTGTGAGGTCCTAAGTTTGATCCACTACTAACTAACTAAATAAATAAATAAACCAACCAACCAACAAATAAATAAAAAACCTTAGCAACCAGTTACAACAATATTACCATTTTTGTTTGTATTCTCAGTCTTTATACATACATATGGATTATTTCCCAAAATATATAATTGTTTATATACAAATATTATTATATTATAAATACTGTTTTGCACGCAGTCTTTTAAATTAATAGTATATTGAGTTTGTGTGATAAAATGTTCTTCCATTGTATTTTAACAGCTGCAGAATATTCTATGGATGCAAAATACCACAATGTATTTAGGTATTTTATGTAGTCCCTTGTATTTATACTTACTTTCTCTCTCTCTTTCTCTCTGCCCCCCCCCCCCACACTCTGTCTCTGTCTCTCTCTCTCTCTTTTTCTTGTTTTGCTATTACAATTAAGAGAAGTAACTCTGACATCAGGAAGCTGGATTGATACTGATCCTTTCAGCATTGATCTTGCTATGTGTTGGCCTGGAACTCACAATTAGGCCTTGGTAATCTTCTGCTGAACAAAAGTAATTTCGTGGAATGCCAACATTAGATAAGCCACTCTGTTATGTGATGGATTAAGACAAAACATTACCACTCCTTTATCATAACTGAACGCTGAGAATACATGTACATATTCCAAAGCCACAAAAATAACCAAATATCTCCCTCTCATGGAACATAGGAGTGATTACTGCATCTTTACTAATTATACCTCTAGTTTTTTTTTAATATTTATTTTTTAGATGACACAACACATTTATTTTACTTGTTTATTTTTGTATGTGGTGCTGAGGATTGAACCCAGGGTCTCACATGTGCGAGGCGAGCGCTCTACCACTGAACCCCAACCCCAACCCCCTCTAGTCTTACTCTAGTCATTTCTGCATCTATATATGGTTTATTTATTTATTTTAAAAATATTTATTTAGTTGTAGATGAACACATAGTATCTTTTTTAAAAAATTTTTTATGTGGTACTGAGGATTGAACCCAGTACCTCACACATTTGAGGCAAGCACTTTGCCCCTGAGCTATAGCCTCAGCCCCTATATAAGGTTTATTAATACACAAAATTACATAATTAGCTTTGCTTCCTTCCATCATCTGATACTTGTTCAAAATACAGTTATGTTTCTAATGATTTTTGTCTTGGGGGCATTGGTATGGTCATCTTAGTTCTTCAATCATTAGCTATATTGCACCTCAAAATAAGTTCCTTGTTGAGACAATAGTTTTCAAGTGAGAAAAATGTTAACCACTCATTTCTTTAAGTTTCCTAAGTTTTATTTTGATATCATTTCAAATTATCATAAAGCAGCATGTTTGAAATGCATTACCTCGAGTTTTTTGAGAAATGCCTTTCTCTTACATTATATTGTTACTTTCTTAAGAGTCAACATAGAAAGTTCTGGTATATCTTTATATTTTCTATAAAGTATCTTTATAAATACATATAAATATTTCATATTAAAGTGCTAGGAAAAAATTTTCTCTCTTTGTGATAGCTTTTCTCCAAAGATAGCCTCCAATGAAACATGCCGCCTCCCACTATCATTCCTTGCTGTAGTCCCCACATGAATCCAGTTGGCTGTAACTTGTGTTAACAAAGAGAATGTGGCAAAAGTGACACTGTGCGAATTCCAAGCCAACCCTTTAAGAAGACTGGCAATTTCTACTTCTACTTTCTTAGAATGCTCACTTTGTAGGAGAGCCTCCACGCCAGCAGTCCAGTTATCGTCTCTTTGTTAAGTTTTTGTTTGTTTTACTTTGGAATAATCCTCTCCTTAACCTTTTACATCTCAAATATTCTCTGCCCTTCCACTCCTGGGATGAATGCTTCACCCCACTGTATATTGTGGCTGATATATGTCCAGGCATTTCATTAAAAATTGTTTAAAATTCTTTGGCAAAGAGATAAGAAAGAGATAAAATAAAGCTCAAGATAAACTGGGAGCAGTGGTATAAACCTATAATCCCAGCAGCTTGGGAGGCTGAGGCTGGAGGATGGTAAGTTCAAAGCCTGCCTCAGCAACAGCAAGGTGCTAAGTAACTCAGTGAGACCCTGTCTTCAAATAAATACAAAATAGGGCTGGGGATGCAGCTCAGTGGTCAAGTTCGAGTGCCCCTGAGTTCAATCCCTGTTACCCACTTCTCCCAAAAAAGCTGGAGATAAATTTGCACAGTTAATATGGGAAAGTGAATAGCACTGTGAAAATGAGCATGAGTTTGAAGGTAAGAGATGTGGTTGTGAACCTGGCTTTATCCTTTCCTGCATGAGCTCTTGGGGATGTCATTTAACTTCTTTGAAGCTCAATTTTCTTATTTGTTAATTGTGAATAATAGCTATGTGATACAGCTATAAAAGTAAGTCAATGTATGTAAAGCTCTTATCATAGTAAGTGATTTTTAAATAAGTAAGAGAAAGAATGAATTACTCAAATGACCTAATCAGGCTCTAAAGAGATACAACTACCCAGAACAGCAGATTAATTCTACGAGCATAAATGTAAAAAATTAATGTTTTACCCAACTCTCCTGTTCATTGTCTGTGACCTAGCAGAACTTATTTAAACTTTTAAATGTAATGAAATGATATCAAAATAAAATAGAACTGTCTTGTTCCCACTTTGAGTGAGCACCCTAAAAATGATTACCAAGCATTTCCAAATCCCAGTGAGAAGTAAGATCACTAAATCTGGAGTTGAAGAGGAAGTAGCTGAGAGCTGATTTCCCAGCATTTAGCTGACCATACCCCTCTTGCCAGAGGAGAAAAAAGAATAGAATGTTTGGGACACAGCTGTCATTGTTAGTATTCTGTGAGACCCTGATCCCAAAGTGGGGGATCCTCTCATGCATTACAGTCACTTTCATGTGTTTTTATTCTTCTTTAATCTGAAAAGTTCCTCAGTCTTTCTTTATATTTCATAAGCTTGAGTAGAGGTATTTTATTTTGGAGCAACCCTCAATTTGAGTTTATTGATGTTTCCTGGTAACCAGATTCAAGTTTTGCATTTTAAGCAAGGATATTTCATAACTGATACTATGTTTCTTTAATGCATCACATCAGAAAATGCCTGGTGTCAGTTTGTGCAATAATTGCTCATTTTAACTGATCCTTTGGATAAAGTGGTGTTTGCTAGGTTTCTCTACCATGAAGTTACAATTTTATCATTCATTATTTAGTAAGTATCTTGGAGGGAGACACTTTGAAACAATTTAAATTTCCTGCTGCACGTCAAACTTTCATCAACTAATTTTAGCATACACTGATGCTTCTTGCCTGAATCAATCAGTACTGTGGTAATTGCAAAGTGAGAAGTTGGCTTTTGACTTATTGTTAATTTTGCAGTGTTGGGAATGAAACCCAGAGCCCGTGCATCTCAGCAGGCAATATACCACTGAGCTACATCTGTAGCCCTGCAAAAATGAGAATTTGGAAGTATATTATTACATTATTACATAGGAATGGACATGTTTAAGTTCTGAATTGAGACTATTTCAGAAACTTAAAAATCAGACTTTAATTATCTACAAATGAGCAGGTAGATTATAGGATTTGCTTTAGATTTTATGCCTAAGAACAGGATTGATTGGAGAAAAGACAGTTGTTTTTCCAATGATAACTTATGAGTTCTAACTATTCAGTAGTCTTTAGCTAATATGATATAATAATAGCACCTATCCCAGAGGTTGGGGAGGAAAGTGAGGTAATTCAAGTAAAATGCTAAACATACATTAACTAATTCTCAGTGATGTAGCTAACTACTACTGCTACTACAAAAGAGTCAAAAAAATTACCAGCATGAATAAGGGGAGGGGCCTGAGGTTGTAGTTTAGTGGTAGAGCACTTGCCTAGCATGTATTATGCACTGGATTCAATCCTCAGCACCATATAAATAAATAAGTAAGTTACAAAAAATTTTTAAAAGGGGGCTGGGGTTGTAGCTCAGTGATGGAGTGCTGCCTAGCATGCATGAGGCACTGGGTTCGATCCTCAGCACCACATAAAAATAAATGAATAAAATAAAGGTATTGTTTATATACAACTAAAAATATTTAAAAAAATTTAAAAAGTAAGGGGAGGTATCCCTTAACAATAATAGTATATATGTTTAAAAGCAATTAGAGATTTTAGTTGACTCTAACTTTAACAAAACCTATAATATGAATGGTTCTGAAAAGAGAAATGATATTTAGATAAAATCTTGCTTTCAAATCTGGTTGTCTTTTACTTTTAGCAGGAATAAAGACAACTGGAGTATGTTGAAAAGGCAGTGGTCAGTTGGGAAGTAGACCAAAAAAATACCCTGCAAAGGGAAAATTAGGATTATTTCTTTGTGTGTTAATTACAAAAAATAGCTGCAAATTTTTTTTTTCCATGCTGGTGGTTGAATCTAGGACCTCACAGGTGCTAGACAAGCTCTATACCACTAATTTATATCCCCAGTTCCTAGCCACAATTTTTTTTTTCTATCTCAGAATGCCTTGCTCTTTGCCTTGTGACTCTGCTGCTCCTCCCAAGAGTTAGAGTCTATTTTTCCGACCCTCTTTAACCCATTCAAGTCTGTCTGTGGTTTTGACTAATAGACGGTGGCAGTGCTGTCACTGTGGGAGTTATTATTCTGGGTCTTAGAAATCATTGTATCATCTTCTCTTTCCTTCTATCCTGACACTATTGGTAAGAAAGTCCAACTCCTTGGGGATGAGAAACCATGTGGAAAGGGATATCAAAATGATAACCAATATCCACCAGACATGTGAGTGAGGCCATCTTAGACAACTCAGACCCCTTCCATCCCAGTTCAGGGGCCAGATGATTGCAGTTGCAGAGAAGATTCCAAGGGAGAACAGCAGAAAAACCATATAGATGAGCCTAACCCGAAGTGTTCCAAACTCAACCCTTGGAACTGATAGACTTTGGAAAAAGTCAGACACAGAAGGATTGTGAAGAGTGAATGTACCTGAGGGTACAGCCTAAAAGATGGGATTCAGGGCTAAGAGGTGGATGGAATAGGATGTAAGATTTCTTTTCAGTATGTGAAATAGCTTTAAATGGATTTTTCTAAAGATGAAATAAACTTCATTTGAAAGTAGTGAGCTTATAATTTACTGCAGGAGTTCTCCCAGCCTTTGTTTGTTTCTTGGAATAGACTGAATAACCTTTACATATCAGGGATGATGTAGAATGTCTGGATTAAAGTCTTGGACAGGTTCCTCCACATTTACAATTGTGGGATCCTGAGAGAACTTTTCTGTATATATTTGTTCTGGAAGTACTGAAAATGTTTTCCTTTTCTTTTCACTAGAGTAACAATTTTAACAGTTTTCTCCAAAGTTTACAACAACAAAGATGATTCATTGCAAACATCTGTGTAAGCTATTGCCTCTTGCCTTTTGTCCTTTTAGTTAATAAAATTGCAGAGTTTGAGCTCTTAAACAACTTCCTCCTCTCCTTCTCCTTCTCCTTCTTCTCTTCTTTTTGGTGCTACTGGGGATTTAACCTGGTGACACTTTACCAATGAGCTACATTCCCAGGTACCCTCTCCCCCGTAAAAAGGATCTTATTTTGGTTTCGCCTCACATTTGGATATTTAAACTATTTAACACCTGGCATTGTGCCTCATTGGTACACTAGAAATGTCATGAGGTAGAACAGTCTGTGTTTAGACTTGGCCTTAGGCTATAGCTCTTCTCTGGAAGCTATGTCAGGGTTCATTTAGTTGCAAGAAATCAAAGCTATCATCATATTTGTTCCTCTTTCGGTAGTCCATAGACAAGCCCTTCCTTCTTGGGGAATCCTTCATTAGATGGCAGCTTTGGGGGAAGACTGTCCAGGGTATCCCCTTCCCAGAAGGGAGTTCCTTCCTGCCTGCCATTTGCAGTCAGGGTACTAGCAGGTGATTGAGACTTGACCATTTAGCCTCTTCTACCTGGAGTGTTAAGTCTGGAGCAAATGAGGAGCTAATTAAGATTCATAAATACTTCTGCTGAGGTTAGTGGTGATCCATAGCAGTGGTGGAGGTATCCTGGCCAAATTATCCTTGTTAAAAGATATTTGGGGGCTAGGGGGTATAGCTCAGGGGTAAAGTGATTACTTACTATGCGAGAAGCCCTGGTTTGATCCCCAGCATCACAAAAAATCACAATAAAAAAGACAGTTGGACCAGTGGATTTTCCAGAGATGCCTCAATTCCAACTTATCTTTAGCTTTTTAGCCTTTCATAGAAACCCCTGATGTTCTCTTTCTCCCTCCCTCCCTCCCTCCCTTTATCCATTCCCTTCCTTCCTTCCTTTCCTTTCTTCCTCCCTCCCTCCCTCCCTTCCTTCCTTCCTTCCTTTCTTTTTTTAAGATAATTAGAGTCAGTTTCTGTTGGTTGCAATTAAGGACTCCTACTGATTCCTTCAATCAAGGTGGCTTTAGGCAATACAAATTGATTGTAGGGATGCAGAGCTCTCTCAGGAAGTAGATCTTCCCTGACCACCAGGTCACCAGGTGTAACACCCCCCACCCCTGCTTTGCCAGTCTTTGTCCTCTTACCTTACTGTTTTTTTTTTTCCTCAGAAGATTTATCATGTTTTGACATAGCATCCATTTGTTATCTCCCTTTAATGGACCATCAACTCCATGAGAGCAGGAACTTTTGATGGCTTATTGCTTTTTTTTTTTTTTTTTTTTTTTTTTTAGCATCAGCCTTGTTGAATGAAGAAATGAATCCAAAGGAAGAAACAAAACAAAAGCTCACGAAGGACTGGAAAGCCATCAGGACATGGGGTAAACTTCTCTCCCAAGGGCCTCTTTCTAGGGCTACATGTTTGTTCATCTCTTCTTTTCTCATCTGCTTTTTTACTCTTATTTACAGACTAGGATGGAGAGGGAGAAATAGAAAGAAATAAATACTTTAAACCAGAGGCTTCCTAACATGGTAATTCCTTAGAATCATAGCAGTATCATTTTTCAAACTTTGATAACTGGACCTTGCTCAAGACTTCCTGAATCAAAATTACCATGAATAAGACTCTGGAATTTCTAGTCTTGAAATCCATATTTAGCTAGCTAGGCACTGAATTGTAAATGTTTCTAAGAACTTCTGCTTTAAGCAAATTAAACTTTTCCCAAAATATTGCATGGGGTTGACTTTGTCAACAGATGTTCTTTGAGACCATGGGCATGTGAGCCAGCTCTGGTATAGGGAGACTGTAGGGAGGAAAAATGAAGTCCTGGATTTTGTGTAGCTGATATCCTGTGGTTGATCTCATACACAGGAAAAGGGAGAGAAATGCCCTGTTTTTATCAAGGTGATTTCACAAATGTCTAGAAAACATATTGTAGTATTATTGAAAGAGAAGAATACTAGACGAGATGTCAAAATGTCTAGTTTCTACTCTTGCTACCTGCATGCTATCTTTTTGGCAGGTCATCTTGAAAAACCAGCCTCTACCTCAGAGCAAAGCCTGTCCAAGGGACATGACCTTTGTCCTTGGAAAGACCCACAGAGCACTCCTAGGCACATTCCCACCCTGCTAAGTTGTTTATCTACAAATAATAGGAAAGATCTGCTGAGCCAGGTGTCCCTGACTCAGTCAGGCTAGTGGAGACCCATAGTAACCCCCTAGCAGCCACCAATCAGCATGAGACAGGGAAATACCTGGGATGCCAGATGACCCTCCCAGTAATTTATGGTGGTTGATAACGTGTTGGGAAACCATGTAGTTCACGAACACCCCTCTTGGCTTAAACCAATCAGTTCAAATGAATCCCCCTCTTGTACTGACCAATTACCCCTACCCAACTTGTTCCCGCCAGTGAATGTGCTAATCATGTTTTAGAGTTGTTATTTGATTTTCCCGCAGTGTGTGATGATTTGCTAAGAGATGCTATGATGTATGTGAAGTCTCTGCCTTCCCCAAAGAATGTATAAAACTGCTGCAAACCCTGGGCTCTGGGCCTCTCAGCGTCACCAGTTGCTGTGCATGCACGGATAACCGAGCTAGCTCGCAATAAACACCTCTTTGCTGCTTACATTTGATCTTGGGTCTCTGGTGGTCTTTTGGGGGTCCTGAATTCGAGCATAACAATCTGACTATTCTGAGCCTTAGTTTCCTTGACAAAAGCCATGATAATAGATTTTTTTCCTGTTTATTTCCCAGGGTATTTTAACAATTAGATGAGAAATACTGTTATGCTCGAATTCGGGACCCCCAAAGACCACCAGAGACCCAAGATTGATGTAAGCAGCAAAGAGGTGTTTATTGCGAGCTAGCTCGGTCATCTGCGCGCACACACACACAGCAACTGGTGACACTGAGAGGCCCCGAGCCCAGGGTTTGCAGCAGTTTTATACATTCTTTGGACAGGGCAGGGACTTCACATATATCATAGCAGATCATCACACACCACCGGAAAATCAAATAACAACTCTAAAACATGATTAGCACATTCACTGGCGGGAACAAGTTGGGTAGGGGTGATTGGTCAGTACAAAAGGGGTATTCATTTGAACTGATTGATTTAAGCCAAGAGGGGTGTACTCGTGCTGAACTACATGGTTTTCCAACATGTTATCAACCACCATAAACTACTGGGAGGGTCATCTGGCATCCCAGGTATTTCCCTGTCTCATGCTGATTGGTGGCTGCTAGGGGGTTGCTATGGGTGCCCACCTAGCCTGACTGAGTCTGGGACACCTGGCACAGCAGATCTCTCCTGTTATTTGTAGATAAACAACTTAGCAGGGTCGGAATGTGCTTAGGAGTGCTCTGTGGGTTTTTCCAAGGACAAAGGCCATGTCCCTTCCTTGAACAGGCTTTGCTCTGAGATAGAGGCTGGTTTTTCAATACAAAAATGTTTTGAAAATTATACAAATGTCAGCCACAATGTTGTTTCTATAGATCCTATAGTTTCCATAAATTGTATAGATTTTTTTTTCTTTTTGGGTACTGGGGATTGAACTCAGGGACACTCAACCACTGAGCCACAATCCCAGCGCCGTTTGTATTTTATTTAGAGATAGGGTCTCATGGGATTGCATAATACCTCACTATGGCTGAGGCTGGCTTTGAACTCACGATCCTCCTGTATTAGCCTCCTAAGCTGCTGGGATTACAGGTATGATTATGAGTTCCCAGTAATCATATTAACAGAAGATTGATTTCCAAATTTAACAATGTCCTTTTATGATTAAACATCATCTAGCTGCCACCTGGTCTTACATTACAAACATTATATAACCTTGAATTTCTACAATACTTTTCACTACCATATCATTGAGTAACATCTTATATTGCTCTTCCATTGATTTCTTTGTTGGGCTTGTCTTCTTAACCTTCTTGTAAAACCACCAAGTGTGGGTCTTTTGTTCTTGCCACGTGTTCTCCAAGGCACCAGGCATAAACCTGGGCTGTTGGTGTTCTAGAAATATTTGATGAACTGATTCAATAGAGGAAATTATTTGTATGATAACTGAGAATGTGTGTCCTATTTGTTATCATCAGCCAAATGAGGAAACAGTGTAGTTAACTGCCTGCTGTTTTTTTTTTTTTTAACTTCTTTTCCTCCCTCTCATTTTTTTTTTTTTTTTGTGGAATCTGAGAGAGATGGCTGACAGGATGTGGGTGGGAATAGATGAATCTGACAAGGACTAGAGTTTTAATGTTGCATCTATCTGTTCTGCTAAAGGACTATCTATTCTGCTAAAGGATTGATCTGAGTTGTGTGTAATGGGGAATGTATTAGGATGCGTGAATTTTGTAGAACACATTTAAGTGGAACAGATGTCATACAAAACTCTTGGGATTATAAGAATTAAATGTAATAAAGTTATAATGCTTAGATAAAAATATTAATACAATTCAGCACCATATTACATTTCTTTCTGTAAATTCTCAGTGTCATCTATCTTGATTGATTAGATCTCATAATCTATTTGAGAAAGTGTAAGTAGAGAGATACTTATGTTAGTCAGCTACTTTGTATTGCTGTGACCAAAATACCTGATAAAAACAAGTTAAAGGAGTTTAACAAGTTTATTTGGAGCTTATGATTTCAGAGGTCTTAGTCCATGATTTGTTGACTCCATTGCTCTGGGTGAGAGGTGAGGGAGAATATAATGGTGGAAGGCATGGTGGAGGAAAGCTGCTCAGCTCAAGGCAGCTAGGAAGCAAAGAAAAGAAAGGGAAAGGGGCTAGAGACAAGATAAACCCTTCAGGACATGTTCCTAGTGACTTACTTCCTCCAACTAGTTTCCATCTCCAAGTTGTAGTTCATTCAGCTATCATATATTAATCCTTCAAATGAATTAATCCAGTGATGATTTGCCGGGTTTTGTTCACGACTAAAACACTCAGAGGTCACTCCTCTGACCTTCGAGGTCTTCAGGAAGAGAGAGAGGGGGGGGCGGGGAGAGAGAGAGAGAGAGAGACTGCCTGTGCTGACCCCTTTTATTGAGGAGAAGCTATTCAAATGAGGCAAGGGGTCAGGTTTCAGGGGGCTGAGTCTAGCTTCAGGATGTCTGCTGTCAGCAGGTTGACTGACATATAGGTAGGCCACACCCAAGGGCACAGTAAGATAAGGGGGCACACAAATGGCATTTCCATGGAACATTCTATCCCAAACAGAGCAAGGGGGAATATTACAAAGAAATAGGTGAGCATAGCTCCATCCATGGGGCTCTAGGAAGACATGCCCATGCACGAAGATACGGTCCCTCAAACCCAGGAAGGGTGGGGCAGTCTGCCAAGTGTCTCAATCTCTTAGCTTGCACTCAGTCACATGCAAGGTTGGTCTCCCATAATGAGGTCCAAACCCTCATGATCCAATCATTTCCTAAGAGCCCCACCTCTGAACCTTGCTGCATTGGGGATCAAGATTTTATCACATGAGCTTTTAGGGGACATTCCAGATCCAAACTATAACAGAACCTATAATTTTATAATAAATAAACTGAAACATAATCAGGTAAAATGATTTAATCATTGGGATTTATTAAATAAAATTATTAAAAATTGAATCCATTTTAGAAATTTTCATTATTGTTAGCAGGTTACTTTCACATTCCAAGGTCCCAAAGAAGAGGGAAAAGGCAAGCCCTGTCCTTACCTAGCCTGTTGGACTCCTCCAGATCAAACATTTGGGACCATCATACTGAAAAATAGAGGTGTCCATGGAGGTCAGGCACCCCTACAGCCGAATGGAAGTTGCTTCCTGGTTTAGGCCTTACCAACAATGGCCTCCATCAGGGAGGCTTACTTCACTTCTGACTTGTCTCTCTCTCCTACCATTGTACTCCCTGTAAGCACATGGCGACCAAATGATGGAGGCAGGAAAGGGGAAGCAAACTTTGGATCAGCAAGCTTTCCTTTATTCTTCAGCGAAGTCAATCAATTAGGCACAGGAGGGCTCATTTTTGGGTATGGGAAATTGACTTCCGGGTTTACAGAAGGAATTTGGGTTAAGTTTACAGTGAGGGTGACTTAATCACTGGGGATGGTGGACATGCAGTTTGGACAGACAGGGACCTAGTTGTGCAGGTTAAAATTTTAACTCAGGAAGGCAGTTGTAAAAAGTTTTAAACTTGTTGTCACTGGGAAAAGCCCACAACTAGGTGTTCACTGCGTATCTCTGAGACCCATTGTTATCTAGAGATTCACTATTTGCTTTACTCCTTCCAGAACTCATCTGCAATGGGAAAGGGTAAAAGTCCAGGGCCTAGTGTTTCAGTATTTGCCTCCTTCCCTCAGGACCCATTGTGGGTGGGAAGGGGTAAATGTTTGCATTTGGTGGAGATGCTGGGGATGAACCCAGGAAGGGATGAAAGTTTGTTTTTTTCCTCAGGGCCCATTGTTAATGTTTGGCTAATTTCCCTCCCTCCTCCTGAGCCACACTGTCCCTCCATTTTTTCTTGGGAAGCTATTTTTTTTTAAGAATTTTAATATTTATTTTTTAGTTTTTCGGCGGACACAACGTCTTTGTTTGTATGTGGTGCTGAGGATCGAACCCGGGCAGCACACATGCCAGGCGAGCATGCTACCTCTTGAGCCACATCCCCAGCCCCCACTGGGAAGCTATTTTGTAGGAGTATTATTTTCCATAACCCTTGACTCCCCATTTCAAACTCAGAAGAGTCAAATCTGCTCACAGGAAAGAATCACCATTTCCTTATAAATTTAGTGCAGGATTCTTTTCATGGTTTTAGGAAATCTGAGATATTTCAGGCCTGAGCATTATGCTCTGCCTCAGAAATAAGAATGGAACTAGAAACTCCAATTCTACTTCCTTATACCTATTCAGGTTAACTCTTTTCCTCAGAGAGTACACGGTTAAACTTGGGAATGACTATTTCTCTTGTTTGCATATTACTAGTCTTGTCTTTTTAAAGATATCTTTCTTTTTTTTATAAAGATTTTTTAAAAGATGGACACAATATCTTTATTTATTTTATTTTATTTTTTATATGGTGTTGAGGATCGAACCCAGTGCCTCACCCATGCTAGGCAAACACTCTACCACTGAGCCACAACCCTAACCCCCAGCCTTATCTTTTAGGAAGAGATTACCTTCTCCTGTATTATGTTGCTTAGGAAGGTGGCAATTTCCTAGCAGGAGTTTGGTCCTAGTTGGCTGTGGGTTTTCTCTTTGTTTGCAGAAAGCAATACTTTCAACTCTTATTAAATTCATTTGAGCAGCTAATTACATTTTTAAAAAATTCTAGGTCTTTCTTTGACAGATGAGTGGGAGGAGTTTGGCAATACATCTCCCTATTAAGAAAATGGTTTCTAAGTTGGAAAGTGCTATAAAAGATAGAGCAATTATTATTATTTTTTAAATCTCTTGAGACTTCTAAATTGGTTTACTCTTTATCTACTAAGATGTATGTGACAGGAAGTCTTGAAAGTAGCTTTAACTGAACCCTTAAAATTGAGGGAAACTCTGTCAGAGAGTTAAATAACACTTACTAAATAGATACAGTGACCAGAAATTCGTGTACTGTGGTCCAGAGATAGATTCATTCACTCATCATGTATTTATTCAGTGCTCTTGCCAGTGTCTGGAAACAGTGGATAGGAAGGCGTTTATGATCTAACATAGAAAATTGGTTTAATATACATAAATATGAGGTAATCAAATACAGAACCACCTCCCATCTTAACACTTCATGACTTCTCAAATTAAGTTCTTTAATTTGTTCTTTAAGGCCCTCCAAGCTCCTGTTTCTCCTACCTTTTTAGTTTTCTCATATAACTCTATAGCAGCATTGTCCAACAGAAATATAAAACAAGCTGGATGTACTAGCGCAGGCCTGTAATCCTAGGATCTTGGAAGGCTGGGCAGGATGATCACAAGCCTGGGCAATTTAGTGAGCCCTTGTTTCAAAATAAAATAAAAAAGTCTTTGTAATGGAGCATGCCCTGTAATCCCAATGGTTCAGGAGGTTGAGGCAGGAGGATCAACTAGTTCAAAGTCAGTTTAGGCAATTTATCAAAGCACTTAGCAACCCTGCTTCTAAAATGGGGGGGGAGTGGGGGTAGGAGGGTGTGGTGCTGAGGATGTGGCTCAGTGGCTAAACACCCTGGGTTCAATTCCCAGTACCAAAAAAAAAAAAAAAAAGTCTGGGAGTGTACCTTGATGGTACTTGCCTACCATGTTCAAGGTTCTGGGTTCAATCCTCATTACCCACCTCCTTTTATATACATATGTATATATATCAATCCACAAATCTGATTTTATTTTTGCTTACTATATTTTAAAAAGTAAAAAAATTATGTAAATTAATTTTTAAATTTTTATACTGGAAATTGAATCCAGGGGAGCTTAACCACTGAGCCTTATATATATCCCCAGCCCTTTTTATTTTTTAATTTGAGATAGGGTCTTGCTAAGTTACTTAGGGCCTTGCTAAATTGCTGAGGCTGGCCTTGAACTTGGGATCCTCCTGTCTTAGCTTCTTGAGTCACTGGAATTATAGGCCTGTGCCATTGCACCTGGCAGATAAATTACTTTTAACAATGTATTTTATTTAACTAATACATAAAAATTGTATCATTTAACATATATATATATATATATCTCCAATATTTTAAAACCCTAAGAAAGTCTGGCTGGGCACAAAATAACCGAGCCACCACAAAAGCCTTGTAGATTCAAACAGCAATTCTTTATTCTCGAACTCTCACCGGCACTCTACACGCACGTTCTGGGGAAAATACACACCTCCACTGGGCTCTGCATCCCAAAATACTCTCTGAATCCCGCGAGAACTCAATGGGAACTCAAGGAGTGGGCGCCTGAGACAGCAGGATCCACCTTAAACCTGGAACCGCCCTAAACCCAGATCTACCCTAATCCCTGAGCAAGGTCACCTTACATGCAATGTCACTGCAAATGACCTGGGTCCAAGGCAAGCCCATTTCCACAATGGAAAATCCTCCCTCTAAGCAACATTGGGTAGGCTGACAAGAAAATTGCCATGCGTCATTCCTACTTGGCTATGGCTCTCAGCACTTTTTCATACTAAATCTTCAATATTTGGTGTGTATGTTGAGTTTACAGCACAATTCAAGTCACATTAACTACACTGAAGTTCTCAAGAGTCACATGTGGTTAGTGCTACTGCCCCATTCAGATGCAAGTATTTTTTCTCTACATGTAGCAGATACCACATTCTACTGAGGCTGTTTGTATATTTATTATCTCCATATCCTCTACCATACGGTTTACCTCATGATTTACCTACTTTAGTGTCTTTAATGTGATAAAATGATAATAATCACACCTCCTGAGGACTTGTCCAAGCTCTGTGAACCAGTGGTGTTTACTGCTGAACTACATCCCCAAGCCTTTTTTTTTTTTTTTTAAATTTTGAGACAAGATCTTGTTAAGTTGCCTAGGCTGTCCTTGAACTTGTGATCCTCCTGCCTTAGCCTCTTTTTCTTTAATATTTATTTTTTAGTTTTAGGTGGACACAATATCTTTATTTTATTTTTCTGTGGTGCTGAGGATCGAACCCAGTGCTTCATGCATGCTAGGCGAACACCCTACCACTGAGTCACAACCTCGGCCCAGCCTTTATTTATTTATTTATTTTTAAATTTTTTTGGTGTGTGTTAGCACAAACACATTTATTTACTAACCAAAGGGATGATCTTAGTTAAACCAACACTTTGAAATAGTTGCATGTAAAATGTTTGTGATAGATAATTAAACACAGTAATGAAAAAAAAAGGCAGTCTGGAGATTAGCTCATTGAACTGAGCTTCTTCATTCTTTCAGCTAATTCCTGTCCAAAGTGATGATGGAATTTTTATTCTACTTTCTTATAGACTCAAGTACAGGTAACATTTTTCATGACACACTCCACCACTAACTTCCCATCTTTCAATTTTCTTGTTATTGTGCTTTCCTTCCCATCCCATTCCTGATGCTGAACAAATGCATCGTCAACAAAGCTGCAGACCATCTGAGTTTTTCTGCCATCAGCTGTAGTTTCTTCAAACTTCTCTCCCAGGGTACAAGAAAACTGTGTTGTTTTCAAAGTGCTTTCAGTTTTTATGTTGAGCTTCTGGCCGTCAAGGGTGATGATACAATCTGGTTTGGCCATTGCACCCATTTTCCTCATAGTCAGTTCCACTCTTAGTTCTTTCATGTAGTCATCAAAGCCTTTGCTGTCCACCAGGCGCCATCTTCCTTCCAGCTGCTGAACAGTGGCCATGGTGGGCCCGGGCGGGCTGGTGTACCCGGCGAGGGGAGCTGCTGGGAGGTGGATAGCATGCTCTATTTATTTATTTTTAAACTGGGTGGAATATGAACCATTTTAAAAAGTATTTATTTATTTTTATATGGTACTATGGATAGAACCCAGTGCCTTACACATGCTGGGGAAGTACTCTGCCACTGAGTGATAGCTCTAGCTTTGCCTCAACCTCTTGAGTCCCTGAAATTATAGGTGTGTACCACCACACCCAGCTGCTCTTTTATTTTTAAATTGGAAAACATGTGGAAAATGTATAAACAATAAATATACTATAGTCTAACAAATTATACAGTTTACAACTGTGTAACTACCACCTATACCAAGAAATAGAGAGTTGTAGACTATCTGCCAGCTTCTTCCCAATCTCAACTCCCTCCCCTTAGGGGTTCCAGAGGTAGTCATTACTTACCCTTTTATGGTAACCAATTCCTTGCTTTTTTTTATATTTTAACACATAAGTATGCATTCTTTTTTTTTTCTTTTTTGAAAATTATAAAATGGAATTACACAGTATATATTATCTGGTATATAATTTTTTTAACATTATGTTTTCAGAATTCATCTATATGTAGTTTGTTCCTTTTTCTAAATTGCTCTATTAATTTGCTCTTCCTGTAGCAAAGTATGAGAATTCCCAATGTTTTCTGCTCCTGGTCAACATTTGCAATTGTTAGCCATTTTTATTTTGGCCATTCTGGTGGGTGATGTAGCATTCTCTCATTATGGTTTAAATTCTCCTGTTTTCAGATGAAGTTGACTTTGTTTTGTGTGTGTTTACTGATTATTTGGATTTATTCCTTAGTGAAGAGTCTGTTGAAATATTTTTCTTATAATTGCATTTCTTTATATATTCAGAATAAAAGTTCTTTCTTGATTATACATATTGTAAACTTATTCAACTCTGAGGCTTGGCTTTTTACTCTTTTAATGGTGTAATTTAATTTGATGAAAGCAAGTCTTTTATTTTATTTCATTTTAGTTGTCAATGGACCTTTACTTTATTTATTGATATGTGGTGCTGAGAATCAAACCCGGTGCCTCACACATGCTAGGCAAGTGCTCTGCCATTGAGCCACCACCCCAGCTCTGAAAGCAAGTCTTAGTGTAAGCAAATTTATTCATTTTTTTCTATCACAGTGCTTTTTGAATTAGCTTAAAAAAACTGTCCCCTACTTTTGAAGGTATAGATACATGCTTCCATGTTATCTTTAAAAACAATTAAAACTTTATTGTTTTTGCCTTCCAAATTTATGTCTATTATCTACTTGGAATTGATTTTTGTGTGTAATGTGGAGTCAAATTTCATTTCTTTCCCATGTAGAACTATTTTTCTCAGAACAATTAGTTATTGAAAACTGTCCTTTAGGTATTGCTCTCCATTGCCACCAAGACAACATAAATCAATTCCTATTTATGGGTGAGACTTTCATGGCTCTTTATTCTGTCCCATTGGTATGTTCTGTTCCACTGATATATATATATATATATATATATATATATATATATATATATATATATATATATATTTCAATGTAGTATATCTCAATATATCAAGCCTATGGAGTTGCTGGGATCACAGCTGAGTGCCATAGTGCCCAGACTCTGACAGGAAATTTTAAATTACTTTGCCAAGTTTTTCTGTCTCATACACAGACAAATCTATTGATACAGCCTGGACTAGCCCTGAATATATAGATACAATTGGAGAGACTTTGACATCTTTAAGTATTGAATTTTCCAACCTATAAACATGGTACAGCTCTGATTTAATTAGGTCTTCTTCAGTACCTTTCACTGTTTTCTTCATACAGATTTTGTATCTTATTCAAACGTCCTTGATATTTGTTGGAGTTACTCTAAATGATATTATTTTTTCCCCGGCATACAGAAATAATATTGATTTTTAAAAGTCTGATTTTGTGTGGTATTCAACTAAGGCCATGTTCTTGCTAGGCTAAAGCTTTACCACTGACCCCAAGACCCCAATTTTAAAAAATCTATTAATTTTGTTAAACTCTTATTAATCATAATAAAATTTTGTTTTGGGGGTTGGGGTGGGTGGAAGAATTCAATCCAGGGTGTTTTTATCACTGAGCTACACCTCCAGTTCTTTTTATTTTTTGAGACAGGGCCTCGCTAAGTTGCTGATGCTGCTCTGGAATTTAACAATCCTCCTGCTTCAGCCTCCTGAGTCGCTGGGATTACAGGTTTGTAATCTGTAATTAATTGTACTAATTTATCTGATATTCTTTTTGGCTTGTCATATACATAATTCTATCCGTCAAAAGAGTAATTTTGTTTCCTCCTATTTGATCTTTAGTCCTCTTATTTTTCTTGCGAGGCTAAAGACCTTCGGTAGCGATAATGGGCACACTGGCACACTTAAAACACTAGTAAGCCTCAAGTCAACAGCTTGGCGAGGGAGGGTTGGTGGGCTAACTAACGAAAGGTCTGGAGACGGCAGCGCCCTCCTTTCTGCGCCTGCAGCGGGTTGGGGCGCCCATATGCCTCTCTCAAGCTCCTTTTCCAATCCCAAGAAGCCGGCCGCACCTCTCTGGTTGCCGCGCAACCGCGTCACCCTGACCCGGAGCAGCTGCAGGGCTGCTAGGAGCACGTGCCATAGTCCCTAGGGCAGGGACTACGTTCCCCATAATGCCGCGCGTAAGGGGCGGCGGGCCTGGGGAGTCGGGGAAGGGCCGGGCTGGGAGGCGGAGCGGAAGCGGAGTGCGAGGGGCGAGAGGAGTACTATCTGCACACGCCGGGAGCCTACCTCGTCCAGACTCCAAACCCCGGCCTTTCTCCATCCCGACGTGGAGGCTGTTCCTCCACTGCGGGACGCAGCTGACGCCCGCTAATCGGCTTTGGCTGCGCCCCTCCGGCTCCGGAGCCCAGTGGCGGCGGCGACCGTGACGAGAAGCCCACGAGCAAGGTAATGAGGAGGGGCGACACAGAAGCGCGGGGAGGTGGCGGCTCCGCGGACCCGCCCGGGCCGCCTCTCCCCCGCCGCGCCCCCGGCAGGGATCCCGCCCCCCGGGGCCTCTGCCGCCGCTACGGCTTCGGGACGGGCCGGCAGCCCCTGCAGCGGCCGGGAAGGCTCTTTGTCCCTCTCTTCCTTCGGCCGCGACCCTGCCCCCGGGATGTCACCGCTGCGACCCCGTGGGCCCGGGGCGGAGGAGCGAGCGTGGCTCGGGCTGCGTGAGCGGAGCGGGGCGGGCTCAGTCCCGAGCTGCAGCGATGGGGAGCCCGGCGGCCGCCGCTCTCACTTCTTGTTCTGTTTTTGACAGCTCAGTTCTGTTCTACTTTGGGAAAGAGAGAGGAAGTCAGATGCCCCTTTTAAACTCGCTCTTCAAAACTCATCTCCTGGGTTACTGGTAAGGATGAACTTAAACGGCTGTGACATTGTGGAGCGTGACGCGAGAGCCTAGACCAGGGTTCGAACCCTGATTGTCTCGCTCTGACTTTGTGATCTTGGTTCATTAGAAGGTTCTAAGCCTGAGTTTTCTCACCTAGCAGTCGGAGATAATATTAGGATAGGATATGCCTATTATACCAATAGTTCTTCATTTGATGAAAAGAGCCTTTGAATGCGATACTTGAAATAGCTACGACTGAAGTGGCCTATGGACTTGTGAGTTTTGTGCTTTATTTTGTGTAATCATTAGCATCCTGGATTGTGTTTTTCACTTTATTTTTTGTTCACCTTAAACCTAAGCAAAAAAAAAAAAATCCTTGGAAATATGCGTCTTCTTAATTTCCGTTGTTTTAAAATGGCTGAGAATGTTCTTAGGAAATTGATGACTCTGCTTTTCTGGGGATCAGCTGTAGAGATTCTGTACAAGGACTTATTCACCTCCCCATCCTCCCCAGCTGCGTCCTGTGGGGATCCTTAGAGGAGGTTAAATGTCTGTTTTGTCAGAGTCAGCATCTAGGTGTTGTGCAAACCTGCCGGGGGTGGGTGGCCCATAGGGGACTTTGCCAGTTTTACCCTCTTGTCAACTTTTTTGTACCTTCCTCTACACTTTCTCACTGGGTTCGTAATTTTAGCTCCCTTTGGAATCGTATTTCTAAGCTGTAGTTTTTGTTCTTAAGACACAATGAATGTGATATATTTGATAAACAATGACTTGGAAAATTTCATGTTAGTCCCACTTCAGTTTTGATTGTTCTTGCACTCTTTTCGCCTTAATTTCTACTGAAATTGGTGGTGAGTTTTTCAAGGAAATACTTGTGGTCCTTAAATTGAATCTTATTTTTCATTTAAATGCCTGCTCTGTATTACTCTGAGTTCAGACACTATTTTGCAATATGTGAAATAACATGTCTTGAGTAAATGCTGTTTTTACATATAGAATTGTAAGGGGTTGGGGAAAGGCAGTGGTCTAGATGAATTGTCTGTAAGGCTTTAGTGACAGGTGATTTAAAAAATATTTTTAATTATCAGTGGACCTTTATTTTATTTATTTTCGGTGCTGAGAACTGAACCCAGTGCCTCACACATGCTCTACCACTGAGCCACAACACCAGCCCTATGACAGGTTTTTTTTTTAAAGCAATTTATATGAGGGGAGAGAAATTTAATGAAGATGTTTTATACAGGTATCTAGAGGGTCAGAGTAAGTAAGTGGAAAACTTATTTAAACTGTGGAAGAAGGCATATGGACATAAAGATTTCTGGTTCATTTTAATGTTTGTCAAAAATACTCATTTTGAGGAAAATGTTTCTGTATTGGTGTTATTTAGTGCAGTGTAGGATGGAGAGTACAGACAGAAATAGGAGACCTTGGTTCTTGTCATAGCTCTGTCTCTATCTTTGTAACTGTAGGAAACTATGTGGTCCTCCATTCTTTATCTCTAATATACTGAATTGATGTGATTTCAAAGACTTATAGCTTAGGTTTTCATTGCTAAGGGTTTTTAAAGGTTCTTTTTAACATGAAAAAAATTGATATAGCTGGCATAGTCTGAAATGTCAGCTATTTGGGAGGCTGAGGCGGGAGGATCACAATTCAAGGTCAAGGCCAGCCCCTGAATTTTAGGAAGACTGTCTCTAAATAAAAAGGGCTGGAGATGGGATGTTTCTCAGTAGCAGAGTGCCCCCAAGGTTAATCTCCAGTTAAAAAAAAAAAATGCCAGAAATCAGAATCTACCAGTCAGCTCCTCCCTCTCTCTCATGAGCTGCATGTTTTTCTCTGCATCTCCATACCCACCCCCAGTACTGGATATTGAACCTAGAGATGCTCTACCACTGAGCTACATCCCAAGCCCTTTTCATTTTTTAATTTTGAGACAGGCTCTCTCTAAATTAACAAGGCTGGCCTCTAATTTGTAGCCTCCTGCCGCAACCCCCCAATAACTGGGATTACATGATGTATTTTAGATGAGACCGTTACCGTATTACAGAATTAAGTAGTTTTCCTTTTGTTATAAAATTTTTTTATTTCTATTCCTGTATTGCTTTACCCTTTTTCCTCTATTTTTCTAATTTTCAGTACTATTGTCTTCTCCCTTTCCCAAAGATGCCATCTAAAGGTGATCTGATATCTTCATATTTGTATTTCTGTATCTTAGCAGGAATAGTGCAGTTTCTCTAAAGGCAGTGCGTTTTTTTGTTTGTTTGTTTGTGTTTTTTTTTGGTAGTTGTGTTTGGAGAGCATGCCTTTATTTTTATGTGATGCTAAGAATCGAACCCAGGGCCTCACACGTGCTAGGCAAGCGCTCTGCCACTGAGCTACAGCCCCAGCTCCAAGGCAGTGCATTTTGTTATTTATTTTTACTTATTATTTTTGGGGATTGAAACAAGTAACTGAACCCTCAGGCCCAAGGCAGTGCATTTTTAAATCTTAGACTTAATTATGGAGTGCATGGCCTCTTCTGTACATCGTTAAAATATTTTCCCCTAGGTATTAGCTCCAGGCAATATTTTGTAGAGAAACTATTTCAGGAATGGACTTTTCCCCAGAAATGACATTCTAGGGTCAGGTCTGCTGAGGGATCATTTCTGAGTCTTTTTTGGAAAGAACTATCTGCACCTCTGAGCTCTGTTGAACATACAATGTCTTTTTGTAATAAACATATGCTTCTCTGGCTGTAAATTCCTTTGAAGATTAATAAGCGGTGATTCTCATAGCACCTTTGACTGAGTGAAAGCTGCTCTGCTCAATGGTTGCTGCTATTGTTGTTAATAGTTACTTTTAGCTATAAGTCATAACACTACAAAAATTAGAGCACTGAATAAGTGCAAAGATGGGATTTGAATGAGAGTTTTTAAGGTAGGATTAACCATCTGTTAATGTTTTTAATGTCATTGCAATGTTTGCATAAAAATGCATGGAAGTACTTCATGATAAGCAGTGTGAAATGAAGTGTTTTGAAAAGCTTTTTAACTGCAATTCACAGCAAGAGATCTTTTTAATTCAATACTTCATAAGTTTATAACTGTGCACATGTGTATCTGGGTATGTAAAAATAAATTTTTAGAAAAATTTTACAAAAATTGTAGTAGTGTGTACAGTGTACTCTGGTGGTTTCTATTTTATAACTTTAAAAAAATTTTTTTAAAGTGCTAGTTGCAAATTGTTAAGGTGATTTTTGATCCCTCCTTTTGAAAAACAATGGAGTAGGCCTGGAGATGTAGCTCAGTGATTTACCAGAGACCCTGGGTTTGATCCCCACCATCAAAAAAAAAAAAAAAAAAGAGGGCTGGGGTTGTGGCTCAGCAATAGAATGCTCGATTAGCACGTGCAGGGACCCAGGATTTGATAATCAGCACCACATAAAAATAAATAAGTAAAAGGTATTGTGTCCAACTACAACTAAAAAATAAAATATTAAAAAAAAAAAAAGAAAGAAACATTGGGGTCCTGGGTTCAGAGTTTGGATGCCTAATCTCTCCTCTTTTTTTTTTGGCATTGGATAATTATTAATCCTTTTTGTATTTCACTTTCCTTATATTTTTTAAAAATATTTATTTCTTAGTTGTAATTGGACACAATACCTTTATTTTATTTATCTTTTATGTGATGCTGAGGATCGAATCCAGGGCCTCGCACATGCCAAGTGAGTGCTCTATCACTGCGCCACAACCCTAGCCTACTTTCCTTATCTTTATAAGGAATGTTTTCTGGTATAAGTATTTGATGATTCTTTGTCTTTCTTTTCTCTAGCAGTGGAGTTGGACTAATGTATTTATCTTTAGGTTTCTGGCCAGACAGAAGCCACTGAAAAATTGCCTAAATGTCTGGTTGTTTACATGGTGTACTATTTGGCAAGTGGCATAATAGAACTCTGAATACTATTTTTCCTCAAAAATCTTGTAAATTGGAGTGGAAACATTGGGGCTTATAATAAATATGAAAATATAACATGCTCAGGCTTCATTCCATGTCTCACCTTGCCACTGTCTCTTTCAATTAATTAAAACACCAAGAAGAATCTGCTTTTCTTTTCTCTCTCTCTCTCTCTCTCTCTCTCTCTCTCTCTCTCTCTCTCTAGCTGTAGATAGACCTTTATTTTATTTATTTATATGTGGTACTGAGAATTGACCCAATGCCTCACACATGCTAGGCAAGCACTCTGCCACTGAGCCACAATCCCAGCCTAAGAATCTGTTGGGTTTTTTTTTTTGTTTGTTTGTTTGTTTTTTAATATAAAGGCCACCACATCAGATCATTACTGTTCCTTGTATATTACCAGACAATGAAACTGCTACTTTCATAAGAAAGGGGAACTCAAGGCTTTATTTGCTTGTGGTTTCCTTCTGTTCACTTTGGATGATTTCTCTAGACCAGACTATTCCAGGCTAGGGATTGGGAGTTCTTTGATTCTTATTTGTTTGTACCAAAGACGATAGGAATAAGGAATTTAATGCCTGCTCCCAAGATTCTGGTCAGAAAAGATTTTAGTTGGAAGGAAATTGGAACCACATTTTGTACTGCCTCAGATCAAATATTATATGCTTAGAAAGCCTTTCTTGACCCCATACCTCATATAGACTTCCCCAGACTCATCAGCTAGTTTAAAGTTTCTTCACAACAATTTATTATAAGCTCAAATTAGCTTGTTTCTTTTTACTTATTAGTTGTCCCACTCCTACTAAAGCTCAGTATCTAGGAGAATGGAATTCTACCTTATTTCACCTTTTCACTTCTCCAGTTCCCAGCACATAGTAGGTACTTTAATAAGTATTTTGAATGGATAAACGAATGAATAAAACAAGTTCTTTTATGATTTAAACAAAACTCTTGTGTAGTGAGGCCTAGGCCTTTATGCATTTTCCTTCAAAGTCCTTTTTATGGAAATAAAAAGAATAGTGTGTTTTTACTGATCCTGGTGAAGTTCTCTACCTTTAGAAGATTTTTTATTTATTTTTGTGTTACTTTGTACTTTTTCAATTCTAGTTTTTTTGCCTGTGTGAAAAATAATATAAAACTTACTTCTAAATCCTTTTGTAGGTACTTTGTAATACATTGATTTATGTGAATAAAATGTATTTGAAACTTTAATGGCTAACTTTTGGGTAAGTTAATGAATAGTCTAAGTTATACATCTTCAGGATTTTAGGATCACTGCCCTAAACTGCCTTTATTATTTTTTAGTTCTAGTCTTTTAAAGCAAAAAGAACAAAGCTTCATTTAATATTGCAATTCATTCAGTATTTAAACACAGCCTTGCTAGTAGATGTAAAGGAGTCAGTGTGGTGAAGAATTGAGACAGTGAGTTAAACCTATGTTCTGGGCCAGTATACTTTCTGCCACTGGGTTAGTCAGCTTTTTATTGTGGTCAAAATGCTCAACAGGAACAACTTAGAGGAGGGCAAGTTTGTTTTGGCTCACAGTTCCAGAGGTTTGGTTCATGGTTGGCTGAGTCCGTTGCTCTGGGCCCAAGGTGAGGCAGAACATCATGGTGGAAGGATGTGGTGGAGGAACACTGCTCCATTCATGGCAGCCTAGAAGCAGAGAGCCAGTGAACCAGGGGGACGGACCACAGGAGAGATGAACCTTTTCAGGCCATGTTCCCAGTGACCCTCTTACAGCCATGCCCCACCTACTTACAATAACCACCCAGTTATTCTGTTTCAACTAGGATGGACTGATTAGGTTAGAGCTCTCAATCCAGGTATTTCACTTCCAGACATGTCTGCATTAGCACAGAAACTTTTGGGGGACACCTCATATCCAAATCATAATAGCTGCTAACTGGTTATGTCATTTTATGCAAAATACTTCCCATATTTGTACTTCACTTTCTTCACCTGAAATTTGAGGGGATTAAATTGATTTCCTCTTGGATACTTCCAGCTCAGAAATGGATAATTGAAGATACTTTAATTTTACCTCCAAATTTTCATCCTTTGTTGCTGTGTTCCCAAAAGAAATTGCAGTGAGGTCACATTGCTGCTTGGGTTAAACTCAGGGACATATTTTAAATAAAGTAAGGTGTTTTTTAGTGATTACTGATAATTCATTAGGCTCTCTGGGAGATGTGGCAGCAGTCTAAGGCTTTTTTTTTTTCTTTCTTTCTCAGAATTGAACCCAGGACCTTGTGCATGCCATGCAAGACATCTACCACTGAGCTACACCCTCAGACTTTCACCCGTCCCCCCATCCCAATTTTGAATCAGGTCTCAGTAAATTGCTGAGACTGGCCTAGAATTTGTAATCTTTATGCCTCAGCTCCTCCAGTAGCTAGGATTATAGATGTGTGCCACTGTACTTACCTTAAGGCATGTAATTCTCTTAAGGAGGTGGGATTTAATCAAGGAGAAAAAGGCTGAGGCACATGAATAGCAATATGATGTATAAAATTGATGAGCACAAAATGTGGGTTAGAAGAAAGTTAGTGTGGGCCAAAATAAATATTTGAGGTTTTAAAATCCTATAGCAGAGTTGAGCATGGTGGCACATTCCTGTAATCCCAGTGTTTTGGGAGCCTAAGGCAGGAGGATCTTGAGTTCAAAGCCAGCCTCAGCAATGACAAGGTACTAAGCAACTCAGTGAGACCCTGTCTCTAAATAAAATACAAAATAGGGCTGGGGATGTGGCTCAGTGGTTGAGTGCCCCTGAGTTCCATTCCAGGAACCCCTCCCTGCCCCCCCCCAAAAAAAATTCTTTAGCAGAGGCTCTATTGAAGCAAGTACTTTCATATAGTCTTTTTGGGCTATTTGAAAGATGAACTGTTCTGATCAACAATATGCTATTATGTCATGTTTTAGGACTAGGTAATTCTTTAGTAACTTAATGAAGCATTTCTGTCATCCACAAATTATGAGTAGAAACAGCCCATGAATGCTAATCAGGAATGTTAAAAGCTTTTCCTATATTTCCTCAAGTTGCTCAGGTGATCAAGAATTAGCATTGTTGCATAAGTGTCTGATGCTAATAATAAGGGTTAATATTTATCGAGTAATGAGATATCATTTAATCTTTATCAACATTAGGTAGGCACTATTGTCGTATTACAGAAGTGAGGAAATCAGGGCTTTGGGATATAAAGTATAGGGCAATAGTTCAGTGGTAGACTGCTTGCTTGGCATGTATGAAGCCATGGATTTCATCTCCAGCACTGAAAAAAGAACTTAAAGATAGAATATGAAATTTCATATGAAGAATATTTAAAAAGGACCTTGTGGCAGGAGGTGGGACATAAATGAGAATGCTGTTTCTAAAGAGCTGACATTTGAGTCAAGTATTAAAGAATGAAAAGGAACAAACCACAGGAAGAGCATTCTAATCTGGGGAATGGCAATTGTAGATAGCCAAGGGTCCGAGAACATTTAAATATTTGTCACCTGTGGCAACAGCACAGTGAAGGAAGTGATACAAGATTGAGACAGAGAGAAATGGGTGGAAGTTAGGTTATAGGACCTTGTGGACCTTTCTGAGGAGTCTGAATGTTATATTAGGATCAGTGGTAAACTATTGAAGGTCTTTTTTAAGAGAGAGAGAGAGAATTTTTAATATTTATTTTTCAGTTTTTGTATGTGGTGCTGAGGATTGAACCCGGGCCGTACGCATGCCAGGTGAGTGCGCTACCACTTGAGCCACATCCCCAGCCCCCTTGAAGGGTTTTTAAACAGGGGAATGATACATTTGTGTGTGTGTGTGCGCGCGCGCAGTAAAAAAATATATAACAAAAATTTACCATTTGAACCATTTATAAATGACACAGTCACAGTGATGTTACTAATGCTCATTGTTATGCAACCATCACTACCATCCATTTCTAGAACATTTTCATCTTCCCAAATTGAAATTGTACCTATTAAATCATAATTCTCCCTTCTGTTTCATTGGCCCCTGACAACTACCATTCTACTTTCTGTCTTTATAAATTTGCTCTTCTAGATCTTTTATGTGAATAGAATAATAAAATAGCTGTCCTTTTGTGTCTGATTTTATTTAACTTTGCATAATATCTTTAAGGTTCAGTCATGTTGTAGCATGGTTCAGAGCATCGTTTCTTTTTATGGTTGAATAATATTCCATTGTGTATCTATGCCACATTTTGTTTATCCATTTATCTATGATGAATATTTGGGTTGTTTCCACCTTTTGGCTATCATGAGTAGTGCGGCAGAGAGCATTGATGTACAAATATCACTTTAGTCCCTCTTTTCAGTTCTCATGTATATGTACATTTTTTTTTTTTTTAAGTACTGGGGATTAAACCCAGGGGTTGTCTACCACTGAGCCATACCCTCAGCTACCCCTACCCCCACCCCCTTTTTTTCTTTTTCAGATTTTGAGACAAGTTCTTACTAAGTTGTCCAGGCTGCCTTCAAACTTGTATTCCTCCTGCCTCAGCTTTCTAAATAGATGGAATTAAAGGGGTATGCCACCCATCATTCCCATCTAGACACTTCATTTTCCTTTTACCTTTTTTTTTGTATAAGTTTAATTTAATTTAATTTTTTTAAGAGAGAGAGAGAGAATTTTAATATTTATTTTTTAGGGTTTTTTTTGGCGGAAACAACATTTGTTTGTATGTGGTGCTGAGGATCGAACCTGGGCCACACGCATGCCAGGCGAGCGCGCTACCACTTGAGCCACATCCCCAGCCCAAAGTTTAATTTTAAATGTGTTTCTTCTCCTTAATCTTTCTTCCTTTGTGCCATATTGACTTCATACCTTTTATAATTCCTGCAATTAGAAATCCTAAAAATATTCAGCAGTTTATCTTAGGTCAAAATAATAATGATGGTAAAAGTGATGATTTTATCTTACTTTAAAAGGTCTCTTGGGCTAGGATTGTGGCATAGTGGTAGAACACTCGCCTAGCACAGGCGGGACCTAGGTTTGATCCTCAGCACCACATAAAAATAAAGGCATTGTGTTGTGTCCATCTACACCAAAAAAAAAAAAAAAAAAAAAAAAAGCTCTCTAGTTGCCTGGGCGAATTTGATGTGTTTTTTTTTTTTTTTTTAAGTCATCAGTAGAAAATTGATACAGAGGCCTACAAGTTAAAGTTAAAAAGTTTTTAGATTGTAGACTATTTTGGTGGAGGAGGCCTCTATAACAAAGAGTACGCTAGTTGCTAGCCTAAGCCCCCAGTAACAGTGTTGCTCTTTCAGATTTTAATTAGTGGTTCTTTCATGATCTAGTGGTTGTCAGGGGTAGGATCAGTACTTAAAACATGAAGAAAAGTGGTGAGATTCAGAGTGCAATTTCCTCTGTTATTTGCAGTTTTGAAAATTGCACAGAAAGAAGAGATTGCATCTTCCCCTTTCTTTATTTTTCTTTCCTGAAGATTGAAGCTAAGACTTATTTCCCTTTTTAATCACTAATGTAAAAGTACACTAGTAAATTATGTTCAGTCACTAAAGACTTTAAACTTCTTGCCTCCTCCTCTCCTACTGTGTGAAACCATAGACACAGTTCTCAGAGAACAGAACAGTGTATTCATATTGATTCTGGGAATTAAAGTAGTACCAATGGCAATTACTCTCTTTTCTTTACTTGCATGCTTATCTCATCCACCTTGAAAGTAATAACTTGGGTTCCAGAAAAGATCACCTCTTTTCTATCTCACCACTTTAAAAGGTTGTTGTGGGTAGGTCCGAGTAACAGGATTCCTGTGTCACACTGTTGAACTGAATTATAGATTTGAATTTAGACACCCTTCCTGCAGCTGTCATTGTTGCTTTGTAAGAAGTTTGAGTTTTGGACAGTGGTTCTCTAACTTTGCTGCATAGACTCCAGTGTTCTTTAAAAAACTCTGATGCCTGGCTCCCATCTCCAGGTAGATTAATTTAGTTGGTACTGTGTGGAACTTGGCACTAGGATTTAAAACACACACACACACACACACACACACACACAAACAAACAAACAAACAAATACAACTCTAGGTGATTTTAATATGAAGCATTCCCTTGGAAGAGACGAAAGACAGAAATGTATCCTTTTAGAAATCTTACTCACCTCTGTTAGTTTGATAAAATAGTTTTCAGGCAGCCTTGGGTTGCTTTAGGGAATGCATAGGGTCCTTTGAGCTGCTCAGCTCTTTCTCAGGTATAAACTGGCTCCCAGCCACCTTTTTATTTTTAGTCTCATTTTTGTGGTGGGGATAGAACCCACGACTCCCATATGATAAGCAGGGCTCTACCCCTGAGCTACAGCCCCAGCTCTCAGGCCATCTTTTCACTTGGAGACAGCTCCATGATATTCTGTCTTCCTTGGAAGTCTTTTTGGAATTCCCTAATGTGAGTGAGATTAAGTGCTCCCAACTTCTCAGATCTTTGCTAGTCCCAAAGACAAAATCCTTTCATGTTTAATATTTTATTTTTCACTGTAAAAATTATATAATAAACATTAGCAAGTTGCAAAACATTAAATTCTTTACCATGATAGTCCCTGTAAAAATTCCTGACTTTCCCTGAGATGAGCATCTGCACTGCTTTCATTTTGTTCAGGGCAGTGCTGAGCATTCACAGTCCATAGAGTCCAGGCTGCTAAAGCCTTTCAATCATGAAAGCCTCATTTCTAAGTGTGATTGTACAGTGATATAGAGCAATAAGGATCTCTTTATCTAAAGTATGCAACTGAGATCTTTGGCCCCTTCTATTAAGAATCAGTAAGTTTAAACTAGTTCTCAGAGACTTGTTCCTTGGGACTTATTCTTTTGGGGTCATAAGTTCATCAGCTGTTCCTCTGCCCTGTCTAGTACCTATGTTTGTTGTTGGTTCTACTATTTACTCTTTAAGACAGTGCACAGTGGTTAGAAGCTTGACATTCTTAAGTTTGTTCCCACTTGGAAAGTTTTACCTATTATAGGTGAGGCTCCCTGGGTTTGACTATCCTTTTCCCTACTGCATCTCCAAACTTGGCTTACCAAATCTCCTTTTATCTTCCCAATGCTATTGTAGTCTTGGTATTTTCTACTTTAATGAGTCTTTGGAAAACCTATGAGTTCTAATGGGGCTAGACTTTCTATAAAGGAAAGAACAGACTCTGAATGGATATATAGATTCTAAACTTTTGGACTTTTAGTTTTTACCAAGTTAAGGCAACTAAAGTCATTTATCCCCGACAAAAATCTTAGGCAGGTTAATCTCTGTAAGACTTAATTTGATCATCTTTAAGGGGAGAATAATAATACATACTTCAAGATATATAGGAGGAATATATTGAAGGAAGAATAATGTTAATATGTAAAACATTTATTTAATTTTGCTAATAAAGCAAAGTTTAATAATCCAAAGTTGATTTAATAGTATTATTTTTATAAGATATAAAGGAATTTATTCTGTGCATGGTAGCTAAAGAAATAAGTAGAAGAAACTTTGAAAAGGACTTAATTCCTAATTTTTAATGTTTTTATTTGACTACAGCAATTATTATTATACTAATGGTATATCATGTTGTAGTGAGGTTTGGCAGGATGGTATACTTCAACAAAAAACAAATGGCTGTTGTTCAAACCTTGGAGCCCCAGAGTTTAGTAAAGATATATCAGAGACTATCTGGGGGGTGGCCTGGTGGACTGAGTGGGAGTTTTCTGAGCAGGACAGGTGAATCAGCAGGGCAGAGAATTCCCATCTTATACATGCTTTAGCACACATCTAATAGTGAAGTTCTTATTGTTTTTAGGCTGGAAATTGAACCCAGGGTTACTCTACCACTAAGCCACATCCCTAGCCCTTTAAATTTTTATTTTTATTTTTATTTATTTTTTTTATTTTGAGACAGGGTCTTGCTAAGTTGCCAGGTAACTCTGAGTTACCTAGGTTGGCCTCCAATTTGTAATCTTCCTGCCTTATATATTCAAATTGATGGGATTATAGTGTACCACTGTGCCCAGCTGAGAAGTTTTGACTCTGTGTGTGTGTGTGTATATATATTTATTGATATATATATATTGATATTTTGTATAGATTTTAAAATACTTTATTTTTAAAAAGTTTGAAATCATGTGCTCTAGGAAGCAAATTTCCAGAGTAGAACTGTAGTATCTCTGATCTCCAGTCTATGTGCTGCTCAGTAAATATTTTCTGAATGAAAGTGATGGAATGCTCTGTAAAGTTACCTTTATAATGCATAGTATTCATTTTTAGTCTTATCCTCAAACTAGATTTTATTCAATTATGTGATCATTCCCTAGTAAGCAGATTAAAATTGGGATGTTTTGTTACAGGAAGTTAAAAAGTTTTTAAAGATTATTTTTAGTTAGCTGTGAAATATCCTTGTGAAATGCACTCCAGCCATTTGGTGTAATCAAATCTTTTCTTCACTGGACACTTTGGTGATACATATATGTCATTCTCCAGGTCTTTCTAGATTTAATGATGGTTACAATCTTTCTCTAAAAAAAAAAAAAAGTTGAAGTACAGTACATAGCATGTAGATCAGTGCCTAGAACTTGCCTGGGTTCAATTTCTAGCAACACACACACACACATACACACATACACACACATAGTTGATATATAATATTCTAATTTTTTTCCTTAAATTATACAAATACATACATAAATGCATACCTTTGTCATTTAAATTGTGGAATTGTAAGGGCGAGGCAGGAGGATCTCAAGTTCCAGGCCAGGCTGGGAAATTAGCAAAACCCTTAAAAAGGACTGTGGATGTAGCTTGGTGGTAGAGTGCTTACCTAGTATGTGCAAGGCCCTGGGTTCAATCTCCAGTACTGCACCATAAATAAAATAAAATAAATTGTAAGCCAGGAAATATGGGAAAATATTCTAACTTGTTTTAGCATTTGCCACACTTTTTTTTTTTTGTGGGGGGGAGGGTACTGGGGGTTGAACTCAGGGGCACTCAACCACTGAGCCACATCCTCAGCCCTATTTTGTATTTTATTTAGAGACAGGGTCACACTGAGTTGCTTAGCGCCTTGCTTTTGCTGAGGCTGGCTTTGAATTCGTGATTCTCTTTCCTCAGACTCCCTCAGCTGGGATTATAGGTGTGTGCCACCATGCCTGGCCTGTCATACTTTTATAAGATATAAACTAAGAAATCATAACTAATTTTTCATCTTAGGTTGGATACTTCCTAGGGTTATCTCCTTCCCATTAGTTATATATGCTAGTGACATTTTTAAATGTTAGCACACTTATGGAAATACTTGTTAGACAGGCATTTTGATTTTAAATTTCTTTTATCTTATTTCTAATTTTTATTTGGCATTTACTTGTGTTTTTTAAAAATTTATTACTTTTAAAAATAACGAGAAATATCTTTTAGGTATTAGTTTGGTGACATGTTTTTGAACAGATTTAGATCTCTTAAGTCTTACTTAAGTATGTCCTTGGTTTTAGTTAGAAATGAGAAGAAACCATTCAAAGATTTTTTGTAATCATGGTTGCATTTTTTCGGATATTTTCAATGAATTGATATTTATTTTTATTTAAATTTTGATAAGATATAAAATGAAACTGATGAAAGACCATAAATCTTACTTAGTAGGGAGAAAGTTGTCAAGGAAAAAGAAATTCTTCCAAATCAAAACTAGAGCATCTCTTTATCATTGTTTATTTTGTTGCTGATATAGACTAAGACTAATTGTCTTTTTTTCTTCTCAGTTTTACAGAGTTGATATAAGAGTGGAGGCAACTTTGCTGAAGATGAAGATTATACCATATTAGAAGAGTTTTTTTCTTTCAAAAGTCTTGATTGTTAGGAGGCTTATCTCCAGTTACTGCTTTTAAATCAAGTCTGTTTGCTTCATCAGAAATGTTTTTTACAATCTCAAGAAAAAATATGTCTCAGAAATTGAGTTTACTCTTGCTTGTATTTGGACTCATTTGGGGATTGATGTTATTACATTATACTTTTCAACAACCAAGACATCAAAGCAGTGTCAAGTTACGTGAACAAATACTAGATTTAAGTAAAAGATACGTTAAAGCTCTAGCAGAGGAAAATAAGAACACAGTGGATGTTGAGAATGGTGCTTCTATGGCAGGATATGGTAAGATAACCACAGAATATTTCTGGTTTTCTCCTCTTTAGTCTATCCCTATTTAAAGATAGTCATGGAAATAGAACTTATTATTTCATGTATAAGTCTTTTAAAAATATATATCTTTATTTATTTATTTATTTTTATGTAGTGCTGAGGATCAAACCTAGTTCCTCGCATGGTAGGCAAGCACTCTACTGCTGAGCCCCAGCTCCTGTCCCCATGTATAAGTCCTTACAAAGTAACTGTTTTTTGACTGTTTATTAAAATTGTTTTCAGATGTACTGAAAAGTAGAGATATATTCATCACCCAGATTTGATAGTTATTAACAGTTTGCAACATTTGTTTTGAAAAATATTAAAAGTACATTATAGGGCTGGGCCATAGCTCAGTAGTTGAACACTTGCCTCGAATGTGTGAGGGTCTGGGTTCAGTCCTTAGCACCACATAAAAATATACAAAAAATACATTATAGAAATTGTGTCATTTAACCACTAGGTTTGTGCCTCTTTAAAAATATATATGTGTAAAAATGTTTGTTTGTATATGTAAATGTATATGTTATTTATTTTTTGCCATACTTGAGATCGAACCCAAGGACTCTATACCACTGAACTACATCCCTAGCCATTTTTTTATATTGAGACAGGGATTCATCAGGTTGTACAGGTTGTCCCAGAACTTGTGATACTGCTAGCTCAGGATCCCGAGTAACTGGGATTATAGGTGTGTGCCACCCCCACGTTTTATTTATGTATGTGTGACATACATATATATATATATATATATATATATATATATATATGTGTGTGTATTTTTAAAATCACCTATTTAAATTATTTTGAATGTCCCAATTTTTATATAAATCATCAGTTGTGTAGAGTTTAAAGTTTATTCATCCCTAAGACACAGGATTTACATTGTTTATTGCCTGGGTTTGTTGTTTATTATCCTGGATTTCTGCTATATTTAAAGCTCCTTATGCATGCCATGTTCTCTTTCTGTGGGGTCAGGGGTGGAGGAGAAGAAAGAGAAGAATAGAGAGCAAACAGAATGGTTCTGATACACTATGTATGTACATGAGTTTGTGGACATTTTCAGTGTTTAATTATAAGTTACACTGGCATGTATTTCAAGAATCAAAATGTGAAAAAAAATCAAAATGTGTTGATTCTTATAATGAAAAAGGGCAGTTTTTCCCATTCTCAGCAGTCCTCAGATTTCCTCTTCCTTGGAGCCACCCATTAAATTTTTTTCATTTATTTGGGGACCATCTCTATATCCAAATAACATGATGTATGAACCACTTCTTGATTTTTTTCAGTTATAGGCATTGTTTGTTAACTTTCTACCACATAGGGTGAAGATTTAGCTTTCTTTTTCATCCCAAAATACATTCTACCCATCCCAAGGTTGCCTTCCCTGACACATGTCTTTTTCCTCCTGATATTTTACCTTCATAATTTTGGTTAGAATAATACTCACTGTTTGCACTATGACTATTAGTGATATTCATTACTGAGCCATGTGGTAGATTATCATATGTTTCCTTTCATGTAAAACTTAATTTTCTTCCTAGAAATAATAATTATAGGTTTTTGTTTCTTTGCCTATTTTTATATTCCATCTCCCCAGAGTTACTTAAATCTCTTCCTGATGTATTCTGACTTATTAGGTATTCCATTACTTTCTTTATTTTGAAGGAATCTTTCCTGGCCAGGTATCGTGATACATACCTGTAGTCCCAGGTACTCAGGAGGCAGACAAAGCAGGATTGAAGATTTGAGGCCAGTTTGGGAACTGAGACCCTGTCTCAGAATAAAAAAAAGGGTTGGGGATATAATTCAGTGGCATTGTAGCCCCTAATTCAATCTCCAGTACTGCCAAAACAAAAGAAGTCTTTCCTGGAGTTTTCTGATCAGCTCAGCTCTGGTCTGAACTGCTTGCTCTCTAGGCTTGAAGCATGAATTGTTCTAAGATCTCACTTGGTCATCATTCTGTATATTCTCTTTACTCCTCTCTTAATGTTGTATCCCCTATTTTCTAGAATTCTATAGTATCTTCCTGATTTTAGGTTATCCCCTTTCTTGAGAAAGGTACAAGGGAGATAAAGTTTTGAGTTCCTTGTATATCTGGGAAGGTCTTTCCCCCCTGCAACCTTCATGCTTAATTGAAAATTTGGCTGGGTATAGAATACTAGGCTGAAAATAATTTTCCTTAAGATTATAAAGACTATTCTGTTTTGTGTTTTTCCATCCCATCTTCCATTTTTAAGAATTGAATCCTATTCTTATTCTTCAGCCTTTATATATGACTTATTTTTTGAAGCTTACATTTTTAAAAAATATTTTTAATTATAGATGGATGAAATACCTTTATTTTGTTTATTTTTATGTGATGCTGAGGATTGAGCCCAGTGCTTCACATGTGCTAGGCAAGCACCCTACAATAAGCTACAACTCCAGCCCTGTAGCTTACTTTTTTGAAAGTAAGGTTTTTGTTGCATACTGTTCTGAAATTTCTCAATTATCTGTCTGGATGTGGGTATCTTTGTATATATCTTGGGACCTCAGTTTATATTTTAAAATCTGCAATTTATGTCATTTAATTCCAAGATATTTCTTAAATTATTTATTTGATTTTTAAAAATTTTTATTCTAGGATTATGTTATTTAGCATTTGGGCTCCCTGAACTTGTTCTCTAATTTTCCGTTTTTATTTTTGGTGCTGTACTTGGAATTTAACCCAGGGATGCTCTAGAACTGAGCTCTATCATCCAAGCCCCTTTTAATTTCTATTTTACTTTATTTTTTTGAGAGTGACTAGGATTGAACTCAGGGCCTTACTCATGCTAGATAAATGTTCTGCCATTGAGTTACATCCCCAGCACGTTTATTCTTTTTCTTCTATTTATCCGTTTGCTTTATTTATTTTTTATGTGTTTTTTTCGCACCTGAGATTGAACCCAGGGGTGTTTAGCCACTGGTGACATCCCCATCCCTTTTTTATATTTTATTTAGAGACTGGGTCTTTCAAGTTTCTGAGGTTGGCTTTGAATTGCTGGTCCTCCTGCCTCAGCCTCCCAAGCTCTGGGATTACAGACATACATGACTGCGCAGCCCTTTTGCTTTATTTTTGAGAGATTTATTTTCTAGATCTTCATGGAGCTTTATTTTCAATTTCTAAGAGCTCTTTTTTTTTTTTTCCCCCTCTCTGAGATTATTAGTGGCAGCTTTTCTGGAGTGCTTTTGTGTTTCTTCCAAATGTCTGATGATCCCTTTGGCAATAATTAATCCCTTAAGTCCCAAGTTTTCAATTCTGTTAGTATTTCAGCAAAATTGACACAGGTGCATTAACATAGGTTATAAGTCATAATCTAGAGTTTATATTTTATGTTAATGTTATATTATAATTTTTAATAATAAAATTATATGGTTGTGTAGTGTTTACATATTTATTTTTTGAGGTTTAAAAAAATTTTATTTGTTATAATTAGTTATACCATTGTATATATTTATTTAGTAAGATTTTGTGTGTGTGTGTGTGTGTGTGTGTGTGCATGTGTGTGTGTGTGTTGCTGGGAATTGAACCTAGGGCTTCCTGCATGCTAGGCAAGCACTCTACCACTGAGCTACATCCCCAGCCCTATTTCAATTTTTATAGGTGTTCCATTTCTGGGACAATGGGACAAAATTGATTAAGAATTGGATATTAAAAAGTTGATGGAAATACTGAATTGTTAGGTGGTATTCACTTTAAGATAATCTGGAGGGAATATTTCTTTAGTTATAGCTTTACTATTTAAATGACTTCTGATACTAACTACCTGGAGTTAGCCAAATTTCACAGGTTAAGGGCACAGTCCTCACTTTAGAAACCAGCCACAAAGCTGAATATCCCCAAGTCACCCTTCCTCCTGACCATCTCACTACAAATTCAGGCTTTACCATTCCCTCATGTTTGATAGTTTGATAGAACCACTCACAGAACTCAATTAAGTTACTGTGCTGCTTATAACAGTGTTATTATGCAAAAGGATACAAACCAAACCAGCCAAAGGGAGATACACATGGGGCAAGGTTTGGGAGGACTCCAGATACAGTTTCTATTGACTTATCTTCATGGAGTCAGTACACATAACCCACCTGGCACATCAAGGCATATTAGGGTGTAATAACATGCATACTATTATTCAAATATGGTGGCACACATCTGTAATCCCAGGCCCCTGAAAAACTGAGGCAGGAGGATTGCAAGTTCTAGGCCAGTCTTGGCAACTTAAGTGAGACCCTGTCTCAAAAAATAGAGGGCTGGGATATAGTTCACTGATGGAATGTTCCTGTGTCAGTCTCCATCCTGGAAAAATTGCAGAATATTACTGACTAGGGAAGCTTGCTCAAACTTACAGGTGCAAGGTTTTTATTGGGGTTTTGTTGTATAGGTATGATTGATTGAATCATTGGTCACGTGGGTGAATTCAGTCTCTAACATTTCTTCGTTCCTGGAGGTCATCTGAAACCCCAATCCTTTAATCACATCCTTGATTTTTCTTGGATGGTCAGCCACCATCCTGAGTTATCTTATTAGATAATTGTTATCTTATTTGTAGATATTAATACAGAAGATCTAGGGCCTATTTTGAGTCATCTTCTCAATGTAAACTAACAGAATGTGTCCCAGCGGCCTACCTTGACTAACAAAGACGTTCATCATTTAGGAAATTGCAAGTACTTGGTGGCTACCTCCCAGGAACCAGAGACAAAGACAAACTAAATTCTTTATTATATAATACTGTAGTCCACCCTTTTCCATTTTTTCACTCTATATAGTTTTAGTTACATGTGGACACAGTTCAAAAATATTAAATGGAAAATTTCAGAAATACATCTTAAGTTTTAAGTTGCATATCATTCTGAGTAGCATGATGAAATCTCATGCCATCCCATTCCATTCCTCCCAGGATGTGAATCATCCTTTTGTCCAGTGTATCTACTTTGTGTATACTACCTTCCTGTTAGTGTAGCCATCTTGGTTATCAGTTCAACTGTTTCATTAACACTGTGCTGCTTCTGTTCAAGTAATCTTTATCCTACTTTTTGTGTTTTTTTTTTGCTGTGTGAATGTGCCATGCTGGGGATGAAACCCAGGACTTATGTTTGCTAGGCAAGTGCTCTGCCACTGCGCTACATTCCCAGACCCTTATTGGCCTCCTTATTCTTTTTTATTAATGACTTCAAAGTACAAGATTAGTGATGCTGGCAATTCAGATTTGCCAAAGAGAAGCCATAAAGTGCTTCCTTTTAGTGAAAAGGTGAAAGATACAGATTTAAGAAAAAAAATGGTATGCTGAGATTGCTAAGATATATGGTAAGTCATTAAACTTTTGCTGTGCTTAATTTTTAAATTAAACTTTATTGTATGTATAGGAAAATACATCATATATCTAGTGTTCAGTAGTATCTGTGGTTTTTCAGGTATCCACTGGGGATTTTGGAATATATTCCCTGAGAATAAGAGTGGGGCTATGTAAATTTTTTAAAATATGGGATTATATCTAATACAAGTATATTTTAGTCCTTCCTATTCAGCTAATCAGAAATCCTAGAAAAGTACTCTCATCTCTTGTTGGGGAATATAGGCCTATACATGCTCTAGGATCTGAGTAGAGAAAAAAAGGCAGAATGAAGAAGGTTGGTTCAGCACTCACTATGTAGCTGTCCATTTACTCACCCGGTTTTCACTTGGCACCCAGTGAAACTCAACTGCCTCACCCAATGTGAAAATACATCTCACATCTTCTTCACTGGGGTAGATTTTGGAGTAATGTAGAAAATTTAGGAAAATAAAATTGCTTCATAAACAGATTTTCACACAGTCCTTGCATAAAATTCCTGGGCATTTTGGGGATGGGATTCTGTGGGGAAAATTGGATTGCTTCTTGGCTTTTCCTACTTCTTGTTTTAAATTCATCCATTTTAGGTAAGCAGTTTAGTATGTGAATGAGGTATTGGGAATTAGCATAGGTTAAATGCCTTGTGTTTAATGTATCATCTTTACCTGGAAATGTACTGAACATTCTCTATATTTTCTTCTTTCCTTTGTGATGATTTTCTTGATGTTACGAGTGTTGGTTTTGTGTATGCTTTTGAGAATCAAATTTAAGGCTGGGGTGTGACTCATTGGTAAAGGGCTTGCCTAGCATTTGTGAGGTTCTGGGTTCAATCCTCAGTACCACAGGCAAAGAAAGAAAGGAAGGAAGGAGGGAAGGAAGAAGGAAATGAAGGAATGTAGGTAGGTCTTGTGTCCATCTATAACTAAAAATATATTTTAAAAAATCAAATTTAGGTGATTAGAGATGAAGATGGGTGTAAACTGAGATGGAGGTCCTTGTCACATATATAGATACAGACATTATATTGTGTTGCATTCTGTTTAGTTCAAGGAAATGGTTAGAAACAATGAAGAAGCAGATTCTTACAGGAGAAATATTTGAAAGACAATTCCTTCTATTTGAGCACAGTAATAGTGATATTTTAAAAACCAGCCATCTGTAGCTGGGAGAGGTAGAAAAAGCCTATAATCTCAGTGACTCAGGAGGCTGAGGAGGAGGATAGCAAGTTCAAGGCCAGCCTCAGCAACTTAGTGAGACTCTCAGCAATTTATTGAAACCTTGTCTCAAAAATAAAACAACCCTGGGTTCAATCCTCAGAATCACACACACAAAAAAAAGCAAAAACAAAACCAAATCTTTCTCCCACAAACCAACTATCTATGCTGTGCAATCCAGCCACTTATAATGGCTAGATACCTTTATGGAGAAAAAAAATAAATTACCAAAAGCAAAGAGATAGGACCACTGCTTGGATTTTTTTTTGTTTTATTGAGTGCTAAAAATTTTCTCATCCCCTTCTACTATTATATACCACTACTCTCCTGCTCCTTTCTGATATCTATTATTTATTCATTTTTTAAAATTTATGGTAAAATACTTAAAACATTTGTCATTTAATTTGTGTGTGTGTGTGTGTGTGTGTGTGTGTGTGTGTGTGTGTACACGTGTATGTATATGGTTCTAGGGATTGAACCCAGAATGCTCTACCACTAAACTGTATTCCCAGCCCTTATTATTTTAAATTTTGAGACAGGGTCTCACTAAGTTGCTTAGGATGACCTCGAACTAGTGATCCTCCTCCCTCAGCCTCCTGAGAACTTGGGATTATAGGTATGCAACACTGAGCCTGGTGACATTGAACCATTTTTAAGTTCATTGGAATTAATTATATTCACAATGTTGTGCAGCCATCACGATGCTTTTCTAAAATTTGCACTACTCCAACAAGGAACTCTAATTATTATTAAGCAATAATTTTTTTTTTTTTTTGGCATCCCTGGATGGACCCAAACAGTAAAAAGTTTTTATCCCTTCTTTCCTCTGGCCCTTGATAATCTGTATTTTCTAACTCTCTGGAATTGCCTGTTTTGAATATACCATATAAGTGGAATCATAAAATATTTGACCTTTTGTGTCTGGCTAATTTCACTTTGCATAACATCTCCTAGGTTTATTCATGTTGTAACATAGATCAGAACATCATTTTTTTTTATGACTGAATAATATTCCTTTGTGTTTATTTTTGCACCAGGGATTGCATTCAGGGGCACTCAACCACTGAGCCACATCCCCAGCCTTATTTTGATTTTTATTTAGAGACAGGGTCTTACTGAGTTGCTTGGCACCTCATTTTTGCTGAGGCTGGTTTTAAACTGGCAATCCTCATGCCTCAGCCTCCCTAGCCACAGGGATTACAGGTGTGTGCCATTGTTCTAGTTAATTTACCACATTTTGTTTATCCATTCATTTGTTGTTGGACCTTGAGTTGTTTCTACCTTTTGGCTATGGTGAATAAAGTCGCAATGAACATTGGTATACAACATTTCTTTTGAGTCCTTGCTTTCAATTTATGGGGATTTCTACCTAGGAGTGGAATTCCTGGGTCATGTGCTAATTTTATATTTTTAACTTTTTGAGTAACTGATAAACTGTACCCACAGTTTATATTCCCACTAGTAATATGTGAGAATTACAATTTCCCTGCATCCTCCTTATTCATTGATGAGATCTATCCTAGTAGAAGTGGTATCTCATTTGTGGTTTTGATTTGCATTTCCCAATAGGTGTTGGGTGTCTTGTCTTATCTTGTTAACCATCCATATCTTCTTTGGAGAAATGTCTGTTCAGTCTCTTGCTCATTTTGTTTTTGTTTTTTGTTTTTTGTTTTTTTTTTTGGAAAGTATAATTTTACTTCATTTTTTCTCCCAGAGGATAGTTCTTCTTCAGTTCTTGAAGACTCAGCTTCTTAAATGGGCTTTGGTGGAGGTTGTGGGGCAATTCCTACAGGTCTAAATCAGGGTGGGATGTTCTGTCTTCTGGGCTTCATGAGATCCATGATTCTTGACCACCTGGCTACAAGTGGCACAACTCAGCACTGCTCACATAGTAATATAGCTTCATGTGCAGTTTGGGAAGCATATAGGCATTGAGGACACTGAAGACATGTCCTGATATCTGCAACATATGCTATGTTTCAAACTTCTTAATGGCTTTTGTTCTTAGACACAGAATCTAGTGCAGTTCATGCTACTGAATTGTCTATACTTGGCTGTGGCATTTTTTGACACAACCTTGTTCCTTTTGGCTTTTGGTCATCTTGCAAGTGACAACCCAAGACCTTTGCTCATATTTTAAATTGGGTTATCTTTTGTTCTTAAGTTGCAGAATATATTTATATGTTCTGGATAGTAGATCTTTTTAAAAATCTTTGTTTTACTTTTATTTTATGTGGTGCTGAGGATCAAACCCAGTGCCCCACACATGCAAGGCAAGCACTCAACAATTAAGCTATAACCTCAGCCCTGGATAGTAGATCTTTATCAGATATATGGTTTACAGATATTTTCTCCCATTCTGTACCTTGTCTTTTTGCTTTCTTTTTTTCTTTTTTAAATTTTTTTTAGAGAGAGAGAAAGAAAATTTTAAAAAATATTTATTTTTTGGCGGATACAACATTTTTGTTTTGGATATGGTGCTGAGGATCGAACCCGGGCCGCACGCCTGCCAGGCAAGTGTACTACCGCTTGAGCTACATTCCCAGCTCGTCTTTTTGCTTTCTTGATAATGCCCTTTGATGTCCCAAAGTTTTAGATTTTGATGAAATCTGATTTATAGTTTTAAGTCTTTATGAAATTTGATTTATCTCTTTTTTTCATTTGTGGCTTTTTGTTTGTTTGTTTCAGTACTGGAGATTGAACCCAGGGCCTTAGCATATGCTAGGCAAGCACTCTACTACTGAGCTATATCCCCAGCCTTTAGCTCAGGCGTTTTCTCTCTTTGTAACAGAGCCATCTGCAAATATCTGCTCTATTACCCTAGAAAAGTGAGAGATGCCCTCATAGTTACACCTCCGACACTCCTTTTGGAAACTCTGTATGTGATGCTGTGGATTAAAATAATCAGGCTTTCTCTAGGAGTGGTATGAATGCATTCTTTCAGTATATTTCTCTCAGATCTCTAATAACTGTTCACCCTTTCTCTTAAACTATAAAAACACAAATATCAAGTACTCTATCAATGTTTAATATGGTTTATTCTGATTTTTCCTCCTAGCGGATCTGAAAAGAACAATCGCCGTCCTTTTGGATGATATTTTGCAACGCTTAGTGAAGCTGGAAAACAAAGTCGACTACATGGTTGTGAATGGCTCTGCCACCAACACAACCAATGGTACTAGTGGGAATTTGGTGCCAGTAACCACAAATAAAAGGATAAACGCATCAGGCAGCATTAGATAGCAGTTGAAGATCACCCTGTGCTGCTACGTCCACCGTGGATTATATCCTATTGCAGAAAACCTTTTGAATTGCTGGCTAGGACAAAAGAATCCTTTTAAAAAGCTCCATGTGTTTTCAAGGAGTGTGCTGGATTCATGGAACTCTTAATTCTGTATATAAAAATTTAAAATGTTATTAGTTTGCTATCAGGCAAGTCTCTTCATTGCTGTAATATATCCTTAAAGGGAATTTGATAACATGGTTAATGTAGTATTAAGCAGGTAGGTGATCTTGTATAAATCTTTTGAGTTTGAGGTGAAGCTGAAGCAAAAACACTAAAGACATATTTGTTTCTATAAAATATTTATTTACGTATGTAACTTGTTTTTTTCAGACAAGTGGAGAATATTGTTATTGATTCCTTCTGTCACTTGTTCTGTTTGACTAAGTAGATGTAACTGTTTGACTAAGGCTATTAGAAAACATGTTTTACTTCCAGGACTATATTTTGTTACTAAGATATGAGCAGAGAAAGGAAGTATAATGTTGAAATGTTTTGAAATCATGACCCAAAGAATGTCTTCATTTGCACTATCCTTCAAAATAACTGAAGGTTAATTATTGTATATTTTTAAAAATTACATTTGTAAGAGTATAATATTGAAATGGGTAGCAGCCACTGTCCATAAGCTATTCTTAACATTGAGGGCAACTTAATAACAACATTAAAATAGTATTCTTTAATCACATACTTAAAATTTTCTTATATATATTCTAAAGAGTAAGAGATATTTTTATGATAAAATTAAAAGTAACTAAAGTATTCATGATTTTTCACATACATGAGTGTTGCTTTAAAAGTTCAGTCCCTTAGCTGGGTGTAGTGTCCCATGACTGCAGTCCCAGCTGCTTAGGAGGCTGAGGCTGGAGGATCAAGAGTACAAGGCTGGCCTGGGCAACATAGTAAGAACCTGTCTAAACAAACAACAAACAAAAGAAACATCATTTGACCCCTTGAGTATTTATATGACCAGGATGCATATTATTTCCATGTTTGGGTGAGTTTGCTTTTGTTATGTTGGTGGGGAGGAAGATACTCTTGAGGATTTTAATCAGATATGTATAATGAAGGTGTTTGTGTTACATAAACACTGCTTAGAAAATGTTAATATTACTTGATGTTATATAAGAGTATCATGCTTTATGAAATCTTTTTGATTAGGTTTTCATTTAATATAAGACCACTTAAAATAATTAAGAACAGTTAAGATATATTTAAATTATAAAATTGGCTATCCTTTCAGATACTGAATACAGCACAAGAAATACCAATCTAGAGTAATTTTAGTATAGAAAGAAGTACACCTTTATTTAAATTTCCCTTGTAGCAAATCTAATTGCTATATGGTACCCTATATGTCATAGTATTTATTACTCTAAATATCTGCTGAAGTGCAGCTAGCTTCTAGATTGAATTTAGTTTTAGATATTGTATTCATTATAATATGCTACCACAAATAGTAGCAATAATTATAATATTTTTGTTTGAATATGTGTGAGAAGATATTATTTCATGAAAGATGATTTCCATATTGTCTTTTCTGAACCTTTATGTGAAGAAACTAATTATATACAATTGCCAGGTGAAGTGTGGAATAATTGGTCTCTCTGATGAGATGTGGACATTTTTGTTTGTTTTTTTTGTTTTCAGGGATGAAATAAAATATATTATTTGTATTTACAAAGTGTTATACATTTTTAAAGTAGTGGTTATTCACTTAATAAATGGTAAATAAATAAGGAATTTTAACATAACTTTGGGTTTTGTTTCAATAACACTGGATAACTTTTCAAAAGAGAAAAATTTTAGGTTATCCAATAGTGCCTCTCATTTAATGCTTGGATGGACACCTGGGAATAAGTCTGGATTGAGATTTAGTATGGATTCTAAGTTTGTACCCTTACGTTGAAATTTACTGTTGATTTTTTATGAATTTTTTTATTTGTCTATGGACCTTTATTTTTTATTTTTAAAATTTATTTATAGGTGGTGCTGAGAATTGAACCCAGTGCCTCACACATGCTAGGCAAGCACTCCACCACTGCCACAAGCCCACCCTTTCTGTTGATTTTTTGAGTCAATTCTTCATGGGGGTTGGGGGGGGCAGTGGCGCATACCTTGCAATCCCAGTGGCTTCAGAGACTGAGGAAAGAGGATCCTGAGTTCAGAGCCAGCCTTAGCAATTTAGTGAGGCCCTAAGCAATTCAAAGAGACCCTGTCTCTAAATAAAATGTAAAGAAGGGCTGGGGATGTGGCTCTATGGTTAAGGACCTCTGGATTCAATCCTCAGTACCAAAAAAAAAAAAGGTTTTATAATTATATTTTCAGTTAATTTTAGTTAATTGTGCCAAGCCGGTCACTGTTTAGATACCCATGGTTCCGTGGAACTTAGATTCCAAGAAGCATCAGAGAAAACCATATAGTTAATATACTATTTAATGTTGGATATATCAGAGCTCTGAAGAAAGTAAAAAGGATAAGAAAAGAAGGGGACAGGAATGCTATTTTAGGAAGATGGTCAGAGATGCCTTCCCTTCCATTGTAACATTTGCGTTAATACACCTGAATTGTGTTTGGGAGGGAACTATGAAAATATCTGGGGTGAGTGAGAGTCACAGACAAATATCAGGTTTGAATTTGCTGAGGCAAAACCATGATTGATATGGCCCAAGAAGAAAAAAATCTGCAGAACTGAGCAGGAACAAGAGAGGTGGTTGACCAGAAAGACTCAGGTAAGAAATGCAGCCTGGGGCAATTTAGAGTTGAGTTTAAAGTTCAGTTGAGAACTACAGATTTTAAGTGGAAATGATAGGTCAGTGAGAATGTGGCCATTCAGATATCAAAGTAATTGTTATTGTTCTCTTTTGCAGTGCTGGGGATTGAACCCTGGGCCTTACATATGCTAGGCATATGTTCTACCACTGAGCAGACATCCCCAGCCCAGAGATTGACATTTGTATACTAAAATGTCAACAGTATGTATCCCTGGGCAGAAAGATTTCAGATGTTCTTCCCATTTTGCTTCTCTGATTTTTTTTTTTTAAATTTATTCTCAAGCATTGAGCCCTACTATTCTCCTAACCAATAGTTCTTAACCCAAATTGATCTTTTTTGTACAATATATAAATTCCTTTCCAATTCAGTAAGTATAATGGTTAATCTGTTGTTTGGCTATATTACATATATCTTTCACTCAATTTTTAAGCATTTTGGTTGCAAATAAAATATTTAGCTCTTTTTGTGGGGGCACCTCTAAAGTCTGACTACTTTGCATATGATATTTAAGATGCTGGAAGGTAACAATAAAGTGTGATAAATTACCCATTTTGGGGAGACAAACTGGCAAAATGTTACCACTTGAATGGAAAAGTAAGGACAAGGCTGGCATGGTGACACTTATAATCCTAGCATTTTAGGAGGCTGAGGCAGGAGGTGTGTAAATTCAAGAATAACTTTGGCACTGTAGATAGATCCTGTTTCAAAATAAATGAATAAATTAAAAGGGCTGGGGATACAGCTTAGTGTTAGAGCACCCCAGGAACAACTCCCAATAGTGCCCCCCAAAAAGCATAGAAAATCCAAAGTAGGTGACTATCTTCAGACTTGTTTTAGATCATGAGGAACAGGTCAGAAGGATTTTGAAGCATAAGGAGAAGATAGAATGTTCAGTGGCTTATCTATAATTAGGTTAAAGAGTGAGGAAGGGATTGGGTAGTGGTTAGACTTAAAACAGATCAATTTTGTCATTTCATAGCTTGGGTTTTTTTTTTTTTTTTTTTTTTTGGTGCTGGGTGTTGAACTGACGGCCTTGCATATGCTAAATATGTGCCGTTTTACAGCTTTTTAAAAATATTTTAAAATATAGTTTAGTGGTTAATGGACCTTTATTTTATTTATTGGTATGTGGTGCTGAGAATCGAACCCCATGTCTCTTACATGCTAGGCAAGTACTCTTCCACTGAGCTACAACCCCAGCCCGGCTACAAAGATTATTTAAATTTTAATGTTTTTTTTTAGATTTTATCAATTTCTGTATCTTTCAAATATTCCTTGAGTGAGTTTAAGACAATGAGTCTGATGTAGGTCAAGTGTAACTTCACAGTGCTTTTTAAGTATGTGTTAGCAGCATTATTCATTTTAATAAATCACTGTTTTATTGTTTTTTAATTTTTTATCTTAACTCTTTCTGTGTTGCTGTTGTTTTCTTTTGTAGTATTGAGTATATGAACCCAGGGATGCTCTACTACTGAGCTATGTCCCCAGCCCTAATTTATTTAGGCTGGCCTTAAACTCATGATCCTCCTGCTTCAGCCTTCTGAGTAACTGGGATTACAGATGTGTATCACCATGCCTGGCTCTAGTACCTCATTTTATCTATCCACCCCTTTTCTCTAATATCTACAAATTTTTTAGGCAATGAAATGAGCTATGGCTCTGAGGACTCTGTTGGAGTTGAGAGGATTGTTGATATGAAGGCTTGGGGAAAAAAAGGAAACATTATGAATCACTGGTGTGAGAATTACACAAAGCATCAGGTTATATTCAATTTTGAGACATTTTTGTTTGCCTTCAAATGACATTTAATGAGTATTTGAAACTACTGTGATACATGGGAATTGAACATTCCCTAAAGGCTTGTGTATTGAAGGCTTTGTCCCCAATACAGCAATAGTCAGAGATGAGGTGTTGGGATGGGATTGGATCATGAGGATTCTGACCTCATCATGGATTAATCCATTTACAAATGAATAATTTGATGGCATTATTGGCAGCTGGTAGAGACCTTAGGAGATGGGGCCTATTGGGGAAGTGATTTCTAATTGGGAAATTTCCTAATTGAGAAATAAACCTTTTAATTATTTCTATGAAGAAAAATATTGAAATGATATAGAAAATAAATAGTATGTTGAAGTTGATTATTTTAAAATACCTTAGGTTTTAGAGTTGAGGTTGGGTTTTAAACTTTCATGCTGTAATGGTATGACTTTGGGAGAATGTGTATTTCCTAATTCAGAACTTCCAGATCCAAAGCACTGATAATGTCTATCCTATGTGACTCCATGGGGTTTTTGAAAAATTAAGCATGATATGTCTAAAACCCTTTGAGATCTTAAGAAGAGAATATGTGAAAGAAGAACTATCGAATGATTATCTCAATTTTCTAACAAGGCTTTGCTGAAAACATGTTCAATACATACTTGTTAATTTAACACGAAAAAAGGAGTCTGAGCAGTAGAATATATGACACAATAGAAAGATGTTTCTTAGTACCATAATTCTCAGACTGTATCACCACACAATCTGTATTTATAACCATAAGTATCACACAGTATACTGTTTGAAATAATGAGCTATACTTTTTTGGTACCAAGGATTGAACCCAGAGTCAGGCTTGCTATTTTGTAACAACTCACTCTCTCAGGGTCCCATGAGAACTACTTTAATCTAATGAGGGCAACACTCCCAATGGTCTAATCACCTAGCACTAGGTTCTACCTCTTAAGGATTCCACCACCTCTCTGCTGCCATACCAAGGCCAAGCTTCCAACACAGGAACCCTCAGAGGGTATACTCAAACTATAGCAACCGCTGACTTTTCTGTTTTGTTTATCTTCCTATACCCTGAGATCCTAGTATAATACTTGATATGGAATAGGTAGATGGTAATATTTGTAAGATAAATGGTTATAGGTTATAGAAATAAGTTCAGTGTAGATCTATGTTCAGGGTTGACCACATCTGCAATAAGATTCAGTTTCTCTAAATGTATAAAGAGTAAAGTTTGCTAAAGTAAAATAAAATAACTCTTCTTGTGGTTTATATATGAAGTATCCCCCCCCCCTTAAGCTTCATTGTGAGATAAAACAAGAATGTTTAGAGGTGAAATGGTTAGGTTATGAGAGCCTTAACCTAATCAGTGGGTTAATCCACTGATATAGCTTAACTGGGCAGTAGCTATAGGCAGGTAGAGTATGAATCTATGGAGGAAGTAGGTCACTGGAGGCATGCCTTCAGGGTTTGTATTTTGTCCCTGGTTAGTGGAGCTCTGTTTTCTGGCTGTTATGTCCTGAGCTGCTTTCCTAAACCACACCAGTTTGCCTTAGATGTTTTGCCTCACCTGAGGCCCAGTACAATGGAGTTGGCCATCTCAGCACTGAGACCTCTGAAACCATGAGCCAAAATGGACTCTTCCTCCTCAATATTGTTCTTAGGTATTTTGGTGACACAGATGCAAAAGCTGACCAAAATCACCCCATACTAGTCAACTTTTATATATTTGTGTGATTAGTAAAATGAGAGACACTTATGAGAAATTCAAGAAAGTAAATTAAAATACAGACCAAGACTCATTTTAAGAATCAGCAATTTCTTTTATCTAGTAAAATCTCAATTCTCAAAGGAATTTTGCAGATTCTTTTGTTGTTCTATCATTTGTACTGTATTGATAGTAATCCAGTTAATTGGGCCTTGGTAAGGAGCTTAGAAATGTTTAGGATACACTAAAATTTTTGTTGTGCGTGTAATTACAACAAAACATGATCTGTTTATGAAATAAGTTTTGAAAGCAGTCATTAGTCTTTTTTTTAATATAACTAAATGTATGAATGAAGAAAAGTATCCCCCCCAAAAAAAGAAGGGAAAAGAGATCATTTTAAACTTATTGTCTTAATTTTAAAATGTAAGATAACTAAAACATACTAATGAAATAAAATCAAGGAGATCTTTTCCTCAAATGAATGTATTTATTTTTCTATTGTAAAGCAGGGTTACCTTCAGAAATAAAATGACATCAACATGGTATATGACAATTTGGACCATGAAATTTCAATGGACAATATTGATAAATTAGGGTTAACACTGCATTAAAGACCATTAACTAATACTCATTTAACAAACTTTTAATAAAGTATCTTATATGTCAACATTGTAGCAATACCCAAGGTTGTACAAGTATAGTTTAAAAAAAATTTTAATTGTAGATGGACACAATCCCTTCATTTTATTTTATTTATTTTTATGCAGTGGTAAGGACCCAACCCAGTAACTCACCTGGTAGGCAAGTGCTCTACCATTGAGTCACACTCCCAGCACCAATACAATTATACTTTTATTGTAGCTGTCCTTTACTGAGAGCTAATTAAATGTGGAGCAAGTGCTTTAAAGGAATTATCTCAGTTCATTCTCATGGGAAAGATGTGGTTATTATTTTCAACATACAATTGGGGACAGAAGCTTTCCAGAGTTCTGCTTTCAAAAAATTCGCCTAGAGGGATGAGAAGAATAATAAACATAAAGTACTAAGTGCTCCAGTGGAGAGTGCATAAGAAGAACTGCTTTTAGCTGGTGGCAGGAAGGAAAGTCTTCCAGAGGACAAGATGCCTGCCTTGGATTTAAAAGAGGAGTTTGCAGGGTAGAGAAGATTGGAAAATATTGCTAGCATCTCAGAAGACTCATATGACATGAGTTGAAGATTAGTGAGACTTTTATAAGTATTTTTTTTCATCACATAACACACATTGCATAGTTCCTTGTTTAAATAAAGATCTGGCTTGGGCCAGGAGGGAACAACTGTTTGAGTTGTCATGGAGTTGGGGAGGGGGCTGGAGTGCTGCAGGGATTGTAGAATCAGCATATTGGCTAGAACTTTGTTACTCATTTATCTGTTGAACACTTTTTGGCCTTAACAAGTCTCTATAGAATGTATAAATGTCTGGGAGACTTCATACTTATTAGGTTATGGCTGAGTTATTACACTTTGGTTAATAAACACTAGACAGGAAGTCAAGAGTGGCAATGGGACCTGCCTGAACAGAGGGATGGCTTCAAAATGGGGCAAAGGGCACTAATAAGGGAGAGGGGCACCCAAACAAGTTGTCTACGTAATATTTTACTTTTTGGACCTGAAAAATGTAAGAAAGTACTTTTGAAAGCAAGCATTGTGGTTCAATATTTTCTTATTATTTGCCTATTCTGTCAGCATCCAAACTCTCATTATTATTGATATCCTGATCTCCCATGAAGCAAACAAATGAATTAAGGGCGTCACATGAATTTTTTGAGGTGTGGTTTCCAGTACACAAAAACATTTCTTTAAAAAAAAAAAAAAAAAAAACCTTTGTTTTATTTTATGTGGTGCTGAGGATCGAACCCAGGGCCTTGCCTGTGCTAGGCAAGCACTCTACTGCTGAGCCACAACCCCAGGCCCAAAACATTATGATTCTACTCTACATGTGTCTATTAAGTGTATAAGAGCATGTCTTAAAAAAGTGTATACTTGAATTCAAAAAACTTTATTGCTAAAATAATGCTAACAATCACCTGAACCTTCAGACAGGGGCAATCTTTTTGTTGGTTGTTTTGATGTTGATGGCTGTTGACTCATCAGGGTGGTGGTTCCTCAAAGCTGTGGTGACTGGAGCAATTCTTTCTTTCCTTTTTTTTTTTTTTTTTTTTACATTTGCTGCATTGGTCAACTCTTCCTGTCATAGAAGATTTCTCTGTAGCATGCAATAATATTTCATAGCATTTTATCCACAATAGAGGTTCTTTTGCATTTGAAACTAATTATCTTAAACCCTGTCACTACCTTTTTTTTTTTAAATGTTTTTTAATTTATTTTGGGTCTTCATCTCTGTTTCCTAACATCCTTGGAATTTTGAGAGAGGAGAGAGAGAGAGGGAGAAAAAGAGAGAGAGAATTTTTTAATATTTATTTTTTAGTTCTCGGCGGACACAACGTCTTTGTTTGTATGTGGTGCTGAGGATCGAACCCGGGCCGCACGCATGCCAGACGAGCACGCTACTGCTTGAGCCACATCCCCAGCCCACCCTGTCACTACTTTATCAGCTAAGTTTTGTAATATTTTCCATCCTTTCTTGTCATTTCGACAGTATTTACAGCATCTTCACCAGGCGTAGTTTCCATCTCAAGAAACCACCTTCTTTGCTCATTCATGAGAAGCAACTCCTCATCTATTACAATTCATCATGAGATTGCAGGAATTCTGTGAAATCTCTACATTCTACATCTAATTCTAGTTCTCTTACTGTTTTTACCATATCTGCAGTTACTTCCTCCACTGACGTCTAGAGCCACTGCATATCAACCATGAGGGTTGGAACCAACTTCTTCCAAACTCCTGTTACTATTGAAATTCTGATCTCCCATGAGGCATTAATGTTCTTATAGTGTTAAAAGACAAAATTACAACAAATCTAGATTTGCACATTGTTAATTGGCTTCATTTGTAATTCTAGAATCAGGGAACAGTCTGGACCAAAAATAGTTCAGAATGACCTCTTCTACCAAATGGTTGGGGTTATATTTATAATCAGAGTATGGAAGTGATGTACAGAAAATGAAAGCAAGGCACAGAAATAGCTCAGCTGATTATAGCTCACATTTGTCTTATTTGAACATGGTTTGAACACTTTGCCACTTATGATATGCTGAGATTCAGCTACTTGTAAGAGTAGGTTACAGTCTGTTCATGTATCAAATTAGGTTATATTTCATTATGTACAGAAAAACCTTCAATTCTTTTGGTTAAAAATGTACAGAGACAGCTTAAGCTAAACTTAACAATGGCATTTAGAATGGTGAAACCTTTCCAGAAGTCTTCAATTTACTTTTCCCAGCTCCATCAAATAAATCACTATCTATAGTAGCTATAGTTTTTCTAATGTTTCTAAAATAGTAAGTCTTGAAAGTTCAAATGACTTCTTGCTTCATGGGTGGAAGAATGGATATCATGAAATCAACATTGATTTCATTTTTTTTCATAATTTCATTCTCTATTCTCTGTCAGAAATATTTTAAATGAAATATTTTTTTTTCCTCTGAGCAATAGGTTTCAGCAGTGAGCAGTAAAAAGTAAACTATGCAGTTACCAAGGCTTTGTTGTTCCATTTGTACAGTGTTGGCAGAGAAGATTTAGTGTAATTCTTAATGGCCTTAGGAGTTTTGGAATGATAAGTAATCACTGCCTTCAATTTAAAGACACTAGCTACATTAGCCCCTCATAACTGAGTCAGTCTGTCCTCTGAAGCTTTGAAGCCAGGCATTGACTACTCTCCAGCTAACAGTCCTAGACACATCTTCATCTAGTACAAGTCTATTGTGTCTGCATTGAAGATCTCTTCTTTAGTGTAATAACCTTCTTTAATTATTTCTGCTAGAACTTCTGGATAACTTGCTGCAGCATCTACATCAGCACTTCTTGCTTTGCTTTGCAGTTTTATAAAGATGGCTTCTTTCCTTAAGCCTCATGAACCAACCTCTCCAGCTGCAGACTTTTCTTCTGCAGTTTTTTCACCTCTCTCAGCCTTCCCTGAATTGAAGAGAGTCAGGGTTTTGTTCTGAGTAGGGATTTGGTGTAAAATAAGTTTGTGACTGATTTGACTTTTCATGCAGAACACTAAAGTTTTCTTCACAAAATCTTTTGTCCTATCTCATCTTTCTACTAGGCCTAAACATTTCTAGCTTTGGATTTATTTATTTATTTATTTTTAATGTTTTCTTAGTTGGCAACAAACCTTTATTTTCCTTATTTATAAGAGAATCAAACCCAGCATCTCACATATGCTAGGCAAGTGCTCTACCACTGAGCTATGTATGTCCCCAGCCCTCTAGCTCTGGATTTAAAGTGAGAGGTGTGAACTCTTCCTTTCATTTGAACACTTAGAGGCCACTGTCAGGTCATTACTTTGCTTATGTTTGATGTTGCTGTACCTTAGGGAATAGGGAGGCCTGAGGAAGTAAAAACAGATTGTGGACTGGCAGGTAGGTGGAGTAGTCAGAACACACAAACTTTTATTGGTCAATTTCAATGTTTTAGAATTGGGATTTTTGCAGAGTAGTATAGAATTTGCCTAGCCTGGACAAGACCATGGGTTGGAACCTTAGCACCACAAAACCAAAAACAAAACAAAGTTTATTGTTTTATATGCTGTAGTTCGGTGCTCTTAAAACAATTACAATAGTAATATCAAATATCATGGATTACAGAACATAACAGATACAATAATAATAAAAAATTTTGAAATACCACAAGAAATACCAAAATGTGACAGAGACATCAAGTTAGCACATGCTGTTGGAAAACTAGCTGTGATAAACTGATTTGATGTTGGGTTGCCACAGACCTTCAATTTGTGAAAACAAAACCAAAAAAAAAAAAATGATTTCTGAAAAGCACAATAAAGAGTATTATGCCTTTAATTTACAAAGGGTACTAGAGTGGATCCCAGGGAGCTTCAGAGTTTAAGTGCTTCTCCCTCCTGAGTAGTGGATTTCCTATCCCTTTGGCCTGGTAATTCAAATTCAGGCAAATTTAGTGGAAGTACTTCCAAATGTTAAAAAAATTTGGGGCTGGGATTATGGCTCAGTGGTAGAGCACTTGCCTAGCATATGTGAAGCACTAGGTTCGATTCTCAGCACTACATAAAAATAAATATATAAAAATTCTCATCAACAACTAATGAAGATGTGTGTGTGTGTATATGTGTGTGTGTGTGTGTGTGTGTATATATATATAAATAACAACAATAACAAAGGAAAAAAACTTGGGGTTTGGGATGTAGTTCACTGGCAGAAGCTTCTCTACCATGTTCCAGGCCCTGGGTTCCATTTCCAGCATCAAAAATGTAAAACAAATCAAAACCCGACAAAACAACAACAAAAACCCTGAAAAACAAACCATCAAAAGCTAAATTATTTTCCTTTAAACTTATTATGTACTTTTTTTGAGGACCATGTTTTCTTGTCAAACTAGACTCAAATACCCATGACTATGGGTATATCAATTTTTTAGAAATTTGATTATTTTTTGTGGTCCTGAAGATGGAACCCAGGGCCTCCTTTTTGCCCAACATATGCTCTACCACTGAATAATACCTTCAATCCCCTCATTAGTGTTGAAAGCCAATTTTGAAAACATTGCTATTGTGGTGAGGCCAGCCAGCTTCAAACACACCAGGACCTTCTGGAAATCACTTGTTTCCAAGACTTGGATTAAGTGAAAAGAGCTATTTCCCATGAATCCGTGATACACAAGGCATTGTTCTCCCTTGTTACTCACAAGGACACTGGCCAGAAGGGAGCGGTGACTGGAATTGTCTTTGGCCGGCTGCAAACTGCCCCCACGCGGCCCGGGCCGTGCTGCAGCACAGGGGCTCACGTGCCTCTGCCTGTGCGGGGCCAGGTAGCAGCGCTCGCCTCCTGCGCGGTCTCTGCGCCCGCCCACGGGGATCTGCGGGCTGGGCCAATCCACGGGGCTGTTCCCCGCTGCTCGGCTGTGTGCTGGCGCGCGCAGGGCGAGCTCGGGGCGAGTGGCGCAGGCGTCTTAGCCTCCCCGCGGCCATGGAGCGGCTGAGGTTGCCCCCCGGCGGCGCCGCGGCGGTGGACGAGTACCTGGAGTACCGCAGGTGAGGCCGCTCGGGGCTCACGTCCCGCCCCTCCACCGGGCGAGAACGCCGGGCCCGGCTCGGTCTCCCTTGCCGAGGGGGACTGGTGGCGCTGGCCGAGACCTGCTGCCGGGCGAGCGCTGGGGATCGGGGAATCTCTTCCCAGGCTGTTGAGGGAGGCCTAGATTAACTTGCTGAAATTAAATATGCTGACCCGGAGTTCCAGGCAGCCATCGGGGTCTGCCGCGGCGGGTTTGCCTCCCCTTCCAAGAGGGATGTTAACTATATTCGTGCAGAGCCCCGTGGTTTCCCCCACTCCTATGTGGCCCCTGGAGAATCCCACACTGAGCACACTCAGTTAGCAGACCCCGAGCTCGCACGTTATTCCAGCGTTAGGGCAAGTCGTGAACTTGGAACGTGCTCCCAACCCCGAGGTCCTGGTTTGGACAAAAGCACCCCAACGGGTGTGGTTTTCATGGCTTTGGAGTCTTGTATCCCAAACAGGAAACAGCCTCTCCTTTGGCTTGAGGATGTGATTCACTGTCAAGGCTCTGACAAAGGCTGAGGCACTTGGATGGAAGGATTTTTAACCCTCCTTCGCACCTCCCCCATCTTCTAACAAAAAAATGTTGACAGTTGGAAAACAGAGGAATGGGGAATACCGAGGGGACTGGCAGAAGGATGAGAAGTTGAAGGGGAGAGCTCTGCATGTACGGATGATAGGTGACACAATCCTGGCTGGGCTTGGGAGACCTAAGCAGAAGGCGACTCTCCCTAAAGCTGGTTACTCTAAAGGTCGGGCGAGGGTGTGGGGAGCACAACAACGACTGGGGATGGGTCCTGGGCAGATGGGTTCTCTGGCGGATGGGTTTCTCAGCTGACTGCTAGTTTAGAAGTGACTGAAAATTCTGAGCTGGAATGGTGAGATTGTGGAGGGAACTTGATGGATCAGTCCCCATGTCCTCTTGGGTGGGTCTGGGTAAGGCAGGTTATAGAAACTACACTCAGCCCTTACCCAGGGCAGAACCGGCTCCGGTAACCTTCGTGTTTTTGTGCATTTTCCCTGGGAGCAAATTGCTGAGCCCTGGTGTTGACTAATGTTAGAAATACAGAAGGGCATGCCACCAAAGAAAATCTCCAGCAAGCACACTGGGAGCAGGGAGGGCAGTCCACCTGCTTTTATCCCTAAGGCTGTGCTTGTCCTGATAGGAGGAGCCTGGGGTTATAATCTACGTGACTGGCTAATTTTACAATCAGGGTGGGCAAAGGGAAGGACTGTAGGTAAAATGGACTTTACATCCCCCAAAGGCTAAGGAGTGTGTTTTGAAACAGACCACTGAACTTTCTATTTCTCACAACTGAGAACTTAGATATTTAGATGTTTGGATTGTGGGCCTCCGCTTGTCCCTTGCCCAGAAAGTGCTAAGGGAAGGCCTGTGGATATTATTTTTGCAAGCATAAATAGCACCAACATTTCTCTTTAATAAAAAGGGATTATCAGATCCCTTGTTTAACATCAGGATTTGAGAAAGGCCAGGAAAACTGGACTTGGGTGCTTAGATATGAAAGAGGATCTGTGAGAAGGGTCAAAAAGATGAGTGTCCATCAGAAATGAAATTTTCTTCCTCAGTTTTCCTTGATTTGGTCATGCCTAACTGTTTTCGGGGGAGATAGATGGGAGGGGAAGTGTAGAGTCCTTGCTGAAGTGCCTGAAGCTGAGAACTGTAATATAGATATGACCAGGGAGCTTGCTGGAAAAGAGAATCTCAGGCCCACCCCAGATCTAAGAATTTGAATCTGCATTTGAAGGAAACCTCCTGGGATCTGGAAATACAATAAAATTTGAGAGGCACTGGTTTAAAATTTGAAAAACAATCTCTTCCTTAAAAGATCTGCACTTAGTCATGGGAATCCTGTAGTAAGTTCCAGGTCAGCCTAGACAATTTTGTGAGACCTGTCTCAAAATTTTAAAAAAGGCCCAGGAATGTAGCTCAGATTTAGGATGCTTGTTTAACATGTGTGAGGTCATGATTTAAATCTCCAACTCTGGGAAAAAAAAACATGGTTTATTTTAAGATCTTTCTGTGGGCCGCGGTTGTGGCTCAGTGCTAGAGGGCTTGCCAAGCATGCGTGAAGCACTGGGTTCGATCTCGGACCACATAAAATAAACAAAATAAAGGTATTGTATCCATCTAGTAATATAAGTGTAAATAAATAGATAGATAGATAGATAGATACCTTTCTGTTTTCTGTAGGTATTCTTCTTGAATGTAATAATAAAGTGTAATTATCCTCAGTTTTCCTTGGAAGAAAATGTCCTTTGGACAGAGGTGTGGTTGCATGCCAGCAATCTCAGCAAATTGCCGGGCTGAGGCAGGAAGATCTACAGGTCCTGGGTGGCCTGTGCAATATAGAGAGAAGATGTCTCAAATTAAAATATGAAAAAGGTTGTGGATGTAGCTCAGTGGCAGAGTACCTCTGGGCTCTGCCAAAACAAACAACAACAAAAAGAATAACAAAAAAAAAAAGTTCTTTTTTTCTATTGTATATCTTAATTGCTTAAATAAGGAAGAAGGTTGAAGGATTTCATAATTGTTTTTTTTATTTTGTACCTCAACTAACAGTTTCAAGTTCAGAAAAATGTAGGTATTCCATAAAAAAGTTATGCTGTGTTTTACAAATGACACTTTTTATGATTTTTAGAAGCTAGGGGGCATTTTCATGGAGAAATGTCTTCCTCTTTGAAGACCTTTGTTTGGTTGTACCTTCTTTTCCTCCAGAAATTGTGATGGCTTGATTTTTCCCATAAAATTTTGGAATCTGAAATTAAGCAATGAAACACCTAATTGTCCAATACCCAGGTATCGGTATGAGCCTGTGCAAATCCAAGCATGTTTTTAGAACCTACATAAATTTAAACTCCTGGCCAGGGCTTAGGTTCAGGTATGGAATTAGTCATGTTGGCTTCTTCATTGATTTGTTGTTGTTGGTACTATTTTTTTAAAAGACAAAAACATTAGATTTTCAGCAGCTTAGGCTCTCGATTTTAATGAGAAGAACGAATCTGTCTGACTCAGAGTCACAGGAGAAACTGAGATAAATATATAGTAATCTTCCATTGATATGCCTTAATCAGTAAAGGCAGATGGTATGAAATCATTGACTTTTAATTTATAATCCTTTGTTATCAGGGAATAGCAGGAGAGAAAAGATTTCTTCAGTCATCACTAGGTTCATGGCTGAGATACCTATGATAAAAGACAGATTAACAAGAGAAAAGCTTGCCAATTTATTTCAGTTTTATAAGACCCTTCAGAAGTGAAGACCCAAAGAAACAGGAGATCTTGTGCGTTTTTATGCTTAGGTTTGATGAAGAGTGGATAGTCCTGGAGAAGTATGACCAAAGGACAAAAGGGTGTGTCCTAATGGTACAAATTGGGGAGCACTTAGTAAGGCCTATTCGTCAGATTCTTCTCCCTGTCAGGGTATCTCCTCCAGCATGTGCTTTTCCTCCAGGTATGGGGAGGGGACCTCTGGAATGACTGTTGTATGACCTACTGCAGGGAAGAAGAACACAGGGAAGGTGAAAGTGGCCTTCCTGCTTCTGCTGCTTCCTCAAATGCCAAGGAGTCATGTTTTGGGGTAGCATGGCTGAATGCCATCAGAAGCAAAGTTTTATTATCATTGTTTGTAATGGGGCTCTTAATAGGTGTCTAAAACAAAACAAAACAAACAAAAAAACCTCAAAGCAGCCTTTCCTTTACCTATACAAGTATAGTTTTAATTAGGGTTTAGTATGTGTAACCTAGAACATTCTCAAGGATAATAAGACCAATGTTTTCTGTTGTAGAATTGTTGGTGAGGACGATGGAGGGAAACTTTTTACTCCTGAAGAATATGAAGAATACAAGAAGAAAGTTTTACCTATGCGCTTACAGAACAGGTTATTTGTGAGCTGGCGATCACCAACAGGAATGGATTGTAAACTCGTTGGCCCGGAGACACTGTGTTTTTGTACACATAGGTAACATAGTTTATTGCTATTTTCTCATGACTAGAAAATAAGAACAATAGCAAAACATATTCTCCTTCCATAAGTAATAATGTGATGATTAAGAAACATTTAAAAATAAGCTTTGGGATGGGGCTGTAAATTAGTGGCAGAGTGCTTGCCTCACAAGTGTGAGGCACTGGGTTTGATCCTTAGCACTACATAAAAGTAAACAAATAAAGGCACGCAGTCTATCTACAACTAAAAACAAACAACAACAACAACAAAAAAAAACCTTAAAAAATAGGCCTTTACATAAAACAATAGAAATACCTAAAAGTTTTTTGTCATTAATTTTTTTTGGTTCTATTCTTTTAGACTCATAGACTATTGCCTTAAGCACGTCTGTTTTCTTGGTGAACAAGATATTGCTGCTCCTGCAACTCTGCTGTGGATCTTTTAGTTTGGCTAGGAAGCAGTGTCCACCTGTCCCATGCTACCCATTGATAAAGGACCATTCCTCCTCAAATTTACTAATCACCCTTCCCATCTTAAAGAACAGCTGTGTTGATACTTTTTTTTAAAGAACCTTTCTTTAGAAATAAAAACATAAGCATACACTGCTTTTGTTACAATGTTTGCTTTTGGTTATAAGGATCATGTTCCAAGAAAATCACAGGGCAAAGGAGGTATAGGGGGCTCCAGTCCTTCATGCAGGCTGCCTGGGTCTAAGGTTTGCATTTCTCTGTGTACATGCTCTACTTCAGATTTTTACTACCTTCTCACAGTTGTAAAGATCAAAATGATCAAACTGCTTCACAGAAAGACCACTGAACCTATTATGTGTTTTCAGGCAACAACTTTGATTTTTTTGTTCTGAGGAAACCACTGAAGGGTAAATTCCTTGTTTTGATAGGAATTCCTGGGGCTCATTTTTGAGAGACTTTTTGTGTAGTTGCTGTTTACAGTTGCACTTTGCCAGAGGTTGTTTTAGGCAGTTGCTAGGATGAGTAATGTGTATATGGATTGACTTTAAGCTTATCTAACAATCTCAGTTAAAAACATTGTGATGGATGGAGGAGAGGCATGTGTTGCTATCTTTTAGAACTGAAGAAGGGTTTGGTAAATTTATGATATTTTTTTTTATTGTTGGTAGTTCAAAACATTACACAGTTCTTAATATATCATATTTCACAGTTTGATTCAAGTGGGTTATGAACTCCCATTTTTACCCCGTATACAGATTGCTGTATCACATCAGTTACACTTCCATTGATTTGCATATTGCCATTCTAGTGTCTGATGTATTCAGCTGTCTATCCTATTCTCTACTATCCCCCCTCCCCTCCCCTCCCCTCCCCTCTTCTCTCTCTACCCTCTCTACTGTAAATCATTTCTTCCACTTGTATTATTCTTCTCTTACCCCTCTTTTCTTCTTATATGTAATTTTGTATAACCCTGAGGATCAACTTCCATTTTCATGCAATTTTCCTTCTCTCTCCCTTTCCCTCCCACCTCTCATCCCTGTTTAATGTTAATCTTCTTCTCTAGCTCTTCGTCCCTACCCTGTCCTTAGTTATTCCCCTTATATCAATGAAGTCATTTGGCATTTGTTTCTTAAGGATTGGCTAGCTTCACTTAGCATAATCTGCTCCAATGCCATCCATTTCCCTCCAAATTCTATGATTTTGTCGTTTCTTAATGCAGAGTAATACTCCATTGTGTATAAATGCCACATTTTTTTTATCCATTCATCTATTGAAGGGCACCTAGGCTGGTTCCACAATCTTGCTATCGTGAATTGTGCTGCTATGAACATCGATGTAGCAGTGTCCCTGTAACATGCTCTTATTAGGTCTTTAGGGAATAGACCGAGAAGGGGAATAGCTGGGTCAAATGGTGGTTCCATTCCCAACTTTCCAAGAAATCTCCATACTGCTTTCCAAATTGGCTGCACCAATTTGCAGTCCCACCAACAATGAACAAGTGTACCCTTTTCCCCACATCCTCTCCAGCACTTGTTGTTGTTGGACTTCCTAATGGCTGCCAATCTTACTGGAGTGAGATGGTATCTTAAGTGGTTTTGATTTGCATTTCTCTGACTGCTAGAGATGGTGAGCATTTTTTCATGTACTTATTGATTGATTGTATGTCCTTCTCTGAGAAGTGTCTGTTCAGGTCTTTGGCCCATTTGTTGATTGGATTATTTGTTATCTTATTGTCTAATTTTTTGAGTTCTTTGTATATCCTGGATATTAGGGCTCTATCTGAAGTGTGAGGAGTAAAGATTTGTTCCCAGGATGTAGGCTCCCTGTTTATCTCTCTTATTGTTTCTTTTGCTGAGAAAAAACTTTTTAGTTTGAGTAAGTCCCATTTGTTGATTCTAGTTGTTAACTCTTGCGCTATGGGTGTCCTATTGAGGAATTTGGAGCCCGACCCCACAGTATGTAGATCATAGCCAACTTTTTCTTCTATCAGATGCCACGTCTCTGATTTAATATCAAGCTCCTTGATCCATTTTGAGTTAACTTTTGTGCATGGTGAGAGAAAGGGATTCAATTTCATTTTGTTGCATATGGATTTCCAGTTTTCCCAGCACCATTTGTTGAATATGCTATCCTTCCTCCATTGCAATTTATGATATTTTTATAATTTATTCTTGTAAAGATTTCATGCTAGTTTCTTATCTATGTAGCATTTGTAGAGCATGGATTTGACCCTCAAAAACCCAGCCAAATTCAATGGAGAAATTTGTAGTACTGAGATCTCTATTCAAACTATTTTTTTCCCCTTGTTATGGAAGTGAGACATTGTCATTAAGGAAAATGGGGAGGTATATAGAACACACACCATCCAACAGCCAGTTGCTGTTATACTACTAGCTTTATCTACGTAATTTTTCTTTGCATAGTTTATTTAGTTGTTGGTTTTGTGTGTGTATAAAATATTGAGCTCTTTTTTAATGACAGAATCACAGAAGATATATATTTTTATTATATAAATAATAACCTACATTATTATAGTAATCTCAGACAAGATTTTTAATACCTGTGTGATACTCCAGCTAGCCCAGTGGTGTTTATCATGTGTTCACTGAGAAGTGAGCAAGACTCAAGGGTGCAGCAGCTGGAAGGGCAGGTTAAGGAAGGGAAGGGGGGCTTCAATTCCTGCTTTTACTGACTCTGCTTTTGTTATTTCATATTCAGGCTACCTGGGTCTGAGGTTGCATTTCTCTGTGAAAGATTTTATTTGAAGAAAGTGTTAAAAAAATTTGAAAACTATCCCCTAGTTGTTCGCTTATCCATTCCATATATGTGTGTATATATATATGTACACGTGTACACATATGGTATATATTTGCTATTATAGATACTATTATTAATATTGCTTTTATGCACAATGCTTTTTCTTTATGTGTAATTATTTTTTAGAGCATATATTCCAAAATGAACTTTCTTTTTTTTAAAAAAATATTTATCTTTTAGTTGTAGTTAGACATAATACCTTTATTTCACTTATTTATTTTTATGTGATGCTGAGGATCGAACCCAGGGTCTTGCACTCGTGAGGCAAGCGCTGTACCGCTGAGCCACATCCCCAGCCCCTCAAAAGCATTTTTATAAAGAACCTTTTTGACACTCTCAAGTTATGCATATAATATCAAAGGATCCACAATGATGAGCAAGTATTTTATGTATCTTGGTATTGCTGTGAAACTTCTTATTAATTTAAAATAAAAATCTAAAAGTACGAAGATTCCCTCTGACCAAAGCTGACAAATACTGCATACAGGGGAGTTTGTTTTCCTTATTAACAAGAATAGCAAAACCAAACTAAACAGAATTGTATTTGCATCTGACAGAATAGAGATTGTAACTTTTGGCAATACCCAATTGTGTTTGTATATCTTCCCTTTCTTTTTTCAGGTTTAAGCAACATAAAACTGACTTTGAAACAATTCCACAGCAGCGCCCCATTGATCTGCCTTGCCAAGTGACTGGCTGCCAGTGCAGGGCTTACCTTTTTGTGCCTTTGAATGGCACGCAGCCTGTTCGCTGCAGGTGCAAGCACTTTGCTGATCAACACAGCCCTGCACCTGGTTTTACATGCAATGCATGTAAGTTACACTATTATACATAGCCACAGGTTGGTTGAATTTCTCTATTGAATATTGAATGTATCTTTGTACCAGTTTAATCAGGTACAGAGTCAATATTAAAGAGCTAAGCAGACTGGGATAGAGCACAGGAGGGAGGGTGTCTATGTGGGGCTAAAGTGACTTTGGTTAAAACCGAGATAGATGTGGATAAGGAACTCAAGGAAGACCCTCATTAACTCACACATATTATCTAAATTATTCATGGCCCTGGATTATTCCTTATGATCATCCTATTTTATAAGAGTTTCACGCATGAAATTACATTATATGTGGATTTACTTAACGCAAAATATATATTTAATTTACTTACACAAAATATCTTTATTAGTAGGGCACAGTGGGGCACACCTCTAGTCCCAGGGGCTATGGAGGCTGAGGCAGGAGGATCTTGAGTTCAAAGCCAGCCTCAGCAATGGTGAGGCGCTGAACAACTCAGGGAGACCCTGTCTCTAAATAAAATACAAAATTGGGCTGGGAATGTGGCTCAGTAGTTAAGTGTCCCTGAATTCAATCTCCAATACTAATCTCCCACAATAAAATATCTTTATTAATGATCCAACCCTGACAAAAACAACTCTTCTTATTCTTCTTTTCAACAAAAGCCTAAGAGAGGAGGAGTCAAATGGGCATTCACATCACATCAGTTCATTCAGGAAATAAATCAGAGCACCTACTCTGTCCTAGGCACTATCATTCCAGGCACTGAAATATAGTGGTAGGCATGAGCATGACCTTCCTCACCTGCAGACACAATTCAGCCTCTTGGTATTTTGGTCTCTTGATATCTGCAATTATCTCTTCATTTTGAATTTTATCTTATCTTGAATTGAAAAAAAAAACAACTAAGCAAAATTTAATGTATAGATACATAGAGTTATTGGCATGCTTAGTAATCATGAACTCTAACCTCATAAATTATGGGAATAGATTTTATTTAGAGAATTACAGGACACGATCCAATCTGATTCAAACATTTAAAAAGTGGGAGTTTAATCAAGTAAATTTTTCTTGTTCTTCTCTCCTGCTTCTTGCTCTTTTGTTCTTCTTGTTTGGGAGATCAAACCCAGGGCCTTGTGCATGTTAGGCAAGAACTCTACCACTGAGTTACAACTGCAGGCCTCAACTAAGTTTTTTTCAGATTTAAAATATATATAAATGTCTGTGTATTTTTTAGTTGTACTTGGATACAATACCTTTATTTCTTTATTTATTTTTATGTGGTGCTGAGGATGGAACTCAGCACCTTGCATGAGTTATGCGAGCGCTCTACTGCTGAGCCCCAGCCCCAGCCCCTTTTCAGATTTCTAAAAAGAATTTCACACATCAAATATTTGAGCTGAGCCAGGTGAGGTGGTGGATGCCTGTAATCCAGTAGGCTTGGAAAGCTGAGGCAGGAGGATCTCGAGTTCAAAAGCAGCCTCAGCAAAAAGTGAGATGCTAAGCAACTCCATCAGAATCTGTTTCTAAACAAAATATAAAATAGGGCTGGGGATGTGGCTCAGTGGTTGAGTGCACCTGAATTCAATCCCTGTTATAAAACAAAAATTTGGTTGGGGGGCTGATATGATACTCAAAATTTTTCAGATTGGGGTGTAGTCTATGCAAATATTCCAAAATCCAAAGAAGTCTAAAATCTGAAATATTTCCAGGCCCCAAAACTTTTGATAAGGGAAACTTAACCTCTAAAACATTTTAATTGAAAGGAGCAGGAATGAACATGTTTCAAAGACATCATATAAGTGTTGGATAAAGCAGATTTATGTGTCATGGCTCTCTCTATTTTTGAGAGGTGTGAACTGGTAATGATTCTACTAATGATATATTCTGGCTTCCATTCCAATATGGCTTGTTTTTTTTAATATAAAAACTTTATTTAGATATAATGCACATCTTTAAGACATGCAATTTAATGATTTTAAATATATTCATCAAAGTGAATCTTGGGCAGGTAACAGCATAATACATTTTAGAACATTTTCATTACCTTAATAAGAAACTCCATATTTGTTAGTAGTTATTCCTTATTCCTATCTCTCTCCACCCCTTTGCAACCACCAGTTTACTTTCTATATCTATGGATTTGCCTATACTGGACATTTCATGTAAGTTAAATCATAGGATATGTGGTCTTTTGTGACTGACTTCTTGGACCTGGCATAATATTTTCATGACTCCTTGGTGTTGTAGCATTCATCAGTACTATCCTTTGGATCTTTTTTGGGTTTATGGGTTGGTTTTTCTGTATGGCTTTTATCGGAGTTGATCTGTAGGGTATTCTATATGATTTCAACCTGGACCTGCCCACTGGGCTGTCCCCATCATATGTGCATTTCCTATACTGCATTCTTTAACTTCCTTTCTTTAGTCCCAGCTGGTTTTGCAAAAAAATCTTTTTCCTTCTATGTACCTTATGTACCCACTTACCACTTGACCATCTTTCAGAAGTAAGAGCAGTGGCCTGCAGGGAGGTCAGGGGCACTGGGATAAAGGGTCAGAGGATCTAGATTCAGCCATCTTTGGCCAAAACATATCCTTTGGGTGGACAGTACAGTTCCTGAATTTTAAACATGTAACATCTTTTCCGTCTTTATTCAGGTTCCAAGTGTTCAGGATTCCATAGCTCTTTCACGTGTGCTTGTGGTCAGCCTGCATATGCCCATGACACAGTCGTGGAAACAAAGCAAGAAAGAATGGCTCAGGGAAAACCAGTGGGACAGGAAGTTCCTTATGCAGCAATGGGAGGATTAACTGGTTTCAGCTCACTGGCAGAAGGCTACATGCGATTAGATGACAGTGGGATCGGTAAGTGATGACAGATGAATTGTGATCTTGTCATGATTTTTATGGCGCTAACAGTAGTGAAGTCTTTGTTGAGCAATTTATGTTCATCATGTTTATTTTTTAGAAAATATTCCCTCAGTTGATTGTTAATCTTTAGAAGATTTCATTGCCACTATGTGATACATTGTCATTATAGAAAATTTAGGGAATAAAAAACAAGGAAAAAGATCACTTCTACTTCAGTACCTGTACATATCCCAATTCATATCCCCATTGTTTGTGATAGCCAAATAATGTTTATTTTGTTTGACATGATATGGTTTACTTGTTACCCTATTTTGTCCTGTTTTTAGCATTATGATCATCTCATTTTGGAAAACAGTAGGCCTCTCCTCATGTGTGTATCTGTACCTTTGCCTGCATACATGTAATCACATCTATATAAAATTTGTCCATACATGTATGTACCCCCATATATCTTCTGTGTACATGTAAGTCTAACTAATATAGGAAAGGTTTAATAGGATATATTCTAAACTCTTGAAGGTAGCTGTAAACTTAAGAGAGTTGAGGGAGATTGGGGAGGTGAATATGTTCCCTGTCTACATTAAACACTTCTATGTGGGAATTTTATTTTCTTTTTACAACAAAGATACATTTTATTTTTTCATTAAAATTATGTAAACATACATGAATACTTTCTCGTAAAACTTCAAACAATAGAAATGAAATATAAAGTCCCATTGTACACACTTTTTGTTACACCACTTTCTTTCCCAGAGAGTAATTTGCTGTCATTAACTAACTTAATTTTCTCTTAAGCACACATTTTTACAGTTTACCTCTTTTTCTTAGAAAAATTTTGAAGGCCTATTATGTCAGGAACATGAATTTATTTTCATTCTTTTTCATTCCTACACAGTATTCCACACTGGAGTTTTTCAGTTTAGCTATTTCCTTGTTCATAGCATTTAAGTTTCCATCTTTTTTGCCATTACAAACAATCTTGTCCAGAAAAATACTTGAACTTGCTTCCTTGTGTCCTTTTATGACTTTGACTTTAAGGTAGCTATAGGGAAGTACAATTGCTGGGGTGAAGTGTGTGCTCATGTGAATTTTTAATATATGCCTCATGTGAATTTTTAATATATGCCGAATGCAAGTTGTCTTCCCCAAATGCAAAAACTTCTCTTTTTTTCCTAAATATTTATTTTTTAGTTATAGGTGGACACAATATCTTTATTTTATTATTATGTGGTGCTGTGGATCGAACCCAGTGCCTCATGCATGCTAGGCGAGTGCTCTACTTCTGAGTTATAATCCCAGTCTCAGAACTTGTTTTCTTTCTTGGATTTTTTTTTACTTATAGTTGGACACAATATCTTTATTTTATTTATTTTTATGTGGTGCCGAAAATTGAACCCTGCATCTCACCCGTGCTAGACAAGTGCTCTACCACTGAGCCACAACCCCAGCCCCTAGAACTTGTTTTGTTTTGTTTTGTTTGGTGCTGTGTATTGAACCCAGGGCCTTGTGCATGCAAGGCAAGCACTCTACTAACTGAACAATATCCGCAGCCCAGACTTGTTTTTAATTCCTCTCGTGGTGATTCATCTTACCTACTTTATCACATTTGAGTTCATCATTGATATTACTAAACTTAATTTTTTGCCAGTCTGTTGTGTGAAATTGTTTATTGTTTCAATTTGCTTTCTCTAGTTATTAGTGAGATGAGGATCTTTTCATATGTATTAGCTATTTTACTCTCTATTAATTGTTCATATTTTTTGCTTGTAGTTGGACACAATATCTTTATTTTATTTATTTTATATTTATTTATTTTATATTTTTGCTTGTTTTTGTCTTTTATCTTTTCTCATTGACTTATGCAAACTCTTCTTTATATATTCTGAAAACTAATCCTTTCTTTCTTTCTGTATTTTCTCCCAATCTGTCACTTGTTTTTAATCTTTTCTTTTTCAGTGTTGGGGATCAAACCTAGGGCCTTGCACATTCCAGGCAAATGCTATACCACGAAGCTATATCCCTAAGTCCATCTTTTAATCTTAGGGGAAAAAAGTCATAGTTTTAAATTTTGGACAGGCCTTCCCTATTCAAATTTATTCTTACTCTAATTTTAGAAACATACTCTTCTTCATTTTACCTTAATATGCAATTACATTTTTAGCTTTTCCAGGCATCTGGAATTGTTGTCTTTTTTGTGAAACTATGAGGTAGTTATGTCTAACTTCACGTTTTGTCCACATTGGTGGATAGTTATCCAACACCATTCTTTGTCAAATAATAGGAAACTTTTTCACAGACTATCACACTTGTTATTTTGTATTGCTGGCCTGTTTGTCTGTCCTGTGCCAATATTATGTATACAAAATTTTGATGGCTTCATGGTGTTTTGATATTCTTCCTCCTGTTTATGTTCATCTTCTAAGATTGACTTGATATGTTTATGCATTTTTCTACTCTAGGTAGTTTAGAGATCTAACTTGTTAAATTCCGTAAGTAAAGTAGAATTTGCAGTTTTAATAGGTACATGATTATAATAGGCTCATGAATCAGCTATAGAGAATCCAAATACAAGTACAAAGATAATGATGATGGTGGAAGCTTTGTGCCAGGGGTTATTCCAACAGTTTCATGTGTATTTCCTCATTTAATCCTCCCAACAACTCCATGGGTTAGAGTAGTCTTATTTTACACACTAGGAGACTTAGCACAGAGAAGTAAACAACTTCCTTTTGTTTTGTTTTTTAATATGAGAGTTTTATGGTTATACATAGGAGTTGGGTTCATCTGGATATATTCTTGCATGCGTGGAAACTGATTTCAGTTCCTAATCTCCCTGTTCCCTTGCCCTTTTCCCTCCTGTCCACCCCCTTTTCCTTCTTCTACTCTCCTAGACTTCCTTTCTCTTGCCTATTAGTGTTTGATTGCTTCTTTAGGTAATCTTATTCTTCCCTCCCCCTTTCCTTTCTTTTACTCTAGCTTCCACCTATAAGAGAAAACATTCGACCTTTGAGTTTCTGAGTTTGGCTAATTTCACTTAGCATGATGCTCTTCATTCCATCCATTTATAAGCAAATGCCATAATTTTCATTCTTTTTAATGATGTTTAGGACTCCACTGTGTGTGGAGTGTATAATACAACCATATAGTAAGTGTGGGATATATACCTCAATTTCTTTTTTTTTTTTTTAACAGTTTTTTTTTTTTTTAAAGAGAGAGTGAGAGAGGAAAGAGAGAGAGAACTTTTTTTTTAAAATATTTTATTTTCTTAGTTCTCGGCGGACACAACATCTTTGTTGGTATGTGGTGCTGAGGATCCAACCCGGGCCGCACGCATGCCAGGCGAGCACGCTACCGCTTGAGCCACATCCCCAGCCCCCTATACCTCAATTTCTTAAGCCATTCATCTATTGAGAAGTAAGCAATTTCATAGAAGTTAACTTGATCTGGGTTCTTCAGCTAATGTTTGGTTTCGACCTACAGAACGCAATGGCCTCCATAATTGGCCTCATTATTTCTGTACAATTTACCATATTGTTTTTATTAATGCAACCTTAATTTTATTACTTTAGAATTTTTTTGAGTCATTCTTACCTTTTTTTTACTGAATTATAGCATCCTTTGTGAAATTATAAAAATGAATTATCATTTAAATTGAGAACATATATAGTGTTTTGATTGAGGTAGAAATAATTGATATTTTTGAAATGTTGTCATTTATCTTCTTCTGTGAAGCTAAGTGAGATTCTGAAATTGTTTTTCTAGAAATCCTGCACAGTTCTTAATTAAGTTTATTTCTAGTTATTTAATCTCTTTTTCAAATAGCTATCCTTGGTTGGAGCTATAGCTCAGTGGTAGAGCAGTTGCTAGCACGTGTGAGGCTCTGGGTTTGATCCTGAGCACCAAAAAAACCCAATAAAAATAAAGATATTGTGTCTATCTATATAACTAAAAAATAAAATAAATAAGTGTCATACATGTTTTTTCTTCCATTATGTTTTCTCTTTGTTTATAAAAAAGGAAATGTTTTCTGCTATTTTTTTTTAAAGTGAGAGAGAGGAGAGAGAGAGAGAGAGAATTTTTAATATTTATTTTTTAGTTCTCGGCGGACACAACATCTTTGTTGGTATGTGGTGCTGAGGATCGAACCCGGGCTGCACGCATGCCAGGCGAGCGCACTACCGCTTAAGCCACATCCTCAGCCCTGTTTTCTGCTATTTTTATTATCAGTCTTATTTCTTAATGTTAGAGTTATTAAACATATTTTTACTATATTTTGCAAATAATGGTATTTTTGCCTCTTTCCAATATTTATGAAACTTCTTACTTTGATTAATTTAATGGCTACTACTTTCAGATAAATGCCAAACAACAGTGATAGTAGCTGGCATCGTTGCCTTTTTGTGATTTCTAGTATTTTATCACCCAAGTATCTTCATAGTATTCAGAAAGAAAAATCTCTCCTCTTGGCCTCTCAGGAAATAGAGGAAGAAGGTACAGAGAGGTGATATTGAGGAGAGGAGATATATGCTTCCATACTTTGTTTTTGTCCTACAGTCAAGTTGGGGGGAGCCCAGGGGCAGAGGGTCCCTGTAGCCATGTAGGCCCCTAAATCGAGGTGACCTCTGGCTGGGATGCAGTTCCTTTACGGTACACAAGGACCATCATTCCTAGCTCTCAGGGAATGCTTGGCAGGTAACTCAAATGTGAGATAATGGCAGTGCCCTGACATCTGTCATAGGGGGACAAGGTAACCCCAGAGCAGATCCGAAGGTGGGTCCTAAGCCAGGGGATCCCATAGAAGGAGTGGCAAACTTTGAGGGAGTCTGTACTTCCAGTGAGAGCCAGTATGAGGCCACCAGGTCCTATCAAGCTGAGGAACCAAATGCCAAGTTAGGCCATCCTTGAGCATCTGAGAGCAGTAACACATGCATCAACCAGAGGACAGCACTAGAGCCTGAATGGACCTGAACCTCCCCTCCCACTCCTATATTCTCATGTGCCACATGAGAGGGTGGCTGGGGACAGGAAGGGGGCCAAGAATTGGAAGGACTGAACAGTTTTTCTATACTGTTCACATTACAAGGTAGGACTAACTTTAAAACCATTTAGGGCTAAAAGTTTCTTTCCTTCCCTGTGCCCATATGTGGGGACAGGGCTGTGGGAAGTGGTAGTTTTGGAGGAAGTGCACATTTTCTCTGTACTTTTCCTTTTGGTCCAGAAGTCCAGGCACTAAGCACCAAGTCCAGGCACTAAGGTCTTTGTAATTTGTGGTTTGGGGATGGTGGATATTTCCTTATGTCATTGGGGAAGGAGCTTTCTTCTTTATTTTTTATACTTCTTTGGATTTTTTTTTTAGATCAGGAAAAGATTAAAAATACACTTAGTCTATCCTCGTCAACCAGAGATTTCTGGTTGTAACCATATTAGCGTTTAGTGATTTGCTGACATAGGCACACTAGTGGACAATATTTATTCATATAAAAAATATTTTGAAGAAAGGGGTTGAGAACTGCAAAAATACATTTTTTACACCAATTTCCTTTATGTCACAGATAAAAATTGAAATAAAAATTCCTGTGGGTTTTTTTTTTTTTTTTAAAGGGATTTTGTGTTGTCCAGACTGGTCTTGAACTTCTGGGCTCAAGTGATCCTCCCACCTCAGCCTCCTGAGTTGCTGGGATTATAGGCATGCATCACAGTACCCAGCTAACATTTTCTTTTTTGTAGAAAGGAGTTTTTTGCTGGGCATGGTGGCACATGCCTGTAATATCAATGACTTTGAAGGCTGAGGTAGGAGAATCACAATTTCAAGGTTAGCCTAGGCAACTCAGAGAGACTCTATCTCAAGAAAGCTAAACAAAAGAAGTTTTCCTTTGAGTCTTCTTAGATTCTAATTTACTTCACATTAGACATAATAACTTGTGTGTATTCCTATAAGTACAGATTTTCATTCTGCATGTGTTTTGTTCTCAGGTGCACCTTCAGTTGAATTTTTAAATTCCCCACTTACAGCCACGGACTACGTGTTTCTAAAAGCATTGCAAGGACCATCTACTTCTTCTCCAGAAACACTAACAAATGGTAATGAATTAGAGTGAGAAATATTTTTGGACGTAGTTATCTTCTCTTCTTTCTACTATTACCACAATTTGACCTCAAAGTTAAACTTTTATATTGGCACACACTGCAAGAAAGAAAGCAACTTCATTTTTTTATTGGGAAAAAATAGATAAATCTGAGAATAACAAGGAATCTGATAATAATAATATAAATTAAAATTTAGAACTTTTTCTGGTTCTATGGCCCTGGTGTTTGAATCAGAGTGCCCTCTGGTGGATTGATTACCTCCATCCTTTGGATTCTCCCCAAGGGGAGATAACCATGGGTTAGGAGGATTTTGCCATTCATACATTAAGAGCAAATAAATTCATTTTAAACAACTATTATTCTGTATTTCCTTTATTGAAAAAAAGAATGAAAATATTGAGGATAGAAATTAAAGATTTTTTGTTTTTTTTTGTTGGTGGTGTGGATCCTACCTAGGGCTCCATGCATGCTGGGCAAGTGCTCTGGAAATTGGTATGTTATATTTTAGGTTTTAATATTTTAAAATGAGAACTTTCTTTGACTTTATTTGTATCTTCATACACCCTGACATTCTCCACAAGAGATTCTAATGTTGCTTAAAAAAAATCAACACTCAAGGAAGCAATAATTGAATGTAAAAATTGAACAACAACAACAACAAAAAACCACAATTGTGGCTGATTTCAAGATTGATACAATTGCTGCATTAAGCCTCAGTTTAGACTGAGTGTAATGGCAGCCACGGCATGGGGCAGGTGAGGTCAATTAAGTTCTTTTAACTTATTGGAAAGGAGAAAGCACAAGTTTCCCAGTGCTGATGCCGATGCACGGCATACCAACACTAAATTTTAAAGAAGTTTGTATAGTGATCTTCAATGATGCAGTGGCAAAGGACATCTAAAAGAGCTTTCGAGGGCTACTTTTCAGCAAGTACAGACTCTGCATGCTAGTTTTCTGTAGTTGCCTCTGGTAAGAGTGATCATGTACCATTAAAATGCAAGTCTGGGAAAGGGAGTCTGCAAGGACATAGTTTAAATGGCCCAACCTGATCCAGGAATAGACCCAGAGTTTCCAGAGGTGTGGATTTTCCTTTCATTCTGTAAGCTTTCTCAACAAAGCTTTTGTGAGGATAGTTGAGATATGGTTGGACCCTGTGGAAATTTACTGGGGTTAGATGCTTTTATGGTTGCTGGTTGAGGGTGAATTTATATACTTTAGAAACCAGAAGAACAGATGTCTAAGTTCTATTTTGTTTTGGAAATGAAAGCACCTAATGAAGACATTCATTTGTACTGAAGGTGAACTTTTCTCCATAGACTTTTAGAGGATCTACAAAGAAAACTGGATTCTCCTTACTGAAGCAGATTTAAATTTCTTTTAGCCTACAAATTAGAACTTCATTAATTTTACAAAATAAATACTATGAAAGATGGCTAAAATTCAAAGCAGATAGTGTCATCATTGTGGTTGCCTATACAAGGCTTCAGTAAAGCCTCAGTAATGCAGACAGCAATGTATTACATCATGCATTTATCATACTTTTGTATTATATTATCCTTCATGTACAAAGCACAGCATGGATTTCTAGTTGTAATGTCAAAAGTTGGACATAGCTAAGTGTACTCATAGGGAATAGCTACGTTGTGTTAATACAGCCAGTTGAATATTTGAGAGAATGTTTGCTGCTATTGGTTTACTTCTGTCTTGTGATGCCATTCTTTCTTAAAAAGAATTAGGTCTTGGGACTTCTTGGGCCATTTCTCATTCAGAAAATAAAATATCACCTAGCAGGAAGAAATATTTCATTGTATTTTTTTCAACTTTGGGAGAATATATGTCATAAATATGTCATTCCTTAGTTTGTTTCAATGTCAGTAGGTACAAGTAGTCAAGATTCTTCCTCGAGGAGACCTGATGAGGATGACATGGCTTTCTTTGAAAGACGATATCAGGAAAGGGTAGGTTTTTAAGGACACTCACTGGTATTAAGCATTTAGTTATCACAAATATACTATAGAATGATTATACATTGAATGTGGAATATCATAAAAAATAATTTGCAAAGTCTTTACTTATAGTTGGTGTTAGGCCTGGAGGTTTACGTAGAATTATTCAGAAAGAAGTAGGACTAATGAATAATGTGATATATACTAAGATTGATTTATAGAGGTCACAAATATTGATTAATATACAAATAAAATAACAATATCAATTGTCAGCATATTTGTAAATTATATGGACTCCCCTCTGCCCTGCTGCTGAGAATTAACCCCGGGGCCTCACTCATGCGAGACAAGTTTTGTACCATTGAGTTATAACCCCATGCCCACGTGTATCTGGAATTTGTGTTTTCTTAATGTACCTGATCTATTTATTTTTAAATTTAAAATATGTGATTGTCAGGGAGAGGGGATAGAGAAAGGATGGTTAACAGGTACAGAGGTGTAGGATTAACTTCCAGTGTTCTGTATCATAGAAGGGTTCCCATGGTTGACAACCATAAAATGTACATTTCAACATATTTTGTAGAATTTTGGAATGTTGTCAACACCTAGAGAAAATAAATGTTTAAGGTGATAGATATGCCAGTTACACTGATGTCATTACACTTATGTACACGTAGTGAAATATCACACTGTGCCTCATGAATATGTACAATATGTGCTCATTAGAAATAAAACATGTATCATAAAAACCGACAAATTGTCAAATGAAGATTGAATATACCTTGAATTCTTAATCTGTTTTTTTGGTTTCAAGTTAAAATTTCCTGATAGTTTTTTTTTTTTTTTTAAAGAGAGACCACTAAATAAAGGTCTTAACAATTGCTAGGACCCAAGCAGTGTGGTATGATGTGTTCCCAGGCCTCCTATCACTTTTTGTTGTATCCTCTATGACTCTTAGATAAGAGCTTATTGAATAACCACAGATATGAAAAAGAATACCAAATAAATTTACCATCCAAGAGCAAAGGAAATGAGTAGGAGATAGATTAGCTTAGCTTTCCTGATGAAGACTTTTGAAACAAATAGGGAGAGTCCTGATCAGTCCTGGACAGTAGAAATTTTTGAGATGGATCTATCTGTGCTATAGCCATTCACCATAAGTGCTTCTGTGAGTCTAAATTTAAATGACTTAAAATTTGAAATGAATTACCTCAGTCACACTACCCACATTTCAAGTGCCTAGAAGCCACATGTGGCTAGCGACTGCCTTAAAGGACAGCACAGATATTAAACTTTTCTATCTTTGCTGAAAATTTTTTGGAAAGCTCTGGCTTAAGGTTGTCTTAGTTTGTTGGGACTGCTGAAACAAAATTCCTAAACTGTGTGGTTTGTATACAATTTTATTTCTCAGTTTTGGAGGTTGGGTGTCTTAGATCTAGGTGTGCAATTTCAGTGTCTGGTGAGGGCTGCCTTCTGGTCCACAGATGGCATCTTCACATTATGCCCTCACGTGGTAGACAAGGCAAGGCAGCTCTCTGGGGCCTCCTTCACAGGGCGCTAGTCCCATGCACAAAGTGCCAGCTCTCATAACCTAATCCTTGCCTGTAGGTCCTACCTTCTAAATTTCAGCATCTGAATTTGGGGGTCGAGGTCAGAAACTTTTAGACCATAATAAAGAGAAAAGAGGTAGTAGGAGGACATCAGGGAGGGAGATAAAATGTCCAGAATGATTAAAAAAAATGCTTTTTTTGCAGCCTCATTGAGGGTAGGGCTTATAATGAAATTGATCTTCATTTTTGGAACACATACATTCACAGATTGATTTTAATTGTTCTGGGTTCTAGAAGTCTATGTCCTCCAGAGGCCTGGGTAGTGTGACAGTGTTGAAGACATGCCAGTGTATTTGCCTGTGGGAAGATAATGAAAGGAGTTCTTATTTATGAATGCTTTAAAGGATATTCCAGGCCCATCCAGAGTGCAGTAAACCTGGAATGCTGGATTTATGAGATATAGTTCATAACTCCTCAGCCTGTGTGATTTATGGCTTTATGAGACAACTTATAACCTGTCTAGCCTGTATGATTAATGGTGTTCAAATCTAAGAAACCCCAACAGGAATGATTTCTTCTGAGTTGACATGTATCTCACACATCAGTAGTCCCTGTCTTTTACTCTAGAACTGTTGAGAGGAAAGGGACTATTAGCAAACTGTATCTCTTTAGGATCCCTCTCAAGAGCAGTGCTATGTGGGTATCTGGGTTTTGCTCCTATCCTTTGCCAATCACTGTTAACATTTGGTGTTGGAAGAATCTTATGATAATAGTAAGTTGGTTTGGACAGTTGAAGCCTTGGTGGTAACATGGTTTAGCAGCTACTTTTGGAGGTTATTGAAAAGTTGCTTCTTTTATATATCAGGTCAGATTATTTTCTTCTGCTGTGATGATGATTGTTCTCTTTTCCCCAAGAAAGGAGAATTTTAGTAAGGAAACAAGTATGAAAGATCTGCTAGGTGCAAGGTACTTTATGCAGGAATTAATTTTTTTAAACATTTTTTAATAACTTTATCTTATTTATTTATATGTGGTGCTGAGGATCCAACCTAGTGCTTTACCAGTACTAAGCAAGCACTCTACCCCTGAGCTACATCCCCAGCCCCAGGAAATAAATATTAAAAGAAAGGGAAAGTAGGAGAAGGAGATACTTGGGACTCTAGATGGATGTATTAAGTTTTATTTTAAGTGAGTAAACTGCTTTTGTTTGTTGTTTTGCATGTTTGCTGCATTTAAAAAAAAAGAGTTAATATAATTGGGTATGGTGGAATACACCTGTAATCCCAGCCACTCAGGAGCCTGAGACAGGAAGATTGGAAATTCCAGGTCAGCCTCAGCAACTGAGTGAGCCTTGTTTCAAAATAAAAAAAAATAAGAAGGCCTGGGGATGTGGCTCAGTGGTAAAGTGACCCTGGGTTCAATTTCCAGTAGTCGTTCCTACCAAGTGTTACTGCAAATCTCACATTTGGCTTTAAATGAGAGGAGACAGGGGAGCAGCAATTGTTGAGTACTTATTGATCAATTATATTGATCTATATAATTTTACTTATGCCTTCACAACAACCTTGAGACGTAGCTATTACTATGACTTTTTAAAAAAAAATAAATGAGAAACTATTGGTTAAATTTCTTGCCCCAAATCTTTGATAAAGAGGTAGAATTCAAATGCTCTTCTTTCGCCTCCAAAACCTGTAATCTTTGCCTTAGAGTAGGGTGCCCTTTGGAGGTCCTTCAGATGACCTGTTGACTGATAATAGTGTGTGACAGTGACATGAATGCATGGTTCCTGAATGAGGTTTGTTTCACAGAGGAGAGAGAAAATAATGAGGGAGAAGTACAGGTTAGTTTTATTACTTTTATTATTGGGAATTTGTTGCTTTGATTTGATGGGATTGGATAGACTGGTTTTACCAGGTCCCTCCTGGTTTCTTCACACTCTCTCTCCCAGGTTGGAAGCTAGGAAGCCCTGTCTCCACCTGCCATGCCGTTTATTTTCTGTCCCCTTCTCTTGTCTATGAAAATTGAGGTGTGTGAATATGAGTGGGGGTAAGAAGCAGGTGGGCTTGTGTTCTGCTTTTTGTTCTTTAATCCCATGGGAAGGGTTATTACATGAGTCTGAAATGTTAGAAGGCTGCCACTTTGGGAATGTATGCGGCTGCTTTGCTTGAACTCCAGTGGAGGAGGACAAGGCCTTTGGGAAGAACACTGTGGGAATATAGACACCAGAATTACAGGGAAGCATCCTTAAAGGAGTCCAGGTGTCAGAGACAGTCCGGCTGGCTTAGGTGCATTCTGTAACTGTAGGCAATGTGCACAGGCTGGATGTATAGTTAGGCTTTTAAGTATTAAAAAAAATTTCTTTACTAGCAGTTCAAATTAATTGATCCTCTCTTCTAAAGCAATGTTTATTTATATATTGTTTTTATTAAAATGCTTCTGTAAAGTTAAAATCACAGCACTTAAAAACAGGCAATCATATCTCTTTAAGGATCGGATTTGGGCTTTAGTATATGGCAGCTTATTAACTGAGTGGCATGGTTGTGATAAATAAGGCCTGAATCCAAATGAGGTATGTGCAGTCTTTTGTTCCTTAGAATGGTCTACTACTTAGTAAATAAATGAATGTTTTAAATTTACAGGTAAAAATGGAAAAGGCAGCTAAGATGAAAGGAAAATCTCCGTTGCCATCAACTACAAAACCTTTGTGAAGGCTGTTGGACAGCTTAAAACCATCATGCAAATATGTCTTTCTGCTCATTTAAATGTAATAATAGAGTTTATCTTCTCTCAAATTATTTACTTTTTATTGTGTAAATATGTCTTTTTGGATGTTTTGTTCATTTATTGAAAGGAGAAATTGACTTATATTATTTTGATAAAAATAAATGATTTACTACTTTGTATATGCTTTTTCTCTCTCTTGGGTAGGGAAATTAGGTTATTCTCATAGAAGTTAAACTGAAAATACAGTAAATATTTTTAGTCTATTATAATTTAACTTTTCCAGCCTATTTAACAAATTAAAGACATTATCAATGTTTGTCAACAAACATGTCACTTTCTCATTCAAAATTGAAAGTTAAAATTATTAATTTTTTTTTAAGTTTTGGAAAGTCTATTTATTTTTTATATAAAAAAACTGCACTTTAGAATTATGCAATAATTTTCTAGAGATATCCACTGATTTTTTTACACTAGTAACTAACTCTCTGCTATATAAAGAAAGAGAAAGCAAGAGCACAAAGTACACAGAGGGCTGATTCTGTAGATGGCAAGATCATTAAAGGTCCAACTGCATGTTCTGGGGCCAGGCCAGAAAGTCATACCAGACAGGAGAGAAGCAAGGAGCAAAGTCTTATGTATGAGTTGACACCTTGGGTTTGTGTCAACTAAAAGGAGACTTGGGAAATTGTAGGCACCCTCTTTCTCCACAGAAAATCTTAACTGCGTTTTTCCAGAAATCTTCACCATGGCTGATTTTAGGACTGTCAATAAAAGAGTTCAATGAGATAAACTTCCTATTTTCCTGTTGCCCTAATTTACCTGGCCTCTTTCCTGGAAGAAATCAGCACTCCAGGTGCTGGACACCCCTTTTACTAGTTTTTCTCAAACATATATCTAGTATAGTAGTTTGCAGAAATGTGTAAACAAGGCCTCTGGTCTTGAGCTGGAGCTTCACAGAGATGTCTATTAAGATAAGAGAAGTTAACAGTTAGGCTCAGTGGTAACAGCTGGCAGGGGGAGGAAAGAAAGGGGAGAAGAAGCTCTCCCCTTCTCAGGTGTTGTCTTTGAAGGGTTAACTTGCCCAAAACAGTGAAAAAAAAAAGCTGCTTTTATGTGGACTTCTGCAGACTGTGAACTTCCGAGCCCCTCCCATTATATGCTGGTTATAAAATTCTGAAACTACCTGTACTCAGGGTTCAGGGGATTGATTGATTACAGCAAAAGCTGTGCCGTCTGAACCTGGCTGCAGCCAAAGAAAACTGTTTCCTGCTATCTTCGGTGCCTTGCCTTGTCTGTCCCTACAACAAAATGGAGCCTTGGTTTGTGGCTAGAGTTGGTATTTTGGGATGCTGAGTTACATTTATGGCAATGGGACCTAGGAGTAATACCAAGGTACTTAAATGGATCCAGGTTTGTGTGTGGGCTCCATCATTATCTCTGTGTCTCTGGGCACTGCACATAGCATTCTATACCTCTTTCCTTTTGAGATGAGATGATGATAACTAGTATCTCCAAATATTCTGGAGGTTTGTGTGTGTGTGTGTGTGTGTGTGTGTGTGTGTGCACACGCTCGCACGCTACTTGACAAATTTATTGTTGGGAAAAATTACTTTTCTACACACAGTTTTATGTTTCCACTTTGTAAAACCCAGACAACTTCAACAGAGGTCGGAATTATAAACAGTCCCTTCTACAACCTTATCAGGACTAGAAATTCCCAAAGTTCAAAAAGTAGGAAATTGTAGGATGTGAGGAAGTGTAAGGAGAGCAGGAGCTGAGCAGCCAGCTATTCAAGGGGGGGCTAAGCTCATCCTTTTTGCCATGCACACAGCTGCATTTAGATTCTACAGCAGGAGGGGCTTATTTTTCTTGAAACTATCTTCTAGAGGATACTAATATAATACTGAAAAGCACACTTTTGTTTGGAATGAGTCATCAACCTACTTAATGAGAATCAATGCCTAGTGGAGACAACTCCATCACAGATCATCATACAATAAAACTAATCTAAAAAATTAATGTTGTACACATTGTTGTTTTTCCAAACCGAAGGGGAAAGATGTGGAATGAGCTCAGTGTGAACAGACCAATCTCATTTTTGCCTGAATTCCAAATGTTCTCAACAGCCTAACTATTGTAATAAGGAAGAAATAGTGTATAGTCTTCAGACTGCATCCATAGGACTGGGGTTTTCCTGCAATAAGTGGTTTTTATTTTAATTTGCCATAAACAAAATTGCAATCAGGAAAAATCAAAACCTAAACACTTTCTCTGACTCTTTGTTCTTATAGAGTGTATCAAGTTTTGTAAAAGAGAGTCTCTACAGCAATTAACTTTCAGTGCCATAGAACCACTTTCCACATACCCATCCTTTTTTTTTTTTTTTTCAATGAGCAGGTTATCTTTGTTTTAGGAGATACGGCCCAGCATTCATTGTTGGTTAAGACTTGAACACATGACACAATTGCAGGCAATGATACAGAAGGAAAATTTGCTGGGTCCTCTGGAAGATTGCTTGGCTCTTGCAAGGATATGAAGCAGTGACTGTAAAAATAGTGAGAGACCAGACCCACTTTACCCATTGCGAGATAGACTTTGGCCAGGTCTCCATTTATCACGAGGCTTCCATAAAACCTTTCTCTAAGCTGTTCATGTTGGTGCCTGTAGTGCCAGTTCCAGGGGAGGTTGAGCTGGAGGATCACTAGAGCCCAGAAGTTCAAGTCCAGCCTGGGCAACATAGAGAGATGCCAACTTTCAAAAAGGAAAAAATACAAATCAATGGACCACAATGGTGATTTGGGTCCTTTGAAATCCATTTTAGTGCAGATCCTTGGTTAGAAATTCTGAGCATTCCTCTTTATTCACTCTGTAGTTACTGTTAAGGGATAGTAAATGACTACCCCTGTGAGAAAGGATCAGGGGCCCCTCCCTTCTATTCTGGGCTTTCAACTTGAACCACCTTAGATCTGGAAACTAGATGAGGAACTGTGATTTTTCCTTCCCATGATTGATGTCAGCTTGCTGTTTGTCAATTCTTAGGTTCTTCTTTTCTTTTTTTTTTTTCAGTTGTAGATGGACAGAATGTCTTCATTTATTTTATTTGTTTGTATGTGCTGGTGAGGATCAAACCCAGTTGCTCACATGTGCTAGGCAAGAGCTGTACCACTGAGCTACAACCTCAGCCCTATCAGGTTCTTTATGAGGGGGGGGCAGTAATAAAAATCAAATACTTTTTTTTTTTTTGTATCAGGGATTGAACTCAGGGACTTTCAAACACTGAGCCCCAGCCCCAACCGCATTTTGTATTTAATTTAGACACAGGGACCCGCTGAGTTACTTAGTGCCTCGCTGAGGCACTTGTTGCTGAGGCTGGCTTTGAACTTGAGATCCTCCCAGCCAAATCAAACATCTTCAACCAAGGTACTTCTGTCTTGCCCCCTGGAACATATGAACATCAACTTGTTCAGACTCATGTCTTGGTGGTCATTAAGTTAATTATCAATCAATAGGCTCATTTGATTAGAAGAGGCACAGATAATCTCCCTATTTGAGGTCAACTAATTGGGAACTGATTGGGAACCTTAATTATATCTGTAAAATCCTTAACAGGAGTACCTAGATTACTGTTTGAACAACTGGGAAAAGATGTGTGCACGTGGGTCAGGTGAAACTTGGGGACATCTTAATTTCACCTCGCACACTTCCTGCTGTTTGGGAGTAGAAACAATGTGCTTATCAGAACCAGATGAACCTGTGTTTACCATACGGCAAGTGAATTCAAAGCACATTTATTAGTAAGCACTATGCTACAGTGTGGAATCAGAGGCAGGGGTGGTGTGAAGGTGGAGGCCATGCCCTGGACAAATGTGAATAGTATGAGTGGCACAAGCTGTCCAGTGGAGGCCCAGAAGCTCATCCAAGGGAGAAAGGGGTAGGAGCAGAGTCCAGGATATCCAAAACCCTAGCCTGAGAGGAGGCACCAGGCAGGCACCTGCCTATATGCTGGGAGCACTCCCAGGTCTGGCTTCCTAAAGCAGGACTTAGTAAGACACAGATAATGCCCAGAGACTCCTCACGGGTGACTTGATTTTCGCTTCCACCTCTGATATAGACCAACCCTTAATATTGCAAGTAGAATTCATATTCATGATGAGGGCATCACCTGGGGCTTTACACAGGCATTTTTGCTCCTTCAATTTGAATCCCTTTCATAGGTAACCTCTCATTTCCCCGCCCAGCATTACGTCACTGGGGCTGGGCGGGATCCCAGGATAGAAAAGCAGAGCTGCTGGCTGAGGCAGTCTTCCCTAAACCAAGAGTTCTGGCCTCCTCTCGCTCCAAAGAGGCCTTCACCTCAGCTCCTTCACCAGCTTTGGGCATCATGCGTGAAATCGTGCTCATCCAGGCAGGCCAATGCGGCAACCAGATTGGCGCCAAGGTGGGCACATCGCTGGGGAGTGGATCCTGCGTGACACAGGCCAGGGCAAAGGGTTCCAAGGATAAGAGTGGACTGGGGTGGGGGGTCTGGCATGCGCCGCTACCAGGTGTGCCAGGGCGGCACATGAATATGGTGATGGAGCTAGGTGTGCCTTGAATCAGTGACCTTTAAATTACCTAGGGACACATCCATCCTTTGTGGGCACACTTTTCCTCATGATGGCCACTGTCTTCCTCTGCCACTCAGATGCCCTCCCAACATCATGCCTACCCTCCCTCACTCATTCCTTGCCAGGGTTAGGATCCAGAGGCCAACATGTACATGAGTGGCAGTGATCTGTACACTTCAAAGCTGACTGAGGTTTGTGCAAGAAGTGGGGCCACTTGATCCTTGGTCCTGCTAGAACCCATCCTGGGACCCATCCATCAGCAGGGATTTAGGGATATTCCTGGAGGGAAAGCTCCACTGTGCCCACTGTTTCCTACAAGAGGATCTTGGTCACCCACCCCCTTCTCTCCTAATGTGCTTCCAGCCCATCAGTCTGGGACCATATATGGCTTGTGCCCTGCAGACTTCCAAGCCCCTAGGAAGCAACTGATTTGGGAAATAGAACAGCTCTCTGGTCTTAGACTGATACTCTTAACTCTCTGATCACTATTCCAAGGCCATTCTAGTGACAGGATGCTGGGCCATGAGTGATTTTTTTTTTTTCATTTCAGTTTTGGGAGGTCATCAGTGATGAACATGGCATTGACCCCACAGGCAGTTATCATGGAGATGGTGACTTACAGCTGGACAGAATCAGTGTGTACTACAATGAAGCAGCTGGTGAGTATATGCATATTAAACTTTCTTCCAATACTGTGGCAGTGGAAAAGTCCTAGGTGCAAAGAAATGACAAAGGAATGCATTTTTGCACGTTCATATAAAATGCCAACCTCAAAAAACAGATTTCATAGTTCCTTAATAGTCCTTTTTTATTTAACGCAACTAAGCATGCACAGCATTTTTTTTTCTTTTCCCTTTTTCATTCCTTTGTCTCAAATGTTGGAATCTTCTGTAATGAATTCTTCTGTGAGAACTACATAGAATTATGGCCCTACCCATGTTTCTTTACCAAGCACAAGTGTAAGTGAGCTTTTGTTCCTGCAGGCAATAAATATGTTCCTCGGGCCATCCTAGTGGACCTGGAGCCAGGAACGGTAGACTCGGTGAGATCGGGACCATTTGGCCAGATATTCAGGCCAGACAACTTTGTGTTTGGTATGTCCTCATGGTCCATGGGACTGTGATTCACCTTCTTCCTGCCAGCCACACACTCCACAGTTCTCAGTGTTCTGTGCCCAGGTGAGACTGTGTCCACAGATGGCCCCAGTCCTGGCCTAACCCCTTGCATGGGCGTGGGGAATATCTCTGGTCACTCTGGACAGCTCAGGATTTCATGTCAGCCTCCTTTACAGCAACCCCTGAAGGGAAAGACTCAAGAGCAAGAAGAGCTTCTAATGAGGCTTAATAGGCTACAGGTCACTTGATGGGACCAGGGAAAACAGTGAATCAAATTAAAGTAATGAAGGCCAAAAGCAGAGCCTGTGACCAAGATTCAGACATCTGCCTAGAGTCCCTCTTTCCCTCTGATCACACTGTGCCTTCCTCTTGCCTCATGGTACTGCATGAGAGTATTGAACAATGTTCCCCTAGTTGCAGAGGCGGCTGAATTTTGTCAAACGTTTTCTCTTCCTCAACTTGTTTTTTTTTTTCCACCTTGGGATGATCGCCAGCATTTTTGAGGTTCACTGATAACATTCAGTCTTGCAGACAGTCTTAGGTAACCAAAGCATATCTAAAAGGTTTTGTAAGACTAGTCTCACCTTCTCCACAGTGCAAATGACAGCATCCAGAATCCTTGTCCATTTGTGTCTCATATTCTCTTTCCTGTGGTAGGCCAGAGTGGTGCAGGGAATAACTGGGCCAAGGGCCACTACACAGAGGGAGCCGAGCTGGTGGACTCTATGCTGGATGTGGTGAGAAAGGAGGCGGAGAGCTGTGACTGTCTGCAGGGCTTCCAACTGACCCACTCCTTGGGGGGCGGCACTGGCTCAGGCATGGGCACCCTGCTCATCAGCAAGATCCGGGAGGAGTACCCAGACCGCATCATGAACACTTTCAGTGTCGTGCCTTCACCTAAGGTGTCAGACACTGTGGTGGAGCCCTATAATGCCACCCTGTCTCTCCACCAGCTCCTGGAAAACACGGATGAAACCTTCTGCATCGACAACGAAGCCCTGTATGACATCTGTTTCCGCACCCTAAAGCTGACCACCCCCACGTATGGTGATCTCAACCACCTCGTATCAGCCACCATGAGCGGGGTCACCACGTGCCTGCGCTTCCCGGGCCAGCTGAACGCAGACCTGCGCAAGCTGGCCGTGAACATGGTGCCCTTCCCCCGCCTGCACTTCTTCATGCCTGGCTTCGCGCCCCTGACCAGCAGGGGCAGCATGCAGTACCGCGCCCTGACGGTGCCCGAGCTCACCCAGCAGATGTTCGACGCCAAGAACATGATGGCCGCGTGTGACCCCCGCCATGGCCGCTACCTGGCAGTGGCTGCCATCTTCCGAGGCCGCATGTCCATGAGGGAGGTGGACGAGCAGATGCTCAACATGCAGAACAAGAACAGCAGCTACTTCGTGGACTGGATCCCCCACAACGTGAAGACAGCCGTGTGCGACATCCCACCGCGGGGCCTCAAGATGTCAGCCACCTTCATTGGCAATAACACAGCCATCCAGGAGCTCTTCAAGCGCATCTCTGAGCAGTTCACTGCCATGTTCCGGCGCAAGGCCTTCCTGCACTGGTACACAGGCGAGGGCATGGACGAGATGGAGTTCACTGAGGCTGAGAGCAACATGAACGACCTGGTGGCCGAGTACCAGCAGTACCAGGATGCCACTGCTGAGGAACAGGAAGAGTTCGACGAGGATGAAGAGGAAGAGGTCGAGGAGGCTTAGGAACTTCTCAACCTCCTGCGTCAACTTGTTGTCCACCAGCTCCTCTATGATTGTCAACTAAGCTGCTCAGGTGTGTCTGTCCAAGTGCACTGTACTGATAATATCTGTACTCCTAATTCAGGACTCCATACTCTCCCAATTTTCCTTCTTGCTGTTCTCAAAGTTTCAGGATTTTCTTTTTCATCAGGATAGGTTTTCTGCTTCAGTGCTTTTGAGCAGTATTCCTGTTCCTTTAGTAAAGAGATGAAACTCTTTTTTTCTTTAATCTTCCCTTTCCCAAAGTTTTCAAATAAAGATATTCTCAAAAGCAATCTGGGAATGATGGTGTTCCAGAATCTTTGTGAATTTGTAGAATCTAGGCCTTTTAGGTAAGGACTTCTCTTTCTCTGAATCCTTTTGAACAATGTGTTGAATACAAAGAAAATCAAGTGCTGCTTTACCTGGCAGATAAAAAGTATACTCTAAATTGGAGGTGTTCTAAAAGAGCAGTCAGGGACACAACAGAGTTCTGCCTAAAATGTATTTGAAAAGCACAGCAGGAATTTAAGAGAATGATGGAAGCTAACAATTTAACATTTTTTTTTTAAATTACATCTTTCTACCTATTGAAAGCAGCCTCCAGTTTTAATATTCTGATGGATTAGGATCCCATTTGGAGAGAGAAAAAAGCTGGGAAGGCAGGTGAATTGAGGTATGCAGTAAGGAAAGGAGTTTCTGAGGCTCTAGGATATGGTGGGAATAGGCAGCAATACAATCAGCCCTGTGCTAAGGAACCAGTAAGACATGAAAGTCCTTACGGGTGGCTTCATTGTAGGAAGTGTTTTGCTAACTTGTTGAATGCAGAATGCAAGTGTAAGTTGTTTGCCTTCTGGCATCAGATGAAACTTTTTAAATAAAAGGTATATTAGAGCCTGGGGTTGTGGCTAAGTGGTAGAGCACTTGCCTAACATCATATAAGTAAGTAAAGGTATTGTGTCCATCTACAACAAAAGATAATTTTAAAAATATCTTTAAAAAAAACCAACTATAATGACACATCTTGGAAAACCCTTTCTCTCCCCAACATTTCAAGAAAATCTAACTGCCATGTTTTTCCCCACAACTTGCTCCTAGGGAGACATTTTTATATTCATGGAAAGTTTATACTGCTACCTTACATGAGGGTGAAGCCTGCTAGAGGTTCTGATCACTTCATAGGTTGGTGGAAGAGGGATCAATTAACAGTGGCACACACTGTATTTGGAACTACACTAGGGAACAATATGGAAAACTGAAAGCAGGTGAAGTGATTTGGTGGATACTTCTTTTGGTGTTTTTTTTGTTTTGTTTTTGGTACTGGGGATTGAACTCAGGGGCACTTGACCACTGAGCCACAATCCCAGCCCTATTTTGTATTCTATTTAGAGACAGGGTTTCACTGAGTTGTTAAGTGCCTCACCATCACTGAGGCTAGCTTTGAACTTGTGGTCCTCCTATCTTGGCCTCCTGAGCCACTGGAATGACAGGAGTGCACCATGGATCCCTGCTTGGTGGATACTTTAAAAGAAAAAAGAAGCCAGCTAGGCTGGGAAAGTAGGAGGAGCACTTGCCTAGCACTTGCCCAGAGGGAGGTCTTGTAACTGTCAGTTTTTCCTTCCAAGACCATGCAAAACTGCTAACCCAAAACACTCTGATTTTCATGGGGGGGGGGAGGACCTGTTTTACAGTTTAGCTATTGTGAATTGTACTGCTATTAACATTGATGTGGTTGTGTCCCTGTAGTATGCTGTTTTTAATTCATTTGAGTGTAGAGCAAGGAGAGGGATAGGTGGGTCAAATGGTGGTCAAGTTTCCCAAGGAATCTCCATACTGCTTTCTATATTGGCTGCACCAATTTGCAGTCCCACCAGCAATGTATGAGTGTATCTTTTCTCCCACATCCTCTCCAACACTTATTATTGTTTGTATTCTTAATAGCTGCCATTTTGACTGGAGTGAGATGATATCTTAGAGTGGTTTTGATTTGCATTTCTCTAGTTGCTAGATATGTTGAACATTTTTCACGTATTTGTTGATTGATTGTATATCTTCTGAGAAGTGTCTGTTTAGGTCCTTGGCCCATTTATTGATTGGGTTATTTGTTGTTTTTTTTTGTGCTTAGCTTTTTGAGTTCTTTATATACTCTAGAGATTAGTGCTCTATCTGTGTGAGGGGTAAAAATTTGCTCACAAGATGTAGGCTCTCTGTTCACCTCACAGATCGCCTTTTGCTGGGAAGAAACCTTTTAGTTTGAATATATCCCATTTATTGATTCTTGGTTTTAATTCTTGCACTATAGGAATCCTATTAAGGAAATTGGGGCCTAATCCCAAATGATGAAGATTAGGGCCTACTTTTTCCTCTATTAGATGCAGACTCTCTGGTTTAATTCTTAGGTCCTTGATCCACTTTGAATTGAGAATTGTGCATGGTGAGAGATAGGGGTTTAATTTCATTTTGCTGCATATGGATTTCCAGTTATTCCAGCAACATTTGTTGAAGAGGCTATCTTTCCTCCAATGTATGTTTTTCGCACCTTTGTACCCTTCAGTAGATGAATGGATAAAAAAAATGTGGCATATATACACAATGGAATTTTACTCAGCAATAAAAGAGAATAAAATCATGGCATTTGCAGGTAAATGGATGGTACTGGAGACGATAATGCTAAGTGAAGTTAGCCAATCCCCAAAAAACAAATGTTTTCTCTGATATAAGGAGGCTGATTCATAATGGGGTAGGGAGATGGAGCATGGGAGGAATAGACGAACTCTAGATAGGGCAGAGGGGTGGGAGGGGAAGGGAGGGAGCAGAGACTTAGCAAGGATGGTAGAATATGGTGGACATCATTATCCAAAGTACATGTATGAAGACACGAATTGGTGTCAACATACTTTATATAGAACCAGAGATATGAAAAATTGTGCTGTATATGTGTAATAAGAATTATAATGCAAAAAAAAAAAAAAAGAAAGAAAGAAAACCCATTTATCCCATTTTAGAAAGCTTTAAAAGGTGGTGATGGGTGAGCTGCAAGCTCCTTCCAGCTGCTAAAGCTGGTAGAGGACATGCCCAAGCTTTACACAACCAAGCATTTGGGGATGGGGGTGGACATCTCAAGGAGAAGTTCCTTTTCTCAAATGCAGTCATGACTAAAGCATTAGAAATAAAAGTGAGGCAGCTTGAGTGGACTGCTTCTGCTGGGCACCCTGGATTGTTGCTTTCACCTGGTGTGTGGAGGACAAAGCCTTCTCCAATGTGCTGGAATCCTAGGACTCTGGCTGGAGGAGCCTTCAGACTGAAGTGAAAGCTTTCTTTCCATAGCAGCTACAAGTAAACCTGAAGTGCCATCAATGGGTTAAATGTATGTGTTCTATGGCTGGTCTCACCAGAATGATCTATCCTGGCAGGTTCTATCATCTCCCTAAGCCATTGTCCTTCATCTGCAAAATGGGGGCAATCATAGTTTCTTTCCCATGGTTTTATTCCAGGACAAAATGAGAGGATGCATGGAAGGTGCACAGCATGGTGTATCTGTAGGCACATAGCACTTGAGTGTCACCTCTGCTATTGCACCTTAGAAAAGTCCTTATGATGATCAGCTCTTTGATTATATATTCTAACTTATGAAAGTCTTTATGAAGGTTCTGCTTGCTTATAGCATACTGAAGAACTGCTCTGACTCGGGAGCAGAATTGATTTACCCTTGTTGACTGAGACAAAAACCTCCAATTGGTAGATTTTTCCCCTAAGAAAAATTTGCAAAATGTGAATAAGATTTGCCTAGAAAGGGTTAGACTCCACTCTTTTGGAGTCTTTACCAAAGACTTGCCTTAGTTAGCACTGCATAATTCTGTTTGAAGTTCATCCTGAGCAAAGTCTTGTGCTGACTGCTTTCTTTTCAGAGAAGGCAATTAAAGTAGCTCCTTGGAACAGTAGGAGAGCCAGCAGAGGGAAAAGTCACCAGGGCATTAGGAATGGGCAGGGCAAACTCACTGCCCCCCAGGCAGGAAGAGGACTAGAAGTGGAAGCTCCAAGAGTCATCCTTCCCTCAATGTCTACCTCCAAGTAACCTGGCTTTCCTATTCTTCACATAAGTGAGAAAGGTCAAGGTTTCTTTTCCTAGGTCCATTCATGTCACTCCAACTAGTGTACAGCTCACATTGGCCTGCCCTAACAGGCAAGGTCCATCTTAGCACTGGTGGCCAGACTTGAAGAGCCAAAGAAGCTGCAGGAGAGGCCATTACCACCCTTCTGAAACCCAGAAAATAGACAAGGTCTAGTCCAGTAACACCCCTCATTGCCAGTCTGGCAACACATCCTCCAGTAAACCCACCAAAGTCCCAGTCCCCTGTGGAAAGGAACATGCTCCCATCAGCCCTTCCCTGCTGTGATGGTTAACTTTGTGTCCATTTGAATGGACCTCATAGTGCCCAAATATTGGATCCAATACTTTCTGTGTCTGAATGTGTTTGGGGGTGATGACAGCATTTTAATCCATAGAGATTTCCTTCCCTAATGTGAGTGGGCCTTGTCCAATCTGTTGAAGGCCAGAATGGAATAACAAGGCTGAATAAGAGAGAATTCCTTCTGCCTGATGGCCTTTAACCTATCCACTTTTGTCAGCCTTGGAACTTGGCAAAACATAGGCTCTTATTAGGTTTTGAGCTTGCCAGCTCCAGGATCCACTATAGAATTGCCTCTTCTGGTTCTCTGCCCTTTGATCTCAGACTACAGCCACCCACCCAATTGGCTCTGCAGGATCTCCAGGTCGATGACTCACGCTGTAAAAATTGGGATCTGTCAACTTTCCTAACTGCATGAGCCAATTCCTCCTAATCTGTCCCTCTCTTTCCTCATACACACACCCCTTACTGGTTCTGGTTCCCTGAAAAACTCTAACAGACTCCAGTACCTCTGCTAATAATGGTTCTGAAAGCTGGTAGAGAGAGCAACCTGGCCCTGATGCCATGCCAACAATTCATTAATGTCTCCTGAGGCCCCTGTCACCTGCACCCACATCAGCGTTCCATCGGAAAAAAAAAATGCGTGTGTTGTGCTCTTTTTTCTCTTCAATGTACCAATGCCTCCTCATTAAAGCCTCACAAATGAGTCTTCGGGTGGGCTTGGCGGCGCAGTCCGATTTAGGGTTCGGTGGGCAGCACCAAGGCCGGGAGCAAGGAGCAGTAGGCAGGTGCAGCGGACACAGGCGCCCCCCCCCCCCCCCCCCCCCGCCCCGCCAGGATGCCCGGGGGCGGGTCTCTTCCCGTTTGAGCGGGGGCCGCGGGGCTGGGCCGCCGACCGTCCCGGGGCAGGAAGCCTGGGCCGCCTCTAGGAGGCGCCGAAGGCTGCGGGGCTCAGCCACCTGGCCACTCTAGAAGAGGCTCTCGCCGGGGACCTCGCCTGAGGGAGGTCACGGCAGCGGCGAGAATGCGGGAAACCGCGGAGGATGGAGGAGCTGAAGGAGGAGGGCGAGGAGGAGATTCAGGAGCACGGGCCCGAGCGTTGGCTCCCCAGGTGGGAGCGGCAGTGCCAGGCCCAGGCAGAGCAGGACCAGCAACTGTCCCCTGAGCTGCAGGAGGCGGCGGCCTCCGCGAAGCCCCAGCACCAGCTGCACCAGCTGTGGCACCTCTTCCAGGACTCAGCCACCGCAGTGGCCCAGCTCTACAAAGACCCCGTGTGTCAGCAGCCAGCACTTTCTGTGTGTTCCCTTTCAAAACGCAACTACCGCTGACACCAACCTCTACCAAAAAAGCGTGGAGACCCATCAGCGAAGTTTTGATTTTGGAGTTCAGATTGCTATCAGTGAGGCAATGAGGGTGCGCTGGCTTGGGATCAAAAACGCAGAAGAACCAGATTTCATCAGCTTCCAGGGTGGAAAGTTACCTCCAACAACAAACTCTAGAGCTCCCCAAGACTGACTGGAGTGTCCCCATTCCGAGTTACTTCAAAGGAAACTTCTCATCTGGAGAGACTGATTTGTAACCCTTCCTGGAGGCAGGAGCTCAGCATATTTCTGTAGAAAATTGGAGAAGAGTGTGCCTGTGGACCCATTTTCACGTTTAGGTTTAGATCCAGATAGATTTTTTTTTTCCTATTAGAGTCAACACTTGTTCTAGAAATGTTGAAATAAAATGTAAGAATATTGAAATATAATGTAAGAACTTAACTGCAATTTTTGACTGTTAGATAGCCTATCCTAAAAATATTTTTATAAAGTTTGAGCTTACTGGGGTTACAATAACAATTTTTTTTTCAACACTGAGTAGAGTTTGTTGCTTTTCACTTTCGTGTTGTACATGTTTTCTTACACTCTTGAGTCAAGGGAAGTTCTTATGTCTTAGAACTCTGTTATGGTTATAGTTGCTTGGAGAGCCTGTTCCATGACAATTAAGTACAGCAGGTAATTGTTGGGTTAGTTCTTACGGGAACTGGGAACTGCCTTTGACACCCTTCATTATCTAGTGTGCTGTCCAGAATGAGAGTTGATGAGCCAAGTGAGAGGGTAGATGGAAGAGTCATCGATGTTCCTTCTGCCTGTTGTCCCTCAGGTCCTCCTTGCTTTATAGTCAGGATCACCAGAGATGCAGCTAGTGGACAGGTCCATTACCACCTCCCCAGCCAGATGTGTCATCAAAAGACATTCTCAGTTAAGGAGCTTAGTGTTCTTGGAGAAGCCAGGGCAATGCTGTCAGTGATAAGTCTGTTGCTCTCTGCTCTTTAATGCAGACTTCTGTATAGAATTGTAGACTTAGCACCTGTACTATCGTATGTCAAAATTGATGCTAAAACCCAGCAACAAAATAAGAAGACTTGGTTGAAATCAAGATGAAAACCTGGATCACAAACAGAGACTAAGCAGGTAGAGGTAGCTAGTGAGTTAGATAATGAGTCCTGTTAAAAGGTAACATTTCTGGGCCATAGAAACTTTGTTTCTAAAACAAAGTTAACCTGCACACAAAAAGAATGGGAAATGTAGAAAGTGCTTCTATAGCACTGGAAGTTAAATCCTGCAGAGACTCTCTTTGACAAAACTTGATTCTTTTCTATGCTCTTAATCAGAACAAAGAGTCAGAAAAAGTGTTTAGCTTTTGACTTTTCCTGATTGCAAGTTTGTTTATGGCAAGTTAAAATAAAAACCACTTATTGCAGGAAAACCCATGTTGTATGGATGTAGTCTTGAGACTATATACTTATTACAATAGTTAGTCTGTTGAGATCTGTCTTGGGCCAGCCATGGACTATATGTGAACTATGAGCATGAGTGCATGAGTGGACTGGACTGATGTTGCCTATCTGTTTGGGCTGTGCACATATGTGTCCTTTTCACTTGCTCTGCCTATGATCCCCACACAGCACCTAAGATTGGTGTGGCCTTCCAAGATGTCAGTCAATCTGCTGACAAGATATCAGGATATCAGGAAGCTAGACTTAACCCCTTGAAAGCTGACCGAGCTTATTGGGGTGGAAATTACTCAAGTGTCTTCCCCACAATAAAAGGGACTTTAGAATGTCCTCCTCCTCTTTTGTCTACCTCCCAGTGGGAGCTGGAGCAGAGGAGCCATCACTGAGGAATCCCAAGAAAATGGTATTTTCTCTATCTCGGTGTGGTTATTTCTGCCAAGTTCACCTGGAGTGGCCCTGAATGACTTATTCGCATGTGGTAGAAGAGAATATTTGGAGTTCAGGCAAAAAGTAGATTGGTCTGTTCACACTGAGTTCATTTCACATCTTTCCCCTTCAGTTTGGAAAAACAACAACGTGTGCATAGTTTGTTTAGATTAATTTTATTGTATGATGATATGTGATGTAGTTGTCTCCACTAGGCATTCTGATTCTCATTAAGTGGATTGATGACTCATTCTATACTAAGGTATGCTTTTCGGTATTATACTAGTATCCTCTAGAAGATAGTTTCAAGAAAAAATAAGCCCCTCTTGCTATAGAGTCTAAATGCATTCGAGTGCATGGCAAACAGGATGAGCTTAGCCCCCCTTGAATAGCTAGCTGCTCAGCTCCTGCTCTCCTTACACTTCCTCACAACCTGTTTTCCTACTTTTTGAACTTTGGGAATTTCTAGTCTTGATAAGGTTGTAGAAGGGACTGTTTATAATTCTGACCTCTGTTGAAGTTGTCTGGGTTTTACAAAGCAGAAACATAAAAGTGTGTGTAGAAAAGTAATTTTTCCCTACAATAAATTTGTAAAGTAGTGCGCGCACGCAGACACACACACACACACACACACACACACACACACACACACACTCACCACTCCAGAATAGTTGGAGATACTAGTATCATCATCTCATTTCATAAGGAAAGAGGTATAGAACACCATATGCAGTGCCCAGAGACACACACAGATAATGATGGAGTCTGCACACAAACCTGGATCCATCTAAGTTCCCTGGTATTGCTCCTAGCTTCCATTGCCATAAATGTCACTCAGCATCCCCAAATACCAACTCTAGCCACCAACCAAGGCTCCATTTTGTTGTAGGGACAGGCAAGGCAAGGCACCAAAGACAGCAGGAAACAGTTTTCTTTGGCTATAGCCAAAGAAAACTGTTTCCTGAACCACTAGTTGAGGTAGTTTCAATTTTTTTCAATCCTGTGAACCACTAGTTCAGGTAGTTTCAGAATTTTATACCTAGCATGTAAGGGGAGGGGCTCAGAAGTTCACAGTCTGCAGAAGTTCCCATAAAAGCAGCTTTTCTTTCACTGTTTTGGGCAAGTTAACCCTTCAAGGACAACACTTGAGAAGGGGAGAGCTTCTTCTCCCCTTCTTCCCTCCCCCTGCCAGCCAGTTGGTAACTTCTCTTATCTTAGAAATGTAGACTTCTCTGAGCCCCAGCTCAAGGCCGGAGGCCTTGTTTACACATTTCTGCAAACTACTATACTGGATACATGTTTGTGAAAAACTAGTAAGGGGGTGTACAGTACCTGGAGTGTAGATTTCTTCCAGGCTATGGGCCAAGTAAATTAGGGCAACAGGAAAATAGGAAGTTTATCTCATTGAACTCTTTTGATGAAGCATGATGAAGATTTCTGGAGAAACCCAGTTAAGATTTTCTATGGAGAAAGGGGGTGCCACTACAGTTTCCAAAGTCTCCTTTTAGTTGACACAAATCCAAGGTGTCAACTGCATACATAGACTCTGCTTCTTGGTTCTCTCCTGTCTGGTATGACTTTCTGGCCTGGCCCTAGAACATGCAGTTGGACCCTCAGTGATCTTGCCATCTACAGAATCAGCCCTCTGTGTACTTTGTGCCTTTGCTTTCTCTTTCTTTATATAGCAGATAGTTAGTTACCAGTGTAAAAAAAATCAGTGGATAACTCTAGAAAATTATTGCATAATTCTAAAGTGCAGTTTTTTTATTTAAAAATATAAATCGACCTTCCAAAACTTGTAAAAGAAAAAATTAATGATTTTAACTTACAATTTTGAATGAGAAAGTGACATGTTTGTTAAAAAACATTGATACCATCTTTAATTTGTTAAGTAGGCTGGGAAAGTTAAATTATAATAGACTAAAAATTTAATTTATAATACACTAAAAATAAATATTTTCAGAGTTTGACTTCTATGAGAATATCCTAAATTCTCTACCCGAGAGAAAAAGTATATACAAAGTACTAAATCATTATTTTAATAAAAATAATATAAGTCAATTTCTCCTTTCAATAAATGAACAAAACAACCAAAGACATATTTACATAATTAAAAAGTAAATAATTTGAGAGAAGATAAACTCTATTATTTCATTTAAATGAGCAGAAAGACATATTTGCCTGATGGTTTTAAGCTGTCCAACAGCCTTCATGAAGGTTTTGTAGTTGATGGCAATGGAGATTTTCCTTTCATCTTAGCTGCCTTTTCCATTTTTACCTGTAAATTTAAAACATTCATTTATTTACTAAGTAGTAGACCATTCTAAGGAACAAAAGACTGCACATACCTCATTTGGATTCAGGCCTTATTTATCACAACCATGCCACTCAGTTAATAAGCTGCCATATACTAAAGCCCAAATCCGATCCTTAAAGAGACATGATTGCTTGTTTTTAAGTGCTGTGATTTTAACTTTACAGAAGCATTTTAATAAAAACAATATATAAGTAAACATTGCTTTAGAAGAGAGGATCAATTAATTTGACCTGCTAGTAAAGAATTTTTTTAATACTTAAAAGCCTAACTATACATCCAGCCTGTGCACATTGCCTACAGTTACAGAATGCACCTAAGCCAGCCGGACTGTCTCTGGCACCTGGACTCCTTTAAGGATGCTTCCCTGTAATTCTGGTGTCTATATTCCCACAGTGTTCTTCCCAAAGGCCTTGTCTTCCTCCACTGGAGTTCAAGCAAAGCAGCCGCATACATTCCCAAAGTGGCAGCCTTCTAACATTTCAGACTCATGTAAACCCTTCCCATGGGATTAAAGAACACAAAGCAGAACACAAGCCCACCTGCTTCTTACCCCCACTCATATTCACACACCTCAATTTTCATAGACAAGAGAAGGGGACAGAAAATAAACGGCATGGCAGGTGGAGACAGGGCTTCCTAGCTTCCAACCTGGGAGAGAGTGTGTGAAGAAACCAGGAGGGACCTGGTAAAACCAGTCTATCCAATCCCATCAAATCAAAGCAACAAATTCCCAATAATAAAAGTAATAAATCTAACCTGTACTTCTCCCTCATTATTTTCTCTCTCCTCTGTGAAACAAACCTCATTCAGGAACCATGCATTCATGTCACTGTCACACACTATTATCAGTCAACAGGTCATCTGAAGGACCTCCAAAGGACACCCTACTCTAAGGCAAAGATTAGAGGTTTTGGAGGTGAAAAGAAGAACATTTGAATTCTACCTCTTCCATTTATTAAAGATTTTGGGCAAGTAATTTAACCAATAGATTCTCATTTGTTTTAAAAAAAGGCATAGTAATAATAGCTACGTCTCAAGCTTGTTCTGAAGGCATAAGTGAGATTATATAAAGATCTGGATACTCAATAAGTACTCAACAATTGCTGCTCCCCTGTCTCCTCTCATTTAAAGCCAAATGTTAAATTTGCAGTAACACTTGGTAGGAACGACTTCTGAAAATGGAACCCAGGGTCACTTTACCACTGAGCCACATCCCCAGGCATTTTTATTTATTTATTTTTATTTTAGAGACAAGGCTCACTCAGTTGCTGAGGTTGACCTGGAATTTCCAATCTTCCTGCCTCAGACTCCTGTCTGAGGTGTGTTCCACCATGCCCAATTATATTAACTCTTTTTTTTAAAATGCAGCAAACATGCAAAACAACAAACAAAAGCAGTGTTTGCTCACTTAAAATAGTACTTAATACATCCATCTTGAGTCCTAATTACCTCCTTCTGCTACTTTTCTCTTTCTTTTAAAATTTATTTCCTGGGCCTGGGGATGTAGTTCAGTGGTAGAGTGCTTGCCTAGCACTGATGAGGTACTGGGTTTGATCCTCAGCATCACATATAAATAAATAAATAAGTTATAAAAAAAAGTTTAAAAAATTTATTTCCTGCATAAAGTGCCTTGCACCTAGCAGATCTTTGAAACTTATTTCCTTATTAAAATTCTCCTTTCTTGGGGGAAAAGAGAACAAACATCATCACAGCAGAAGAAAATAATCTGACCTGATATATAAAAGAAGCAATTTTTCAATAACCTCTGACAGTAGCTGCTAAACCATGTTACCACCAAGGCTTCAACTGTCCAAACCAACTTACTATTATCATAAGATTCTTCCCACACCAAATGTTAACAGTGATTGGCAAAGGATAGAAGCAAAACCCAGATACCCACATAGCACTGCTCTTGAGAGGGATCCTGAACCAAGAGATACAGTTTGCTAATGGTCCCTTTCCTCTCAACAGTTCTGGAGTAAAAGACAAGGACTACTGTTATGTGAGATACATGTCAACTCAGAGGAAATCATTCCTATTGGGGTTTCTTAGATTTGAACACCATTAATCATACAGGCTAGACAGGTTATAAGTTGTCTCATAAAGCCATAAATCACACAGGCTGAGGAGTTATGAACTATATCTCATAAATCCAGCATTCCAGGTTTACTGCACTCTGGATGGGCCTGGAATATCCTTTAAAGCATTCATAAATAAGAACTCCTTTCATTATCTTCCCACAAGCAAAAACACTGGCATTTCTTCAACACTGTCACACTACCCAGGCCTCTGGAGGACATAGAGTTCTAGAACCCAGAACAATTAAAATCAATCTGTGAATGTGTGTGTTGCAAAAATGAAGATCAATTTCATTATAAGCCCTACCCTCAATGAAGCTGCAAAAAAAGCATTTTTTTTTAAATCACTCTGGATATTTTATCTCCCTCCCTGATGTCATCCTACTACCTCTTTTCTCTTTATTATGGTCTAAAAGTTTCTGACCTCCACCCCCAATTTATATGCTGAAATTTAGGAGGTGGGACCTAGAGGCAAGGATTAGGTTATGAGAGCTGGCACCTTGTGCATGGGACTAGCGCCCTGTGAAGGAGACCCCAGAGAGCTGCCTTGCCTTGTCTACCACGTGAGGGCATAATGAGAAGATGCCATCTGTGGACCAGAAGGCAGCCCTCACCAGACACTGAAATTGCACACCTAGATCTAAGACACCCAACCTCCAAAACTGAGAAATAAAATTGTATACAAACCACACAGTTTAGGAATTTTGTTTCAGCAGTCCCAACAAACTAAGACAACCTTAAGCCAGAGCTTTCCAAAGAATTTTCAGCAAAGATAGAAATGTTTAATATCTGTGAATATGTGTGTTCCAAGAATGAAGATCAGTTTCATTATAAGCCCTAACCTCAATGGGGCTACAAAAAAAAGGCAGCCGCAAGCCACATGTGGCTTCTAAGCACTTGAAATGTGGGTAGTGTGACTGAAGTAATTCATTTCAAATTTAAAGTCATTTAAATTTAGACTCATGGAGGCACTTATGGTGAATGGCTATAGCACAGATAGTTCCATCTTGAAAAATTTCTACTGTCCAGTTAAGCCTTAACCACTGATCAGGACTCTCCCCATTTGTTTCGAAAGTCTTCATCAGGAAAGCCAAGCTAATATATCTCTTACTCATTTCCTTTGCTCTTGGATGGTAAATTTATTTAGTATTCTTTTTTCATATCTTTGGTTCTTCAGTGAGATCTTGTCTAAGTGAACATAACAGATAGTGAATGGAGGCCTGGGAGTGTAGTTCTGTGGCAGATGCTTACCTAGCATGCATGAGGTCCTGGGTTTGATCCTCAGCACCACAAAGAAAAAAAATAGCGACAGGAGTCTTTACTTTTGTGGAGTTTGTTACTTAGCCGGAGAGATAATAATACCCTAACTAGAAAACAGTCCTAAAGGAAGCAGTTTCTGCCATACAGCTGAAATACCATCCCATAATAGTGCCTTAAGCCAACAGACTTTCATCTAACAAAAACCAAAGTCAAATTTCTCAAATGTGAACACTGCTATAAAACTTTTGGAAGTATAAAAAAGGTCTTTGTAGTTGACATCCATGAAGGCAAATGTCAATTATGTGTCAATTTTTATCATTTACTATAAATAATTACTTATGCAAAACTTGGTACATATAAGGCACTAGGAAAAAGACAAGGATGAACAAAACACTATGCTTCTCCAGGCCTTCACACTCTTGGGAGAAGTGATGAAACTGGCCATCACTTGGTAGAACATATCACACCACACTGCTTGTGTCCTAGCAATTGTTAAGACCTTTGTTTAGTGGTCTCTCTTTTTTAAAAGCTATCAGGTAATTTTAACTTGAAACCCCCTAAAAAAAACACTAAAAAGAAATAGTACATATTAAGAATTTAATTTATTTAATCTTCATTTGATAATTTATCATTTTTTTAGAGAGAGAGAGAAAGAGAGAGAGAGAGAGAGAGAGAGAGAGAGAGAGAGAGGGAGAAATTTTTTAATATTTATTTTTCAGTTTTCGGTAGACACAACATCTTTATTTTTTATGTGGTGCTAAGGATCGAACCCAGTGCCCTGTGCATGCCAGGCAAGTTCGTTACCACTTGAGCCACAACCCCAGCCCCAGATAATTTATAATTTTTTATGATACATATATTTTATTTCTAATGAGCACATAATTGTATATATTCATGAGGCAAAGTGTGATATTTTACTACCTATACATAAGTGTAATGACATCAGGGTAACTGGCATATCTATCACCTTTAACATTTATTTTTTCTAGGTGTTGAGAACATTCAAAAATCCTACTAGCTATGTTGAAATGTACAGTTAATTGTTGTCAACCATAGGAATCCTTCTATGTTACAAAATATTGGAAGTTATTCCTTCTACCCAAACACCCCTGTACCTGTTAACCATCCTTTCTCTATCCCGTTCTCCCTGTCAATTGCATACTTTAAATTAAAAAATACTTAAAAAAACACAAATTCCAGATACACATAAAGGATGAGGTTGTAGCTCAAAGGTATAAAACTTGCCTCGCATGAGTGAGGCCCCGGGGCTCAATTCCCAGCAGCAGGGAAGAGGGGAGTCCATATAATTTACAAATATGCTGACAGTTGATATTGTTATTTTATTTGTATATTTAATCAATGTTTATGACCTCTATAAATCAATCATAGAATATATCACATTATTCATTAGTCCTGCTTCTTTCTGAATTATTCTATGGAAACCTCCAGGCCTAATGCCAACTATAAGACTTTGCAAATTATTTTTATGATATTCCACATATCAAAGTAAAATCATTCTGTAGTGTATTTCTTACAAGTAAATGCTTAATACCAGTGAATTTCCTTAAAAACCTACCCTTTCCTGATATCGCCTTTCAAAGAAAGCCATGTCATCCTCATCAGGTCTCCTTAAGGAAGAATCTTGACTACTTGTACCTACTGACATGGAAAAAAACTAAGTAATGACATATTTATGACATATATTCCCCCAGAATTGAAAAAAAATACAATGAAATATTTCTTCCTGCTAGGTGATGTTTTATTTTCTGAATGAGAAATGGCCCAAGAAGTCCCAAGACCTAATTCTTTTTAAGAAAGAATGGCATCACAAGACAGAAGTAAACCAATAGCAGCAAACATTCTCTCAAATATTCAACTGGCTGTATTAACGCAACGTAGCTATTCCATATGAGTACACTTAGCTATGTCCAACTTTTGACATTACAACTAGAAATCCATGCTGTGCTTTGTACATGAAGGATAATATAATACAAAAGTATGATAAATGCATGATGTAATGCATTGCTGTCTGCATTACTGAGGCTTTACTGAAGCCTTGTATAGGCAACCACAATGATGACACTATCTGCTTTGAATTTTAGCCATCTTTCATAGTATTTATTTTGTAAAATTAATGAAGTTCTAATTTGTAGGCTAAAAGAAATTTAAATCTGCTTCAGTAAGGAGAATCCAGTTTTCTTTGTAGATCCTCTAAAAGCCTATGGAGAAAAGTTCACCTTCAGTACAAATGAATGTCTTCATTGGGTGCTTTCATTTCCAAAACAAAATAGAACTTAGACATCTGTTCTTCTGGTTTCTAAAGCATATAAATTCACCCTCAACCAGCAACCATAAAAGCATCTAACCCCAGTAAATTTCCACAGGGTGCAACCATATCTCAACTATCCTCACAAAAGCTTTGTTGAGAAAGCTTACAGTATGAAAGGAAAATCCACACCTCTGGAAACTCTGGGTCTATTCCTGGATCAGGTTGGGCCATTTAAACTATGTCTTTGCAGACTCCCTTTCCCAGACTTGCATTTTAATGGTACATGATCACTCTTACCAGAGGCAACTACAGAAAACTAGCATGCAGAGTCTGTACTTGCTGAAAAGTAGCCCTCGAAAGCTCTTTTTGAATGTCCTTGGCCACTGCATCATTGAAGATCACTATACAAACTTCTTTAAAATTTAGTGTTGGTATGCCGTGCATCGGCATCAGCACTGGGAAACTTGTGCTTTCTCCTTTCCAATAAGTTAAAAGAACTTAATTGACCTCACCTGCCCCCTGCCGTGGCTGCCATTACACTCAGTCTAAACTGAGGCTTAATGCAGCAATTGTATCAATCTTGAAATCGGCCAAGATTGTGGGTTTTTTTGTTGTTGTTGTTCAATTTTTACATTCAATTATTGCTTCATTGAGTGTTGATTTTATAAGCAGCATTAGAATCTCTTGTGGTGAATGTCAGGGTGTATGAAGATACAAATAAAGTCAAAGAAAGTTCTCATTTTAAAATATTAAAACCTAAAATATACCATATAATTTCCAGAGCACTTGCTTAGCCTGCATGGAGCCCTAGGTAGGATCCACACCACCAACAAAACAAAAACCAAAAAGCCTTTTGATTTCTATCTTCAGTGTTTTCATTCTCTTTTTAAATAAATGAAATATGAAATACTAGCTGTTTCAAATGAATTTATTTGCTCTTAATGTATGAATGGCAAAATCCTCCTAACCTATGGTTATCACTGGATTACATCCCCTTGGGGAGAATCCAAAGGATGGAGGTAATTAGTCCAATAGAAGGCACTCTGATCCAAACACCAGGGCCATAGAACCAGAAAAAGTTCTAAATTTTAATTTATATTATTATTATCAGATTCCTTGTTATTCTCAGATTTATCTATTTTTTCCCCAATAAAAAAATGAAGTTGCTTGCTTTCTTGCAGTGTGTGCCAATATAAAAGAAGAGTAAAACAAAAGGCTAACTTTGAGGTCAAATTGTGTTATGTAATAGTAGAAAGAAGAGAAGCTTAGGAAGGAAACCAAAGCTCAGAATTCTTACTATGTCCAAAAATATTTCTCACTCTAATTCATTACCATTTGTTAGTGTTTCTGGAGAAGAAGTAGATGGTCCTTGCAATGCTTTTAGAAACGCGTGGTCCATGGCAGTAACTGGAGAATTTAAAAATTCAACTGAAGGTGCACCTGAGAACAAAATACATGCAGAATGAAAATCTGTACTTATAGGGATACACACAAGTTATTATGTCTAATGTGAAGTAAATTAGAATCTAAGAAGACTCATTGGCAACCTTTTTGTTTTGTTTTGTTTTGTTTTGTTTTGTTTTGAGAGAGTCTCTCTGAGGTGCATAGGCTGACCATGAAATTGTCATCCTCCTACCTCAGCCTTCAAAGTGATTGAGATTACAGACATGTGCCATAATGCCCAGCAGAAAACTCCTTTCTACAAAAAAGAAATGTTAGCTGGGTACAGTGATGCATGCCTATAATCCCAGCAACTCAGGAGGCTGAGGTGGGAGGATCACTTGAGCCCAGAAGTTCAAGACCAGTCCTGGCAACACAAAATCCCATTAAAAAAAACAAAACAAACAAACAAAAACCACAGGAATTTTTATTTCAATTTTTATCTGTGACCTAAAGGAAAATAGTTTAAAAAAAGGTATTTTTGCATTTTCAACACCTTTCTCCAAAACATTTTTTTCTATGAAAAAATATTGTCCATTAATGTACAATGTCAGCAAATTACTAAACCCTAATATAGTTACAACATTCACTATAAGAAACCTCTGGTTGACGAGGATAGAATAAGTGTATTTTTAATCTTTTCCTGATCTAAAAATATATCTAAAAAAGTATAAAAAATAAAGAAGAAAGCTCCTTCTCCAATGACATAAGGAAATATCCACCATCCCCAAACCACAAATTACAAAGACCTTAGTGCCTGGACTTGGTGCTTAGTGCCTGGACTTCTGGACCAAAAGGAAAAGTACAGAGAAAATGTGCACTTCCTCCAAAACTACCACTTCCCACAGCCCTGTCCCCACATATGGGCACAGGGAAGGAAAGAAACTTTTAGCCCTAAATGGTTTTAAAGTTAGTCCTACCTTGTAATGTGAACAGTATAGAAAAACTGTTCAGTCCTTCCAATTCTTGGCCCCCTTCCTGTCCCCAGCCACCCTCTCATGTGGCACATGAGAATATAGGAGTGGGAGGGGAGGTTCAGGTCCATTCAGGCTCTAGTGCTGTCCTCTGGTTGATGCATGTGTTACTGCTCTCAGATGCTCAAGGATGGCCTAACTTGGCATTTGGTTCCTCCGCTTGATAGGACCTGGTGGCCTCATACTGGCTCTCACTAGAAGTACAGACTCCCTCAAAGCTTGCCACTTCTTCTATGGGATCCCCTGGCTTAGGACCCACCTTCGGATCTGCTCTGGGGTTACCTTGTCCCCCTATGACAGATGTCAGGGCACTGCCATTATCTCACATTTGAGCTACCTGCCAAGCATTCCCTGAGAGCTAGGAATGATGGTCCTTGTGTACCGTAAAGGAACTGCATCCCAGCCAGAGGTCACCTCGATTTAGGGGCCTACATGGCTACAGGGACCCTCTGCCCCTGGGCTCCCCCCAACTTGACTGTAGGACAAAAACAAAGTATGGAAGCATATATCTCCTCTCCTCAATATCACCTCTCTGTACCTTCTCCCTCTATTTCCTGAGAGGCCAAGAGGAGAGGTTTTTCTTTCTGAATACTATGAAGATACTTGGGTGATAAAATACTAGAAATCACAAAAAGGCAACGATGCCCGCTACTATCACTATTGTTTGGCATTTTTCTGAAAGTAGTAGCCATTAAATTAATCAAAGTAAGAAGGTTCATAAATATTGGAAAGAAGCAAAAATACCATTATTTGCAAAATATAGTAAAATATGTTTAATAACTCTAACATTAAGAAATAAGACTGATAATAAAAATAGCAGAAAAAATTTGCTTTTTTATAAAGGAACAGAAAACAAAGGAGGAAAAAACATGCATGATACCTCTTTTATTTTCTTTTTTAGTTATATAGATGGACACAATATCTTTATTTTTATTGATTTTTTTCTCTTATTATCACCTTTATTTATTTATTTTTATGTGGTGCTGGGGATCAAACCCAGGGCTTCACATATGCGGGATGAGCGCTCTACCACTGAGCCACAACTCCAGCCCTATTTTTATTGATTTTTATGTGGTGCTGCGGATCAAACCCAGAGCCTCACACGTGCTAGCAACTGCTCTACCACTGAGCTATCATCACACATGTATTATGTATAGCTCCAACCCAGGATAGCTATTTGAAAAAGAGATTAAATAACTAGAAATAAACTTAATTAAGAACTGTGCAGGACTTCTAGAAAAACAATTTCAGAATCCCACGTAGCTTCACAGAAGATAAGTGACAACATTTCAAAAATATCAATTATTCTACCTCAATCTACACATTCTATGTGATTTCAATTAAAATGATAATTCATATTTTTATAATTTCTTTTTTTAACCATACGATTTATTTTTATTTTTTTAGTCATACATGCAGCAGAATGTATTTTGACATATAATACATACATGGAATGTACATACATCAATCATATTGTCTATTCTATTCTATTCTGCTGCCCTTCGTATCCCCCATACTCCTCCCCTCCCTCTCTCAATCTTTCTCTCTATCCAATCTAATGTGACACACTTTTTTTTTCTTTTTCTCATCACAACATCACACATGTATTATGTATAACAATGAGGTTCTCCTTCCATCTTCCGTGCAACTCCCCTTCTCCCTCTTTTTCCCTCTGACCTCTCTTCACTATTTAGTGGTAGGCTTCTTCTCATGCTCTTTCTCCCTATCCCATTTTGAGTCACCCCCACTTATATCAGAGAAGACATTTGGCATTTGTTTTTTAGGGATTGGCTAACTTCACTTAGCAGAATCTGCTCTAATGCCATCCATTTCCCTGCAAATGCCATGATCTTGTTATTTTTTAGTGCTGAGTAATATTCCATTGTGTATAAATGCCACATTTTTTTAATCCATTCATCTGTTGAAGGGCTTCTAGGTTGGTTCCACATTCTAGCTATTGTGAATTGTGCTGCTATAAACATTGATGTGGCTGTGTCCCTGTAGTATGCTCTTTTTCATATTTTTATAATTTCACAAAAGATGCTATAATTCAGTAAAAATTAAAAGGAAAGAATGACTCAGAAAAATTCTGAAGTAATAAAATTAAGCCATAAATTAATTAATTTACTTACTATATGGTTGTATTAACAAAAACAATATGGTAAAGTGTACAGAAATATTGAGGCCAACTACGGAGGCCATAGCATTCTGTAGGTTGAAACCAAACATTAGCTGAAGAACCCAGATCAAGTTGTTAACTTCTATGAAGTTGCTTACTTCTCAATAGATGGATGGCTTAAGAAATTGAGGTATCTATCCCACACTTACTATATGGTTGTATTATACACTCCACACACAGTGGAATCCTAAACATCATTAAAAAGAATTAAAATTATGGTATTTGCTTGTAAATGGATGGAATGAAGAGTATCATGCTAAGTGAAATTAGCCAAACTCAGAAACTCAAAGGTTGAATGTTTTCTCTTATAGATGGAAGCTAGAGTAAAAGAAAGGAAAGGGGGAGGGAAGAATAAGATTACCTAAAGAAGCAATCAAACACTAATAGGCAAGAGAAAGGAAGTCTAGGAGAGTAGAGGTAGGAGAAGCGGGTGGGACAGGAGGGAAAAGGGCAAGGGAACAGGGAGATTAGGAACTGAAATCAGTTTCCACGCATGCATGAATATATCCAGATGAACCCAACTCCTATGTATAACCATAAAACTCTCATATTAAAAAACAAAACAAAAGGAAGTTGTTTACTTCTCTGTGCTAAGTCTCCTAGTGTGTAAAATAAGACTACTCTAACCTATGGAGTTGTTGGGAGGATTAAATGAGGAAATACACATGAAACTGTTGGAATAACCCCTGGCACAAAGCCTCCACCATCATCATTATCTTTGTACTTGTATTTGGATTCTCTGTAGCTGATACATGAGCCTATTACAATCATGTACCTATTAAAACTGCAAATTCTACTTTACTTACAGAATTTAACAAGTTAGATGTCTAAACTACCTAGAATAGAACAAATGCATAAACATATCAAGACAATCTTAGAAGATGAACATAAACAGGAGGAAGAACAAATATCAAAACACCATGAAGCCATCAAAATTTTGTATACATAATATTGGCACAGGACAGACAAACAGGCCAGCAATACAAAATAACAAGTGTGATAGACTGTGAAAAAGTTTCCTATTATTTGACAAAGAATGGTGTTGGATAACTGTCCACCAATGTGGACAAAACCTGAAGTTAGACATAACTATCTCATAGTTTCACAAAAAAGACAACAATTCCAGATGCCTGAAAAAGCTAAAAATGTAATTGCATATTAAAGTAAAATGAAGAAGAGTATGTTTCTAAAATTAGAGTAAAAAATAAATTTGAATAGGGAAGGCCTGTGCAAAATTTAAAAACTATGACTTTTTTCCCCTAAGATTAAAAGATGGACTTAGGGATATAGCTTCATGGTATAGCATTTGCCTGGAATGTGCAAGGCCCTAGGTTTGATCCCCAACACTGAAAAAGAAAAGAAAAAAAAGAAAAGAAAAGATTAAAAAAAAGTGACAGATTGGGAGAAAATATCTGCAACATACAGAAAGAAAGAAAGGATTAGTTTTCAGAATAAATAAAGAAGACTTTGTATAAATCAATGAAAAAAGATAAACACAGAAAAACAAGCAAAAATATGAAAGACAATTCACAGAAAGTAAAACAGCCAATATATATGAAAAGATCCTCATCTCACTAATAACAAAGTGAGAAAAAGCAAATTCAAGCAATAAACAATGTCACACAACAGACTGGCAAAAATTAAGTTTAATAATATCAATGATGAGCTCAAATGTGAGAAAGTAGGTCAGATGAATCACCATGAGAGGAATTAAAAAAAAGTTCTGGGCTGCAGATACACCTTCAGTTGGTAGAGTGCTTGCCTTGCATGCACAAGGTCCTGGGTTCAATCCCTAGCACCAAACAAACAAACAAAACAAAACAAAAAACAAACAAAGAAAACAAGTTCTGGGGCTGGGGTTGTGGCTCAGAGGTAGTGCACTCGCCTAGCATGCAAAAAGGCACTGTTTGATCCACAGCACCACATAAAAATAAAATAAAGATATTGTGTCCACCTATAACTAAAAAATAAATATTTAGGGAAAAAAAAGAAGTTTTGCACTTTGGGAAGACAACTTGTTTTAAGCACGTATTAAAATTTCACATGAGCACACACTTCACCCCAGCAATTCTATTTCCCTATAGCTACCTTAAAATCAAAGTCATAAAAGGACACAAGGAAGGAAGTTCAAGTATTTTTCTAGACAAGATTGTGTGTAATGGCAAAAAATATGGAAACTTAAATGCTATGAACAAGGAAATAGCTAAACTGATAAACTCCAGTGTGGAATACTGTGTAACAATGAAAAAGAATGACATAAATTCATGTTTCCTGATAATAGGCCTTCAAAATTTTCCTAAGAAAAAGAGGTAAACTGTAAAAATGTATGCTTAAGAGAAAATTAAGTTAATTAATGACAGCAAATTACTCTCTGGGAAAGAAACTGGAGTAACTAAAAGTGTGTACAATGGGACTTTATATTTCATTTCTATTGTTTGAAGTTTTACAAGAAAGTATACATGTATGTTTACATAATTTTGAATGAAAAAAATAAAATACATCTTGTAAAAAGAAAATAAAATTCTCACATAGAAGTGTTTAATGTAGACAGGGAACATATTCACCTCCCCAATCCCCCTCAACTCTCTTAAGTTTACAGCTACCTTCAAGAGTTTAGAATACATCCTATTAAACCTTTCCCTGTGTTAGTTAAGACTTACATGTACACAGAAGATATATTGGGGTACATACATGTATGGACAAATTTTATATAGATGTGATTACATGTATGCAGGCAAAGGTACAGATACACACATGAGCAGAGGCCTACAGTTTTCCAAAATGAGATGATTATAATGCTAGAAAAAGGACAAAATAGGGTAACAAATATCATGTCAAACAAAATAAACATTATTTGGCTATCACAAACAATGGGGATATGAATTGGGATACGTGCAGGTACTAAAGTAGAAGTGATCTTTTCCCTTGTTTTTTTCCTAAATTTTCTATAATGACAATGTATCACATAGTGGCAATGAAACCTTCTAAAGATTAACAATCAACTGAGGGAATATTTTTTTTAAAAAAAACATGATGAGAGGGAGGATAGTAGAGAATAGGATAGATAGCTGAATACATCAGACACTAGAATGGCAATATGTAAATCAATGGAAGTGTAACTGATGTGATACAGCAATCTGTATACGGGGTAAAAATGGGAGTTCATAACCCAATTGAATCAAACTGTGAAATATGATATATTAAGAACTGTGTAATGTTTTGAACTACCAACAATAAAAAAAAATCACAAAAAAAACAACATGATGAACATAAATTGCTCAACAAAGACTTCACTACTGTTAGCGCCATAAAAATCATGACAAGATCACAATTCATCTGTCATCACTTACCGATCCCACTGTCATCTAATCGCATGTAGCCTTCTGCCAGTGAGCTGAAACCAGTTAATCCTCCCATTGCTGCATAAGGAACATCCTGTCCCACTGGTTTTCCCTGAGCCATTCTTTCTTGCTTTGTTTCCACGACTGTGTCATGGGCATATGCAGGCTGACCACAAGCACACGTGAAAGAGCTATGGAATCCTGAACACTTGGAACCTGAATAAAGACGGAAAAGATGTTACATGTTTAAAATTCAGGAACTGTACTGTCCACCCAAAGGATATGGTTTGGCCAAAGATGGCTGAATCTAGATCCTCTGACCCTTTATCCCAGTGCCCCTGACCTCCCTGCAGGCCACTGCTCTTACTTCTGAAAGATGGTGAAGTGGTAAGTGGGTACATAAGGTACATAGAAGGAAAAAGATTTTTTTGCAAAACCAGCTGGGACTAAAGAAAGGAAGTTAAAGAATGCAGTATAGGAAATGCACATATGATGGGGACAGCCCAGTGGGCAGGTCCAGGTTGAAATCATATAGAATACCCTACAGATCAACTCCGATAAAAGCCATACAGAAAAACCAACCCATAAACCCAAAAACGATCCAAAGGATAGTACTGATGAATGCTACAACACCAAGGAGTCATGAAAATATTATGCCAGGTCCAAGAAGTCAGTCACAAAAGACCACATATCCTATGATTTAACTTACATGAAATGTCCAGTATAGGCAAATCCATAGATATAGAAAGTAAACTGGTGGTTGCAAAGGGGTGGAGAGAGATAGGAATAAGGAATAACTACTAACAAATATGGAGTTTCTTATTAAGGTAATGAAAATGTTCTAAAATGTATTATGCTGTTACCTGCCCAAGATTCACTTTGATGAATATATTTAAAACCATTAAATTGTATGTCTTAAAAATGTGCATTATATCTAAATGAAGTTTTTATATAAAAAAACAAGCCATATTGGAATGGAAGCCAGAATATATCATTAGCAGAATCATTACCAGCTCATACCTCTCAAAAATGTAGAGCCATGACACATAAATCTGCTTTATCCAACCCGTACATGAAGTCTTTGAAACATGTTCATTCCTGCTCCTTTCAATTAAAATATTTTAGAGGTTAAGTTTCCCTTATCAAAAGTTCTTGGGCCTGGAAATATTCCAGATTTTAGATTTCTTTGGATTTTGAAATATTTGTATAGACTGATTGAGCATCCCCAATCTGAAAAATTTTGAGTATCATATCAACCCCCCATAAAATTTTTTTTGATACCAGGGATTGAATTCAGGGTCACTTAAACAATGAGTCACAACCTAGCCCTATTTTATATTTTGTTTAGAGACAGGTTCTCATGGAGTTGCTTAGCACCTCACTTTTTACTGAGGCTGCTTTTGAACTGGAGATCCTCCTGCCTCAGCTTCCCAAGTCACTGGATTACAGGCATGCCCCACCTGCCTGGCTCAGCTCAAATATCTGATGTGTGAAATTCTTTTTAAAAGTCTCAAATGGGGCTGGGGTTGTGGCTCAGCCGTAGAGTGCTTGCAAGGCTCTGAGTTTCATCTTCAGCACCACATTAAAATAAATAAATAAATAAAGGTATTGTATCCAAGCACAACTAATATATATATATAATATATAAATAATCTGAAAAAAATTTAGTTGAGGCCTACAGGTGTACAAGTGTAGCTCAGTGGTAGAGTTCTTGCCTAGCATGCACAAGACCCTGGGTTTGATCCCCCAAACTAGAACAACAAAAGAGCAAGAAGCAGGAGAGAAGAACAAGAAAAATTTAGTTGATTAAACTCCCACTTTTTAAATTTTTGAATCAGATTGGATCGTGTCTTGTAATTCTCTAAAATCTATTCCCATTAATTCATGAGGTTAGAGTTCATGATTACTAAGCATGCCAATAACTCTATGTATCTATACATTAAATTTTGCTTAGTTTGTTTTTCAATTCAAGATAAGTAAAATTCAAAATGAAGAGATAATTGCAGATATCAAGAGACCAAAATACCAAGAGGCTGAATTGTGTCTGCAGGTGAGGAAGGTCATGCTCATGCCTACCACTATATTTCAGTGCCTGGAATGATAGTGCCTAGGACAGAGTAGGTGCTCTGATTTATTTCCTGAATGAACTGATGTGATGTGAATGCTCATTTGACTCCTCCTCTCTTAGGCTTTTGTTGAAAAGAAGAATAGGAAGAGTTGTTTCTGTCAGGGTTGGATCATTAATAAAGATATTTTATTGTGGGGGATGAGTAGTGGGGATTGAATTCAGGGACACTCAACCACTGAGCCACATCCCCAGCCCCATTTTGAATTTTATTTAGAGACAGGGTCTCCCTGAGTTGTTCAGCGTCTCGCCATTGCTGAGGCTGGCTTTGAACTCAAAATCCTCCTGCCTCAGCCTCCCCAGCTCCTGGGATTAGAGGTGTGCCCCACTGTGCCCTATAATAAAGATATTTTGTGTAAGTAAATTAAATATATATTTTGTGTTAAGTAAATCCACATATAATGCAATTTCATGGTTGAAACTCTTATAAAATAGGATGATCATAAGGAATAATCCAGGGCCATGAATAATTTGGATAATATGTATGAGTTAATGAGGGTCCTCCTTGAGTTCCTTATCCTCATCCACGTCTCTTTTAACCACAGTCACTTTAGCCCCACATAGACACCCTCCCTCCTGTGCTCTATTCCAGTCTGCTTAGCTCTTTAATATTGACTCTGTACCTGATTAAACTGGTACAAAGACACATTCAATACTCAATAGAGAAATTCAACCGACCTGCGGCTATGTATAATAGTGTAACTTACATGCATTGCATGTAAAACCAGGTGCAGGGCTGTGTTGATCAGCAAAGTGCTTGCACCTGCATCGAATGGGCTGCGTGCCATTCAAAGGCACAAAAAGGTAAGCCCTGCACTGGCAGCCAGTCACTCGGCAAGGCAGATCAATGGGGCGCTGCTGTGGAATTGTTTCAAAGTCAGTTTTATGTTGCTTATACCTGAAAAAAGAAAGGGAAGACATACAAACACAATCGGGTACTGCCAAAAGTTACAATCTCTATTCTGTCAGATGCAAATACAATTCTGTTTTGTTTGGTTTTGCTATTCTTGTTAATAAGGAAAACAAACTCCTCTGTATGCAGTATTTGTCAGCTTTGGTCAGAGGGAATCTTCGTACTTTTAGATTTTTATTTTAAGTTATATAAGAAGTTTCATAGCAATACCAAGATACATAAAATACTTGCTCATCAATGCAGATCCTTTGATATGTATGCATAACCTGAGAGTGTCAAAAAGGTTCTTTATAAAAATGCTTTTGAGGGACTGGGGATGCGGCTCAGCGGTAGAGCTGCGAAGCCCTGGGTTCCATCTTCAGCACCACACAAAAACAAACAAACAAATAAATAAACAAACATACTGTGTCCACACTTTAGTCTACAACTAAAAGAAGTAAGTATTTTTAAAAAATGGTTTTGATCAAATGCACTACTTAAATTATTTTCATGATTTGATTTTTATAATTGAAGTAGGCTCCATATGTATGTACTATTGCAACTTATTTTAATATAATTTTAACTTTTATTTCAAAGTAAACCTCAGATATTTTAAAACTTAAAATTCTGTTAAAAGATTGTTAGTAATTTTTTTTACTCCTTCTCAGAAGGAGCTACTTAGAAAAATAATATTAAATTTGTCTTATTCTTAATAAGGATCTAGGAAATGTAGGTTAAACTATGACAAACTACTTTTCACTTTGAAAAAAGAGACACATTTTAAAAAATTACATGTAGTTTATAATTATGTAATTTACAATTACGTAGAGTGGCTGTGGAAAGCGTTAAAGAAGAACCAATTGCATTTAACAATGCTTCAAGAAATTTAATAAAGCCATCCTTTCACCCAGAAAGTTCATTTTGGAAAATCTACCCTAAGAAAATAATTACACATAAACAAAAAGCATTGTGCATAAAGACAATATTAACAATAGTATCTATAATAGCAAATGTATACCATATGTGAACACGTGTACATATGCATATTCACACATATATGGGAATAGATAAGCAAATGACTAGAGGATAGTTTTCAAACTTTTTAAATCCTTTCTTCAAATTAAATCTTTCACCGAATCATAACACTGTATGTAAAATAGACGAAAGCAGGAACTGAAGCCCCTCTTCCCTTCCCCTAACCTGCCCTTCCAGCTGCTGCACCCTTGAGTCTTGCTCAGAGCTCAGTGAACACATGATGAACACCACTGGGTTAGCTGGAGTATCGTGCAGGTATTAAAAATCTTGTTTGAGATTACTATAATAATGTAGAAACATTTCTGTGATTCTGTCATTAAAAAAGAGCTTAATATTTTATACACACACAAAACCAACAACTAAATGAACTATGCAAGGAAAAAATTACATAGATAAAGTTAGTAGTATAACAGCAACTGGCTGTTGGGTGGTGTGTGTTCTACTTTTCTATATTCCTCTCCATTTTCCTTAATGACAATGTCTCACTTTGATAACAAGGGGAAATAAATAGTTTGAGTAGAAAACTCAGTACTACAAGTTTCTCCATTAAATTTGGCTGAGTTTTTAAGGGTCAAATCCATGCTCTACAAATGCTATATTTTGATAATAAATTTATTTACATATTTCTGGGATACAAATGGTTCCTCACATGATTTCTAGTTTATTTTTTTTTTTAAATCAACTTTCAGGTTTAGGCTCTTTGTTTCATTGAATCTTCTTTTCTATAAGCAGCATGAAATCTTTTAAGAATTATAAAACTATCATAAAATTACCAAACCCCTCTTCAGTTTTAAAAGATGGATGGCAACACATGCCTCTCCTCCACCCACCACAATGTTTTTAACTGAGATTGTTAGATAAGCTTAAAGTCAATCCATATACACATTACTCATCCTAGCAACTGCCTAAAACAACCTCTGGCAAAGTGCAACTGTAAACAGCAACTACACAAAAAGTCTCTCAAAAATAAGCCCCAGGAATTTCTATCAAAACAAGGAATTTACCCTTCAGTGGTTTCCTCAGAACAAAAAATCAAAGTTGTTGCCTGAAATCACATAATAGGTTCAGTGGTCTTTCTGTGAAGCAGTTTGATCATTTTGATCTTTACAACTGTGAGACAGTAGCAAAAATCTGCAGTAGAGCATGTACACAGAGAAATGCAAACCTTAGACCCAGGCAGCCTGCATTAAGGACTGGAGCCCCCTAACCTCCTTTGCCCCTGTGATTTTCTTGGAACATGACCATTTGTAACCAAAAGCAGTGTATGCTTATGTTTTTATTTTTAAAGAAAAGTTCTTAAAGAAGAGTATCAACACAGCTGTTCTTTAAGATGGGAAGGGTGATTAGTAAATTTGAGGAGGAATGCTTGTTTATCAAAGGGTAGCATGGGACAGGTGGACACTGCTTCCTAACCAAACTGAAAGATCCACAGCAGAGTCACAGGAGCGGCAATATCTTGTTCACCAAGAAAACAGAGGTAATAAGTCTATGAGTCTAAAAGAATAGAACCAAAAAAATTTAATGACAACTTAAAACTTTTAGGTATTTCTATTGTTTTATGTAAAGGCCTATTTTTTAGGTTTTTTTTTTTATTTTAAGTTGTAGATAGACTGCGTGCCTTTATTTGTTAACTTTTATGTGGTGCTAAGGATCAAACCCAGTGCCTCACACTTGTGAGGCAAGCACTCTGCCACTAATTTACAGCCCCATCCCAAAGCTTATTTTTAAATGTTTCTTAATCATCACATTATTACTTATGGAAGGAGAATATGTTTTGCTATTGTTCTTATTTTCTAGTCATGAGAAAATAGCAATAAACTATATTACCTATGTGTACAAAAACACAGTGTCTCCGGGCCAACGAGTTTACAATCCATTCCTGTTGGTGATCGCCAGCTCACAAATAACCTGTTCTGTAAGCGCATAGGTAAAACTTTCTTCTTGTATTCTTCATATTCTTCAGGAGTAAAAAGTTTCCCTCCATCGTCCTCACCAACAATTCTACAACAGAAAACATTGGTCTTATTACCCTTGAGAATGTTCTAGGTTACACATACTAAACTCTAAAACTATACTTGTATAGTTAAAGGAAAGGCTGCTTTGAGGTTTTTTTGTTTGTTTTGTTTTGTTTTGTTTTAGATACCTGTTAAGAACCCCATTACAAACAATGATAATAAAACTTTTGCTTCTGATGGCGTTCAGCCATGCTACCCCAAAACATGACTCCTTGGCATTTGAGGAAGCAGCAGAAGCTGGAAGGCCACTCTCACCTTCCCTGTGTTCTTCTTCCCTGCAGTAGGTCATACATCAGTCATTCCAGAGGTCCCCTCCCCATACCTGGAGGAAAAGCACATGCTGGAGGAGATACCCTGACAGGGAGAAGAATCTGACGAATAGGCCTTACTAAATGCTTCCCAATTTGTACCATTAGGACACACCCTTTTGTCCTTTGGTCATACTTCTCCAGGACTATCCACTCTTCATCAAATCTAAGCATAAAAACATACAAGATCTCCTGTTTCTTTGGGTCTTCACTTCTGAAGGCTCCATGTCATATAAACTGAAATAAATTGGCAAACTTCTCTCTTGTTAATATGTCTTTTATCATAGGTACCTCAGCCATGAACCTAGTGATGACTGAAGAAATCTTTTCTCTCCTGCTATTCCCTGCTAACAAAGGATTATAAATTAAAAGTCAATGATTTCACACCATCTGCCTTTACTGATTAAGGCATATCAATGGAATATTACTATATATTTATCTCAGTTTCTCCTGTTAATTCTGAGTCAGACAGGTTCGTTCTTCTCATTAAACTCGAGAGCCTAAGCTGCTGAAAATCTAATGTTTTTGTCTTTTTAAAGATAGAACCAACAATAACAAATCAATGAAGAAGCCAACCATGACTAATTCCATACCTGAACCCAAGCCGTGGCCAGGAGTTTAATTTTATGTAGGCTCTAAAAACCTGCTTGGATTTGCACAGGCTCATACTGACACCCGTGTATTGGACAATTAGGTGTTTCATTGCTTAATTTCAGATTCCAAAATATTATGGGAAAAATCAAGCCATCACTATTTCTAAGGGGAAAAAAATTTGTCTTTCTGGAGGAAAATAAGGTACAACTAAACAAAGGTCTTTAAAGAGGAAGACATTTCTCTATGAAAATGCCCTCTAACCTCTAAAAATCATAAAAAGTTTCATTTGTAAAATGCAACATAACTTTTTTAATGCAATACATACATTTTATCATACTTTGAAACTGTTAGCTGAGAATAAAAAAACAATTCATAAGTTATGAAATTCCTCAACTTCTTCCTTATTTAAGCAATTGAGATGTACTATAAAATATTTTTTTGTTATTGTTTTTTTTTTGTTTGTTTGTTTTGGCAGAACCCAGAGGGATTCTGCCACTGAGCTACATATCTAGCCCTTTTTATTTTATTTTGAGACCGCCTGTCTCTAAATTGCCCAGGCCACAAAGAATCTTTACATCCTTCAGCATAAGCCTCCCAATTTGCTGAGATTATTGGCATGTACCAACATCCCTGACCGAAGGACATTTTCTTTCTTTTTTTTTTTTTAATATTTATTTTTTAGTTTTTGGCGGACACAACATCTTTGTCTGTATGTGGTGCTGAGGATCGAACCCGGGCCACACGCATGCCAGGCGAGCGCGCTACCACTTGAGCCACATCCCCAGCCCCAGGACATTTTTTTTCGAGAAAAACTGAGGGTCATTACACTTTATTATGGCTATCAAGAATATCTAAGGAGAACAGAAATATTTTTTAAAATTTTATTTTAGTAGTAGATGGATACAATACCTTTATTTTGTTTATTTTTATGTGGTGCCCAGATAGAACCCAGTGCCTCATGCATGCTCAGCAAGCCCTCTAGCACTGAGCCACAACCCCGGCCCACAGAAAGATCTTAAAATAAACCATGTTTTCCCTCAGGGTTGGAGATGAAATCATCGTCTCGCCCATGCTAAACAAGCACCCTAAATCTGAGCTACATTCCTGGCCCTTTTTTAAAATTTTGAGACAGGGTCTCACGAAATCGTCTAGGCTGGCCTGGAACTTGCTATAGGATTCCCATGACCAAGTGTAGATCTTTTAAGGAAGAGATTGTTTTTCAAGTTTTAAACCAGTGCCTCTCAAATTTTATTGTATTTCCAGATCCCAGGAGGTCTCATTCAAATGCAGATTCAAATTCTTAGATCTGGGGGTGGGCTTGAGATTCTGCTTTTCATCAAGTTCCCTGGTCGTATCTATATTACAGTTCTCAGCTTCAGGCACTTTGAGTAGCAAGGACTCTACACTTCCCCTCCCAACTGCCCCCCACCAAAACACGGAGGCATGACCAAATCAAGTTAAATTGAGGAAGAAAAGTTCATTTCTGATGGACACTCATCTTTTTGACCCTTCTCTCAGATTCCCTTTCATATCTAGGCACCCAAGACGGTTTTCCTGGCCTTTCTCAAATCCTGATGTTAAACAAGGGATTTGATAATCCCCTTTAAAGAGAAATGTTGAGTGCTATTTATGCTTGCAAAAATAATTTCCCACAGGCCTGCCCCTAGCACTTTCTGGGCAAGGGACAAGCGGAGGTCCACAATCCAAACATCTAAATACCTAAGTTGTGAGAAACGGAAAGTTCGGTGGTCCATTTTCAAAACTTACTCTTTAGCCCTTTTGAGATGTAAGATCCAATTGTAGCCATTTTAAGTACAGTCCTTCCCTTTGCCCACCCTGATTGTAAAATTAGCCAATCACGTAGATTATAACCCCAGGCTCCTCCTATCAGGACAAGCACAGCCTTAGGGATAAAAGCAGGTGGACTGCCCTCCCTGCTCCCAGTGTGCTTGCTGGAGATTTTCTTTGGTGGCATGCCCTTCTGTATTTCTAACATTAGTCAACACCAGGGCTCAGCAACTTGCTCCCAGGGAAAAAGCACAAAAACACGAAGGTTACCGGAGCCGGTTCTGCCCTGGGTAAGGGCTGAGTGTAGTTTCTATAACCTGCCTTACCCAGACCCACCTAAGAGGACATGGGGACTGATCCATCAAGTTCCCTCCACAATCTCACGATTCCAGCTCAGAATTTTCAGTCACTTCTAAACTAGCAGTCAGCTGAGAAACCCATCCGCCAGAGAACCCATCTGCCCGGGACCCATCCCCAGTCGTTGTTGTGCTCCCCACACCCTCGCCCGACCTTTAGAGTAACCAGCTTTAGGGAGAGTCGCCTTCTGCTTAGGTCTCCCAAGCCCAGCCAGGATTGTGTCACCTATCATCCGTACATGCAGAGCTCTCCCCTTCAACTTCTCATCCTTCTGCCAGTCCTCTCGGTATTCCCCATTCGTCTGTTTTCCAACTGTCAACATTTTTTGTTAGAAGATGGGGGAGGGGCGGAGGAGAGTTAAAAATCCTTCCATCCAAGTGCCTCAGCCTTTGTCAGAGCCTTGACAGTGAACCACATCCTCAAGCCAAAGGAGAGGCTGTTTCCTGTTTGGGATACAAGACTCCAAAGCCATGATTACCACACCCGTTGGGGTGTTTTTGTCCAAAGGAGCACCTCTGGGTTGGGAGCATGTTCCAAGTTCACGACTTGCCCTAACGCTGGAATAACGTGCGAGCTCGGGGTCTGCTAACTGAGTGTGCTCAGTGTGGGATTCTCCAGGGGCCACATAGGAGTGGGGGAAACCACGGGGCTCTGCACGAATATAGTTAACATCCCTCTTGGAAGGGGAGGCAAACCCGCCGCGGCAGACCCCGATGGCTGCCTGGAACTCCGGGTCAGCATATTTAATTTCAGCAAGTTAATCTAGGCCTCCCTCAACAGCCTGGGAAGAGATTCCCCGATCCCCAGCGCTCGCCCGGCAGCAGGTCTCGGCCAGCGCCACCAGTCCCCCTCGGCAAGGGAGACCGAGCCGGGCCCGGCGTTCTCGCCCGGTGGAGGGGCGGGACGTGAGCCCCGAGCGGCCTCACCTGCGGTACTCCAGGTACTCGTCCACCGCCGCGGCGCCGCCGGGGGGCAACCTCAGCCGCTCCATGGCCGCGGGGAGGCTAAGACGCCTGCGCCACTCGCCCCGAGCTCGCCCTGCGCGCGCCAGCACACAGCCGAGCAGCCAGGACAGCCCCGTGGATTGGCCCAGCCCGCAGATCCCCGTGGGCGGGCGCAGTGACCGCGCAGGAGGTGAGCGCTGCTACCTGGCCCCGCACAGGCAGAGGCACGTGAGCCCCTGTGCTGCAGCATGGCCCGGGCAGGGTGGGGGCAGTTTGCAGCCGGCCAAAGAGGATTCCCATCACCGCTCCCTTCTGCCCAGTGTCCTTGTGAGTAACAAGGGAGAACAATGTCTTGTATATCATGGATTCATGGGAAATAGCTCTTTTCACTTAATCCAAGTTTTGGAAATAAGCTATTTCCAGAAGGTCCTGGTGAGTTTGAAGCTGGCCTCACCACAATAGCAGTGTTTTCAAAAGAGCATGTGTTGGGCAAGCAGGAGGCCCTGGGTTCCATCTTCAGGACCACAAAAAATAATAATAAAATTTTTTAAAAAATGGATATAACATAGTCATGGGTATTTGAGTCTAGTTTGACAAGAAAACACGGTCCTCAAAAAAGTACACAATAAGTTTAAGGGAAAATAATTAAGCTTTTGATGGTTTATTTTTAAGGGTTTTTGTTGTTGAGAAACCAGCCTCTACATCAAGAGCAAAGCCTGTGCAAGGAAGGGGGCATGACCCTTGTCCTTGAAAAAACCCACAGAGCACTCCTAGGCACATACCCACCCTGCTGAGTTGTTTATCCACAAATAACAAGAGAGATCTTCTGTGCCAGGTGTCCCTGACTCAGTTAGGCTAGGTGGAGACCCATAGCAATCCCCTAGCAACCACCAATCAACATGAGACAGGGAAAATACCTGGGATGCCAAATGACCCTCCCAGTAGTTTATGGTGGTTGATAACATGTTGGGAAACCATGTAGTTCAGCACTACTCCCCTCTGGCTTAAACCAATCAGTTCAAACGAATCCCCCGTCTTGTATTAACCAATCACCCTTACCTAACTTGTTCCCGTCAGTGAATGTGCTAATCATGTTTTAGAGTTGTTTTATGATTTCCCCTTGGTGTGTGATGATTTGTTAAGAGATGCTATGATGTATGTGAAGTCCCTGCCTTCCCAAAAAAGTGTATAAAACTGCTGCAAACCCTGGCTCGGGGCCTCTCAGCATCACCAGTTGTTGTGTGCATGTAGGACCGAGCTAGCTCACAATAAACGCCTCTTTGCTGCTTATGTCGATCTCAGTCTCTGGTGGTCTTTTGGGGGTCCCGAACTCGAGCATAACATTATATTGTCAGGTTTTGATTTGTTTTACATTTTGTGGTGCTGGAAATGGGACCCAGGACTGTGGGAGACCAACCTTGCACGTGACTGGGTCACACTCCCCAGCTGGGTGCTGAGGCACTCAGTCACAAAAATGTGGCAGAGCTTTCCCACCCTTCTTGGGTTCGAGGGTCGGTGTCTAGTGCATGGGTGTGTCTTGCTCTACCTACACTCACCTGTTCCTTTGTAAAATAATCCCTTGCCCTGTTTAGGATAGAATCTTCCATGGAAGTGCCTTGTGTGTGTCCCCTTCTTTTACTGTGCCCTTGGGTGTGGCCTACCCAGGTGTCAGTCAACCTGCTGACAGTGGACATCATGAAGATAGACTCAGCCCCCTGAAACCTGACCCCTTGCCTCATTTGAATAGCTTCTCCTGAATAAACGGGGTCAGAGCATGTTCTTGCTCTCTTCCTTGGGACCCTTAAGGTCGGATGAGCCATTACAGTGACCCCAAAGAGAAAGGTACTTGTGTCTCTTGTGTGGTAATTTTGCGCAGTCCAGTCAGCTCAGTTCAACTGGAGTGACCCCTGAGTCTTTTAGTCTCAAGATCAGAAACCCAGCACAGGCCCTTGCACATGGTAGAGAAGAGTTCTGCCAGTGATATACTCGAATTCGGGACCCCCAAAAGACCACCAGAGACCAAGATCAATATAAGCAGCAAAGAGGTGTTTATTGCGAGCTAGCTCGGTCCTCCACCTTGCACACAGCAACTGATGATGCTGAGAGGCCCCGAGTCCAGGGTTTGCAGCAGTTTTATACACTCTTTGGGGAAGGCAGGGACTTCATATACACCATAGCATCTCTTAGCAAATCATCACACACTGCAGGAAAATCATAAAACAACTCTAAAATATGATTAGCATATTAAGTGGCCGGAAAGAATCTGGAAAGGATTATTGGTTAGTTCAAGGGGTTGACACACTTAAAATTGATTGGTTTAAACCGTGAGGATGGCGGATGTCACAAGGGGGTATGGATGTCACAAGGGGGTACGTGCCAAGCTGCAGGGCTTCTAGTTTACATAGTTGTCACCACACCTAGGTGGGGGCCATCTGGAATTTCAGATATTTCAATATCTTGGCCTATCATAGGCAATCACCATCTGTGGCTTTTCGGAGAACTGTTTCCACAGAGCTTTTCTGTGGTATTTTCCTGACTTTAGGACTGCAGTAGGTCAGAGGTTAAATTTCAGAGCAAAATGATGTCTCAAGTAGAATGAGGTTGCTTAGGTCTTTCACCAGTGAACTACATTCCAAGCCCCAAGTTTTTTTTTTTGTTGTTTTTTGTTTTTTAATATTTTTATTAGTTGTTGATGAAAATTTTTATTTTATATATTGATTTGTATGTGGTGCTGAGAATCGAACCTAATGCCTCACATATGCTAGGCAAACGCTCTACCACTGAGCCATAATCCCAGCCCCAAGTTTTTTTAACCTTTGGAAATACTTCCCCTAAATTTGCCTGAATTTGAATTACCATGCCAAAGGGGTAGGAAATCCATTACTACTCTGGAGGGAGGAACACTTAAACTCTGAAGCTCCCCAGGGATCCACTATAGTACCCACTGTAAATTAAAGGCATAACTCTTTTTATTGCCCATCACTTTATTGTGCTTTTCAGAAGTCATTGGTTTTCTGGTTTTGTTTTTACAAATTGAAGGTCTGTGGCAACCCAACATCAAATCAGTCTATCACAACCATTTTTCCAATAGCATGTGCTAACTTGATATCTCTGTCACATTTTGGTAATTCTCGTGATATTTCAGAATTTTTTATTATTATTGTATCTGTTATGATCTGTGATCCATAATATTTGATATTACTATTGTAATTGTTTTAAGAGCACCAAACTACAGCATATAAAACAATAGACTTTGTTTTGGTTTTGTGGTGCTGAGGTTCCAACAATGGTCCTGTCCACGGTAGGCAAATTCTGTACTACTCAGCCAAAATCCCAATCCTAAAACATTGAACTTGACCAATAAAAGTTTGTGTGTTCTGACTGTTCTGCCTACCTGCCAGTCCCCAATCTGTTTTTACTTCCTCAGGCCTCCCTATTCCCTGAGATACAACATCAAACATAGGCAAAGTAATGACCTGACAATGGCCTCTAAGTGTTCAAGTGAAAGAAAAAGTCTCACACTTCTCACTTTAAATCCAGAGCTAGGGCTGGGGATGTGGCTCAAGCGGTAGCGCGCTTGCCTGGCATGCGTGTGAACTGGGTCTGATCCTCAGCACCACATACAAACAAAGATGTAGTGTCCGCCGAGAACTAAGAATAAATAAATAAATATTTTTTAAAAAATCCAGAGCTAGAGGGCTGGGGACATACATAGCTCAGTGGTAGAGACTTGCCTAGCATATGTGAGATGCTGGGTTTGATTCTCTTATAAATAAGGAAAATAAAGGTTCATTGCCAACTAAGAAAACATTTTTTTAAAGTAAATAAATCCAAAGCTAGAAATGTTTAGGCTTAGTAGAAAGGTGAGACAGGACAAAAGATTTTGTGAAGAAAATTTTAGTGTTCTGCATGAAAAGCCAAATCAGTCACAAACTTATTTTACACCAAAGTCCTACTCAGAACAAAACTCTGACTCTTTTCAATTCAGGGAAGGCTGATAGAGGTGAAGAAACTGCAGAAGAAAAGTCTGCAGCTGGAGAGGTTGGTTCGTGAGGCTTAAGGAAAGAAGCCATCTTCATAACATAAAACTGCAAAGGAAAGAAAGAAGTGCTGATGTAGATGCTGCAGCAAGTCATCCAGAAGTTCTAGCAGAAATAATTGAAGAAGGTTATTACCCTAAAGAAGAGATCCAACAGACTTGTACTAGATGAAGATGTGTCTAGGACTGTTAGCTGGAGAGAAGTCAATGCGTGGCTTCAAAGCTTCAGAGGACAGACTGACTCAATTATTAGGAGCTTAATGTAGCTAATGGCTTTAAATTGAAGGCAGTGATTACTTATCATTCCAAAAATCCTAAGGCCATTAAGAATTATACTAAATCTTCTCTGTCGATGCTGTACAAGTGGAACACAAAACCTGGATAACTGCATAGTTTATTGTTTGTTGCTCACTGCTGAGCCTATTGCTCAGAGGAAAAGATATATTTATTTAAAAATATTTCTGTCATTGACAATGTACATTTGGTAGAAGAGGTCATTCTGAACAGTCCAGACTGTTGCCTGATTCTAGAATTACAAATGAAGCCAATTAAGATCTGCAAATCTAGATTTGTTGTAATTTTGTCTTTTTTTAATATTTATTTTTTAGTTGGACACAATATCATCTTTATTTTATTTATTTACTTTTGTGTGGTGCTGAGGTTTGAACCCAGGGCCTCACACATGCTAGGCGAGTGCTCTACCACTGAGCCACAACCTCGGCCCCAAGTTTTGTCTTTTAACACCATGAAAACAATATCTCATGGGAAATCAGAATATCAATAGTAATGGGAGTTTGGAAGAAGTTGGTTCCAACCCTCAGGGTTGACATGCAGTGGCTTTAGATGTCAGTGGAGGAGGTAACTGCAGATATGGTAAAAACATTAAGAGAACTAGAAATAGATGTAGAATCTGGAGATGTCACAGAATTCCTGCAATTTCATGATAAATTTTAATGGATAAGGAGTTGCTTCTCATGAATGGGCAAAGAAAGTGGTTTCTTGAGACGGAACCTACTCCTGGTGAAGATGCTGTGAATACTATCGAAATGACAAGAAAGGATGGAGAATATTACAAAAACTTAGCTGATAAAGTAGGGACAGGGTTTAAGATAATTGGTTTCAAATGCAAAAGAATCTCTACTGTGCATAAAATGCTATGAAATAGTATTGTATGCTACAGGAAATCTTCCATGACAGGAAGAGTTGACCAATGCAGCAAACTTCAAAAAAATAAAAAATAAATAAAATAAAAATAAAGAATTGCTACAGTCACCCCAGCTTTAAGGAACCACCACCCTGATGAGTCAACAACCATCAACATCGAAACAACCAGTAGAAAGATTACCCCTGTCTAAAGGTTCAGGTGATTGTTAGCATTATTTTAGCAATAAAGTTTTTTGAATTCAGTATACACTTTTTTAAGACATGCTCTTATATACTTAATAGACACATGTAGAATAGAAACATAATGTTTTTGTGCACTGGAAACCATCCCCCGCAAAAATTCATGTGACACCCTTTATTGCAGTACTCACTTGTTTGCAATGGTCTTCAACCATATCCACCATATCTCCAAGGAATGGCTGTTTAAATTAACTAACAGAATAGGCAAATAATAAGAAAATATTGAACTACAATGCTTGATTTCAAAAGTACTTTCTTACATTTTTCAGGTCCCAAAAGTAAAATATTATGTAGACAACTTGTTTGAATGCCCCTCTCCCTTATTAGTGCCCTTTGCCCCATTTTGAAGCCATCCCTCTGTTCAGGCAGGTCCCATTGCCACTCTTGACTTCCTGTCTAGTGTTTATTAACCAAAGTGTAATAACTCAGCCAGAACCTAATAAGCTATGAAGTCTCCCAGATATTCATACATTCTATAGACTTGTTAAGGCCAAAAAGTGTTCAACAGATAAATGAATAACAAAGTTCTAGCCAATATGCTGATTCTACAATCCCTGCAGCACTCCAGCCTCCTCCCCAACTCCATGACAACTCAAACAGTTGTTCCCTCCTGGCCCAAGCCAGACCTTGATTTAAACAAAGAACTATGTAATGTGTGGTATGTGGTGAAAAAGATGCTTATAGAAAAAATATCACTAATCCTCAACTCATGTCATATGAGTCTTCTGAGATGCTAGCAGTATTTTCCACTCTTCTGAGATGCTAGCAATATTTTCCACTCTTCTCCTCTACCCTGCAAACTCCTTCCTATCTTTCAAATCCAGGGCAGGCATCTTGTCCTCTGGAAGACTTTCCTTCCTGCCACCAGCTAAAGGCAGTTCTTCTTAGGCACTCTCCACTGGAGCACTTAGTACTTTATGTTTATTATTCTTCTCATCCCTCCAGGTGAATTTTTGAAAGCAGAACTCTGGAAAGCTTCTGTCCCCAATTGTATGTTGAAAATAATAAAAGCATCTCTCCCATGAGAATGAACTGAGATAACTCCTTTAAAGCACTTGCTCCACATTTAATTAGCTCTCAGTAAAGGACAGCTACAATAAAAGTATAATTGTATTGGTGCTGGGAGTGTGACTCAATGGTAGAGCACTTGCCTACCACGTGTGAGGCACTGGGTTGGATCCTCACCCACTGCATAAAAATAAATAAAATAAAATGAAGGGATTGTGTCCATCTACAGTTAAAAAAAATTTTTTTTAAACTGTACTTGTATAACCTTGGGTATTGCTACAATGTTGACATATAATATACTTTATTAAAAGTTTATTAAATGAGTATTAGTTAATGGTCTTTAATGCAGTGATAACCCTGATTTATCAATATTGTCCATTGAAATTTCATGGTCCAAATTGTCATATATCATGTTGTTGTCATTTTGTTTTTGAAGGTAACCCTGCTTTAAAATACATTCATATGAGGAAAAAAATCTCCTTGATTTTATTTCATTAGTATGTTTTAGTTATCTTACATTTTAAAATTAAGACAATATATTAGACCAGGATGTAAGAAAAGACCACTGACTCCAATTAAAATCAAATTAAAGCAAGCTTATTATTTCGACCGGCCGGGCTGCCTCTCCCTCCCAAAATGGGAGGAACAAGACAGCACCCCAGCTTTCCTGCAGCCCAGCTTTATAGCCCAGAAAGTTACACAAAGGGGGGTTACAGATAACAGAACTCTGACGAGCATCACACTAATGGTAGTTTACATTTTTTGCTGGCCCCAACATCAGAATTTATGAAGTCCATTAGAGCCTCAGAGAGGGTTGTTGTCTGGCCAAGGAAGGCCAATGTTTATGAGATGTCACTAAAGTTTCAGAGAGTGCTGCTATGTGGTCAGAGAGCCAGGCATGGGTGAGTTCAAGGCACGGGCAGGCATTCTTAGCAGATTCAGAATTTGCAGTAATTTATAGTAAAGCCGAAATTATCTTTTCATGGCTTTGTGGCGAGATGGCTCCCAATTTTAAGAAAAGATCAGGTTGGGTCTATCAAATAAGTTTAAAATTATCCCTTTTCCCTTCTTTTTTTGGGGGATACTTTTCTTGATTCATATATTTAGTTATCTAAAAAAATAATGACTGCTTTCAAAACTTATTTCATAAACAGATTGCTGGTAGCAGGCCTTCCCTGGCCCCTGGGGCCTAGCCCCCAGTTCCTTGTTCTGCATGTCAAAGTGGCCAGCTCACAGGGTTGTGATGCAGGTTTGCAGTTTCCTGTTTATCTGCCTCAGACATATGTGCCTCTTTGGGAACATCTTGACCTGTTCGGAGCCTCCTGATAGGGGACAGTGGCCGTAACCCAAGGACGCAGTTACTACTCTTCCCTCCTCGCTTTTGAGTAATTTCCCGCAGCTGTTAAAAAAGATATATAAGGGGAACAAATCTGGCAATAAAGGCACACACACCTCCTCCTGGATGAAGAACCTTGGTGTCCTGTGTATTTCTTAACCTCGCTGCCCCTCCCCGGACTCTGCTTCTGTAGCCGGACGCGGCACAGAACATGTTTTGTTGTAATTACCCGCACAACAAAAATTTTAGTGTATCCTAAACATTTCTAAGCTCCTTACCATGGACCAATGAACTGGATTTCTATCAATACAATACAAATTATAGAACAACAAAAGAATTTGCAAAATTCCTTTGAGAATTGAGATTTTATTAGATAAAAGAAATTGCTGACTCTTAAAATGTGTCTTGGTCTATATTTTAATTTACTTTCTTGAATTTCTCATAAGTGTCTCTCATCTTACTAATCACACAAATATATCAAAATTGACTAGTATGGAGTGGTTTTGGTCAGCTTTTGCATCTGTGTCACCAAAATACCTAACAAGAACAATATAGAGGAGGAAAAGTCCACTTTGGTTTATGGTTTCAGAGGTCTCAGTGCTGAGATGGCCAACCCCATTGTACTGGGCCTCCGGTAAGGCAAAACATCTTGGCAAACTGGTGTGGTTAAGGAAAACAGCTCAGGACATGACAGCCAGAAAACAGAGCTCCACTAATCAGGGACAAAATACAAACCCTGAAGGCATGCCCCCAGTGACCTTCTTCCTTCATTTATATTCTACCTGCTTATAGCTACCGCCCAGTTAAGCCATATCAGTGGATTAACCCACTGGTTAGGTTAAGGCTCTCATAACCTAATCATTTCACCTCTAAACATTTTTGTTTTATCACACACATGAGGCTTAAGGGGGAATACCTCATATATAAACCAGAAGAAGAGTTACTTTATTTTACTTTAGCAAATTTTACTCTTTATACATTTAGGGAAACTGAATCTTATTGCAGATGTAGTCAACCCTGATCATAGATCTACACTGAACTTATTTCTACAACCTATAACCATTCATCTTATAAATATTACCATCTACCTATTCTATATCAAGTATTATACTAGGATCGCAGGGTATAGGGAGATAAACAAAACAGAAAAGTCAGCGGTTGCTATGGTTTGAGTATGCCCTCTGAGGGTTCCTGTGTTGGAAGCTTGGCCTTGGTGTGGCAGCACAGAGGTGGTGGAATCCTTAAGAGGTAGAACCTAGTGCTAGGGGATGGCAGCACTGTGCTCTTGAACTTCCAAAATATTGAGCTAAATAAATTTGTTTCTTTATAAAGTACTCAGACTCTAGTATTTTGTTATAGCAGTGAGAAATGGACTAATATGGTAATGTGTTATCAAGAAGAAAAAAAAACAGATTGAGGGGTTGGGGTTGTGGCTCAGTGGTAGAGTGCTTGCCTAGTGTGGGTGAGGCACTGGGTTTGATCCTCAGCACCACATAAAAATAAATAAATAAAAATAAAGGCATTGTGTCCACCTACAACTAAAAAATATTTTTTAAAACGCAGATTAAGGGGAATAAAGAGTGAAGATGATGGCTTTATATAAATCAGGCCTATCTGACAAGATAATGGCTTGAGCAGAATTCTAAAGGAAAGAAGAGAATGAACTACAGACACTGAGAAAGAGAATCTGAGGCAGACAATTTAGCAAGTGCAAGGTCCTGAGGCGGAAATATATTTTACTTGAGATTGATGTGGTTGGAATGGTGAGAATAAAGAAGAGAAGAACAATAGGAGATGAGGTCAGAGGGGAAGCAAGATCCATTTCCCACAAAAAGACAAGATGAGTCATACATGTAATTTTTAATCTTCTATTATTAAAAAAGTGAAATTTTAATATTTATTTTGCTCTATATAACCAAGAAATTATCATTTCAACATGTAACCCACATAACAAAATGCAAGATATTTTTTCCTTTTTATTAAATCTTTAAAGTTCAGCGTATATTTTATACTCGTAACACATCTAAATTCAGATTAGCCACATTTCAACTAGTCAATAGCCACATATAGCTAGAAGCCACCATATTCAACGAGGCTGAAACAGAAAACTGTAAAGCTTTTGAAGGCTTTGGTTCTGGTTCATTTTTCAAAAATACACAAAACTAAAAAGAACAGTATAATAAACTCAGTGTTGTCATTGCCCAGTTTCAACAATTAGCAATACAAGGCCAATCTTGACTCATCTATACCTCCACTTACTGTCCCCAAACCAAGATTATTTTTAAGAAACATTGGCAAGTTTTGAACAATCTGCTTTTTCGTGCTCACTCTGACTGACAAGTGGAGAATAGCTTGTGAAGAGGAAGTATGGATGGAAACAGAAAGACCTGCCTCAACAATCCAGGGGAACTGACAGCACTGTAGTCTGTGGTGATGGTAGTGGAGACAGAGACAGTGGATTGGATTTGTTGGTTTCCTGGCATAGTTCAAAGGTAGAAGCTGACGAGATATACTGAGGGATCAGATATGGAAAGTGAAAAAGAATCAAGGTCTGAGTAAAACAATAAAGTTACTATTTACTGAAATAGGGGAGACTTAATAAGTTTAACTACCTCTAAAATATCCAAGTGGAGATAGTGAATAAAAAGTTGGGTACTTAAATCTGCCAGTACAGGCGGGAGACAGTGTAGTCAGAAAAGAGATGGCATTTAAAGCTACAGGACAAGATGAGTTTATTAGGAAGAGAATGAATGCACATAGGCAAAATAGAAGTCCCTGGGCACTCCTAAATTTAGAGCACAAAAAGGAAGAACCAGGAAGTTGGGCAGAGTAGTGGAAGCCTGTAATCTCAGCAGCTTGGGAAATTGAGACAGGAGGACTGGGAGTCCACAGCCAGCCTCAGCAACAACGAGGCACTAAGCAACTCAGTTGAGACTCTGTCTCTAAATAAAATACAAAATCGGGCTGGGCATGTGGCTCAGTGTTTGAGTGCCCCGGGTTCAATCTTTGGTACCTGCCCTCCACAAAAAGAAGAGAAAGAACCAAGGAAAGGAGGCTGGTTGGCACATACCTGTAATCCAGATACTGTGGAGGTTGAGGCAGGAGGATCGCAGGTCAAGGCCAGCCTGGGAAATTGAGCCACACCCTGTCTTAACATTTTAAAAAAGAGCTGGAGATGTAGCCAAGAGGTATGCGCCCTGGTTTCAATCCCCAGTACTACAGAGAGGCTGGGGTGGGGAGCACAACTGAGAAGGATCTCCCAGTAAGAAAAAAACCAAAAACACAAGAAAAACTAATGCCAGGATAAGAAAAAAACATTTTAAGAAGGAGATAGGAGGGGCTAGGGTTGTGGCTCACCAGTAAGAGCCTTTGCCTTGCATGTGTGAGGCACTGGATTCAATTCTCAGCACCATAAAAAATAACCAAACAAAATTAAGGTGTTCTGTCCATCTACAACTAAAAAATATATATATTAAAAAAAGGAGATAGTAAGAAAAGCACAGAAATAACTTAAGAAAAAACAATGCCTAGAAGGGAAACAATTGAATAAGTTGGAGTATCATTTGCTAAAATACCATAGACAAAAGAATTATTCCAACTGACCTTGGAACAAAATATTTTCACTGTACATTTCTTAGTGAGATACTTAATATCTAAGATAAAGGGCAAACATCTTAAATTATCTAGTTTCATTTCATAGTCTTATTGTTAATAACAATGCTGTTATTTTGAAATATGCACATTGTAATATAACAAGACACTATGTTAAAGTTGTTAAGACATGATGTTCAGCATAAAAAAGCTCAGTGAAAAAAACAAAACAAATAACCTTAGAATGGGGCTGGAGATGAAGCTCAGTGGTATAGTGCTTGCCATTGTAGTTATAAATCTCAGTATAAAATTATAATTATTTTCTATCAAAGATTGAACTCAGAGGTGTTTAACCACTGAGCCACATCCCCAGCACTTTTTTTTTTTTTGAGAGAGAAAATCCTTTTTTTTTTTTTGTAGATGGACACAACACAACACTTTTATTTAATTTATTTTTTTATGTGATGCTGAGGATCGAACCTGGGTCCCGCCCATGTTAGGAGAGAGCTCTACCGATGAGCCATAATCCCAGCCCCAGCATGTTTTATGTTTTATTTTGAGACAGGTTCTTCCTGAGATGCTTAGGCCCTCGCTAAGTTGCTGAAGATTGGCTTTAAAATCGAGACCCTCCTGCTTCAGGCTACTGAGCTGCTGGGATTACAGGTGTGTGCCAGCATATCCAGCTAATTTTTAAAAGTTGTATATATTCTACCTCTATCCATGGAGGTCAAGAAATAATGATGATCCAGTTTTAAGGAGAATTCTTTACTGTGATCTTTAAATACCATTTCAGAGCAAAAGAACTAAAGACTTTTTAGATGAACAACCAATTCCAGGAAATGAACCAGTCATACTTGGGACATCTTATTATGACAAAAAAGCTAGGAAGCAATCAAAAACTAATATCGCCTAATTAAAGCCACAATATCACCTCAGACCTGTTACAATGGCTAGTACCAAAAATACAAAGAGCTGGGCCTGGTGGTGTATGCCAGTAATCCCAGTTGTTCAAGAGATGGAGGCAGGAGGATCACAAGTTCAAAGCCAGTCTCAGCAATTTAGTGAGGCCCTGAACAATTTAGCAAGATTTATTTATCAAAAAATAAAAAGGAGCCAATTCTCCCAAACCAAATATCCTATGTTTTCTCTGATTTAAGGAAGCTGATTCATGATAGGGTTGGGGGAAGCATGGGAGGATTCCATGAACTCTAGATAGGACAAAGGGGAGGGAGAGGAAATGGGATAGGAAAGATGGTGGAATGAGATGGACACCATTATCCTAAGTACATGTATGAAGACACGAATGGTGTGACTCTACTTTGTGTACAACCAGAATATAAAAAAGTGTGCTCTATATGTGTAATATGAATTGTAATGCATTCTGCTGTCAAGTATATACAAATTAAAATTAAATAAATAAAAAGCGTTGGGGATGTGATTCAGTGGTTAAGTGCCTGGGTTCAATCTCTGGTATAAAACAAAATGGCAAAACATAGGTAAGTATTGGTGAGGATGTAGAGAACACGGTACACCTGTACATTGTTGGCGAGAATGTAATTTAGTACAACCATATGGAAACATTATGGCGGTGCCTCAAAAAATTACAAATAAAACTACCATAGGATTCAGCAATCCTACTACTGTGAAAATCCTACTATGAAAAGGAAATGAAATCAGTATGCCAGATACCTGTAGTCCCATGTTCAATGCAGTATTATTCACAATATCCAAGATAAGAAAATAACCTGAGTGATCATCAATGGAAGAATTGGTGGAAATTACCGTGCACACAAGGGAGTAGCATTCAACTTAAAAAAGAAGGAAAGCCTGTCTTAGGCAATGACATAGATAAACCTGGAGGGACATTATGGTAAGTAAAGTAAACTAGGCACAGGAAGAAAATACTGTCTGATATCACTAGCATGTCGGATCTCAAAAAGTCCAACTCACAGAAGCAGAAAGTAGAATGATGGAGGTATCAGGGCCTGTGCTAAGGGAGAAGGGGTATGGATAGGGCAAGAAAGATACCAAGTTTCTGGTAGAAAAAATGAGTTCTGGAGATCAACTTTATAGCACAGAGACTAATCTTCATAAAAATGTATGGAATTCTTGAAAATTGCTTAAATAGTAAGTTTTTTTTTAATATTTTTTTTTTTTAGTTTTTTTTTCCGGTGGACACAACATCTTTTATTTTATTTTTTATGTGGTGCTGAGGATCGAACCCAGCGCCCCGTGCATGCCAGGCCAGCATGCTACCGCTTGAGCCACATCCCCAGCCCAAAAAGTAAGTTTTAAATGTTCTCTTTACAAAAAGATGATAAGTATGTGAGGTGATATGTTAATTAATGATGTAATTATGCTTCAATGTACATATATCAATATACATATATCAAAACATCGTGTCATATGCCACAAATATGTTTAATCTTTTAATCAATTAAAATGATTTTTAAAAATTAGGTTGGAGTTGTAGCTCAGTGATAGGGCACTTGCCTAGCATGTGTAATGCACTGGGTGCGACCCTCAGCACCACATAAAAATAATAAATAAAATAAAGATACTGTGTCCATCTACAACAACAATAACAAAACAAATTAACACTGCCAGCCAGCTGTGGTGGCACATGCTTTTAATCCTAGCAACTTGGGAGGCTGAGGTAGGAGGATACAAATTCAAAGCCAGCCTCAACACTTAGTGAGGCCCTGAACAACTCAGCAAGACCCTGCCTCTAAATCAAAATATAAAAAGGGTTGCAAATGTTGCTTAGTAGTTATTTACCCCTGGGTTCAATCCCCAGTACCAAAACCAAAACTAAACCAAAAAATTAATATTGCCATTATCACCAAATGTCACTGGGAAAGGGGTCCAAGGAGGTCCCCAGAGGGAGGGGATCAGAACAACCAGGTTCTTGATGTTCACCAAGAAAAATAATTCAGGACATAGAGGAGTGACAGGCTGACTCTTTTTTTTTTTCTTGTTTAGATTCTGAGGATTGAACCCAGGGTGCTCTGACACTGAGCTTCATCCCGTCCTTTTTTTAAAAATTTGAATCAGGGTCTTCCTAAATTGCCAAGACTCACCTCAAACTTATGATTGTCCTGTGTCACTCTTCTAAGTAGCTGGGATTACAGGTGTGTATCACTGTATCCAGCTCAAGTTGATATCATTTTTTTTCATATGGGGAATTGAACCCAGAGGCGCTTAACCACTGAGCCACATCCCAGAATTTTTTTTTTTTTTTTTTTTTTTTAGAGACAGAGCCTTACTATGTTGTTGAGGCTGGCTTTGGACTCATGATCCTCCTGTCTCAGCTTCCCTAGCTGCTGGGATTACAGGCTTGTGCAACTGTACCCAGCATCAAGTTGATTTCTTAAGCAATCAAAGCAACACACACTCGGAATTAAATATAGTATTGACAACTGTTGAAAGTAGGTGAGGGTGGGCACAGGGAAGTTTGTTAAAGTATGCTTCCTACTTTTATGTTTGGAAATTTTCATGAATTAAAAAAAAATAGCAACTGTGATTAATCACAAATAGGTAAGGACAGTAGAGTGAGTATTGGCTATTGGATTTGGCAATATGAAGTCACTGGCAACCTTGAGAAGAGTTGTGGAAGTAGAATGGTGATATTTATACTGAAGTTCAGCAAGAACTAATTGGTAGCAGATGAATGTGGTTGTGGTCAACAGCCTTAAGATGATCCCAAAGCCCCACTTCCTTTTCTTTAAACCTTATATAACCCACCCCTTGTGTGACTTGCTTATATCAATAGACTATGGCAACATTTAAATGTCTGTTAGACTTTACATCCAATGGATCATAACTCACCATCTAGGATGGGTATGGTGGCCTACGCCTGTAATTCCAGGGGCTCAGGAGGCTGAATCAGGAAGGAGGATCTTGAATTCAAAGCCAGCCTCAGAAATTTAGTGAGGCCCTAAGAAACTCAGTGAGGCCCTGTCTCTAAACAGAATACAAAAAAAAATGGCTGGGGATGTGGTTCAGTGATTGAGTGCCTCTGGGTTCAATCCTTGGTACCAAAAAAGTATAACAATTCACCATTTTCAAACAGTATACCGTGTAGTACTTATGGTTATAAATACAGATTGTGTGGTGATACAGTCTGAGAATTGTGGAACTAAGAAACATCTTTCTATTGTGTCATATATGCTACTACTCAGACACCTTTTTTCATGTTAAATTAACAAGTATGTATTGACACGTTCTTTCAGCAAAGCCTTATGTTAGAAAATTGAGATAATCATTCAATAGTTCATCTTTTACATATTCTCTTCCTAAGACCTCAAAGGGTTTTAGACATATCATGCTTAATTTTTCAAAAACCCCATGGAGTCACATAGGATAGACATTATCAGTGCTTTGGATCTGGAAGTTCTGAATTAGAAAACACACATTCTCCCGAAGTCATACCATTACAGCATGAACGTTTAAAACCCAACCTCAACTCTAAAACCTAAGGTATTTTAAAATAATCAACTTCAAAATAGTGTTTATTTTCTATATCATTTCAATATTTTTTTCTGCATAGAAAAATTAAAAGGTTTAATAAAGTTATGTATTAGTCAACTTTTCACTGCTGGCATATACCTGAGAAAAACAACTTCAAGGAGGAAAGACTTATGTTGGCTGATGATTTCAGAGGTCCCTCGTTGATTGGCCCCATTGCTTGAGGCTTAGGTGAGGCAGAACATCATGGCAGAAGGGTGTGGAGGGAAACTGCTCAGCTCATGACAGCCAGGAAGCAGAACAGGGGGCAGCAAGGAAGAGACTGGGGACAAGATATCCTATCCAGGGCATGCCCCATGATCCACTTCCCAAATAGGCCCCATCTCCTAAGGTCTCTACCAGCTGCCAATAATGCCATCAAATTATTCATTTGTCAATGGATTAATCCATGATGAGGTTAGAGTCCTCATGATCCAATCCCATCCCAACACCCCACCTCTGACTATTGCTATATTGGGGACCAAGCCTTTAATACACAAGCCTTTAGGGAATGTTCAATTCCCATGTATCACAGTAGTTTCAAATACTCATTAAATGTCATTTGAAGGCAAACAAAAATGTCTCAAAATTGAATATAACCTAATGTTTTGTGTGAATTCTCACACCAGTGATTCATAATGTTTCCTTTTTTCCCCAGGCCTTCATAATAACAATCCTCCCACCTCCAACAGAGTTCTCAGAACCATAGCTTATTTCATTGCCTAAAAAATCTGTAGATATTAAAGAAAGGGGATGGGTAGATAAAATGAAGCACTAGAGCCAGGCATGGTGGTACACATCTGTAATCCCAGTTACTCAGAAGGCTGAAGCACGAGGATCATGAGTTTGAGGCCAGCCTGAATAACTTAGTGAGATCCACTCTCAAAATAAAAAAATAAAAAGGGCTGGGGACATAGCTCAGTAGTAGAGCAGCCCTGAGTTCATTACCCAATATTACAAAAGAAAAGAAAAGAAAAAAAAAGCAACACAGAAAGAATTAAGATAAAAAATAATAAAAAAAACAATAAACAGTGATTTATTAAAATGAATAATGCTGCTAACACATATTTAAAAAGCACTATGAAGTTACACTTGACCTACCTAGGACTTAATGAAGATCCTAAACTCACTCTCAACAAATATTTGAAAGATACTGAAACTGATAAAAAACCTAAAAAAAAAAAAGAGGGAAAACATTAAAATTTAAATAATCTTTGTAGCTGGGTGGGTTGTAGCTCAGTGGAAGAGTACTTTCCTAGCATGTATGAGGCACTGGGTTCGATTCTCAGCACCACATACCAATAAATAAAATAAAGGTCCATCAACCACTAAACTATATTTTAAAATATTTAAAAAAATCTTTGTACCCATCCAAGGTGGTTTATGCCTGTAATCCCAGCTGCTTAGAAGGCTGAAGCAAGGAGATCATAAATTTGAGGCAAGCAGGGAAAATCACCAAGACCCTATCTCAAAATAAAAAATAAACAGGTTGGGATGTAACTCAGTGGTAAAGTATCCCTAGGTTCAATTCTCAATAGAAACACACAGACACACACACACCCCTGTATGACTTAACTTATTTAAGTGCACATTAATATTCAGTTATGAAAAAATGTGTAAATGGCACATGTTTAGCATATGCAAGGCCATGAGTTCAACACCCAGCACCAAAGGAAAAAAAAATAGCAAACCCAAGCTATGAAATGACAAAATTGATCTGCTTAAGTCTAACCACTACCCAATCCCTTCCTCACTCTTCAACATAATTATAGATAAGCCACTGAACATTCTATCTTCTCCTTATGCTTCAAAATCCTTCTGACCTGTTCCTCATGATCTAAAACAAAGTCTGAGAATAGTCACCTGTCACCTATTTTAGATATTCTATGCTTTTGGGGGGGCACTATTGGGAGTTGTTCCTGGGGTGCTCTATCACTGAGCTATATCCCCAGGCCTTTTTATTTATTCATTTATTTTAAGACAGGATCTAGCTACAGTGCCAAGGTTATTTTTGAATTTACACTCCTCCTGCCTCAGCCTCCTAAAATGCTAGGATTATAAGTAAGTGCCACCATGCCAGCCTTGCCCTTACTTTTCTATTCAGGTGGTAACATTTTGCCAGTTTGTGTCCCCCAAATGAGTAATTTATCACACTTTATTGTTACCCTCCAGCATCTTAAATAATAACACATGCAAAGTGGTCAGACTTTAGAGGTGCCCCCACACAAAGAGCTAAATATTTTATTTGCAACCAAAATGCTAAAAAATTAAGTGAAAGATATATGTAAAACAGCCAAACAACAGATTAACCATTATACTTACTGAATTGGAAAGGGATTTATATATTGTACAAAAAAGATCAACTTTGTTAAGAACTATTGGTTAGGAGAATGGTAGGGCTCACTGCTTGAGAATAAATTAAAAAAAAAATCAGAGAAGCAAAGTGGGAAGAACATCTGAAATCTTTCTGCCCAGGGATACATACTGTTGACATTTTAGTATACAAATGTCAGTCTCTGGGCTGGGGATGTCGCTCAGTGGTAGAACACATGCCTAGCATATGCAGGTCCTGGGTTCATTCCCCAGCTCTGCAAAAGAGAACAAAAACAATTACTTTTGATATCTGAATGGCCACATTCTTACTGACTTATCATTTCCACTTAAAATCTGTAGTTCTCAACTGAACTTTAAACTCAACTCTAAATTGTCCCAGGCTGCATTTCTTACCTGAGTCTTTCTGGCCAACCATCTCTCTTGTTCCTGCTCAGATCTGCAGATTTTTTTTTTTCTTCCTAGGCCATATCATGGTTTTGCCTCAGCAAATTCAAACCTGATATTTGTCTGTGACTCTCATTCACCCCAGATATTTTTATAGTTCCCCCCAAACATAATTAAGGTGTTTTAACGCAAATGTTACTATGGAAGGGAAGGTATCTTTGACCATCTTCCTAAAATAGCATTCCTGTAGCCTTCTTCTTTTTTTTTTTATTCTTTTTACTTTCTTCAGAGCTCTGATACACCCAACATTAAACAATATATTAACTATTAAGTTTTCTTTGATGCTTCTTAGAATCTAAGTTCCAAGGAGGCATGGGTATCTAAACAGTGCCTGGCCTGGCACAATTAACTAAAATTAACTGAAAATATAATTATGAAGACTTGAATCTTAAAAAAATCAACAGTAAATTTCAACTTAAGGGTACAAACTTAGAAGTCACACCCAATCCTTGAGACTTGTTCCTAGATGTCCATCTTGGCATCAAATGAGAGGCACTATTGGATAACCTTCGATTTTTTTTCTTATTTTAAAATTCCTTTTAATTATTTACCATTTATTAAGTGCATAATCACTACTTAAAAAATGTATAACATTTTGTAAGTACAAATAATATATTTCATTTCATCCCTGAAAGCGAAAACAAGAAACAAAAATGTCTGCATCTCATCAGAGACCAATCATTTCACACGTTACCTGGTTAATTTCTTCACATAAAGGTACAGAAAAGACAGTTTGAAAGATCATCATTTATGAAACAATATTTTCTCACACTTATTTCAACAAAATTTATAATTATTGCTACTATTTGTAGTAGCATATTATAATAATGTGAAAACAATATCTAAAAGTAAATTTAATCTAGAAACTAGCTGCGATTTAGCAGCTATTATAGAGAATAAATACTACAACATATAGGGTACCATATAGCAATTAAATTTGTTACAAGGGAAATTTAAATAAAGGTGTACTTTTTTTCTATACTAAAATTACCCTAGATAGGCATTTCTTGTGCTATATACAGTATCTGAAAGGATAGCCAATCTTTATAATTTAAATATATCTTAATTGTTCTTAATTATTTTTTTTTTAATATTTTTATTTTTTTTTAGTTCTCGGCAGACACAACATCTTTGTTGGTATGTGGTGCTGAGGATCGAACCCGGGCCTCACGCATGCCAGGCAAGCGCGCTACCACTTGAGCCACATCCCCAGCCCGTTCTTAATTATTTTAAGTGGTCATTATATTAAATGAAAACCTAATCACAAAGGTTTCATAAAGCATGATGCTCTAACATAACATCAAGTAATATTAACATTTTCTAAGCAATGTTATGCAGCACAAACACCTTCATTATACTGTTACTATGGAAGGGAAGGTATCTCTGACCATCTTCCTAAAATAGCATTCCTGTCACCTTCTTTTCTTATTCTTTTTACTTTCTTCAGATCTCTCTGATACAACACTTAACAGATTTAACTCTCAGGTTTTCTGATGGTTAAAATCCTCAAGAATACCCTCTTCCCCACCAATATAACAAAAGCAAACTCACCCAAACGAGGAAATAATGTGCATTCCCGTCACATAAATACTCAAGGGGTCAAATGCTGTTTTTTGTTTGTTTGTTTAGACAGGCTCTTACTATGTTGCCCAGGCTGGCTTTGTACTCTTGATCCTCCAGCCTCAGCCTCCCAAGCAGCTGGGACTGCAGTCATGGGAAACTGCACCCAGCTAAGAGATTGAACTTTTAAAGCAACACTCATGTATGTGAAAAATCATGAATACTTTAGTTACTTTTAATTTCATCATAAAAATATCTCTTACTCTTTAGACTATGTATAAGAAAAATTTAAGTATGAGATTAAAGAATACTATTTTAATGTTGCTATTGAATTGCCCCCAATGTTAAGAATAGCTTACGGACAGTGGCTGCTACCCATTTCAATATTATATTCTTACAAATGTAATTTTTAAAAATATACAATAATTAACCTTCAGTTATTTTGAAGGATAGTGCAAATGAACACATTCTTCCGGTCATGATTTCAAAACATTTTCAACACTACACTTCCTTTCTCTGCTCATAATCTTAGTAACAAAATATAGTCCTGGAAGTAAAATATGTTTTCTAATAGCCTTAGTCAAACAGTTACATCTACTTAGTTAAACAGAACAAGTGACAGAATGAATCAATAACAATATTCTCCACTTGTCTGAACAAACAAGTTACATACATAAATAAATATTTTATAGAAATGAATGTCTTTAGTGTTTTGTTTCAGCTTCATCTAAAACACAAAAGATCTATACAAGATCACCTACCTGCTTATTACTACATTAACCATATTATCAAATTCCCTTTAAGCATTGAAGAGACTTGCCTAATAGCAAACTAATACAATTTTAAATTTTTATATACAGAATTAAGAGTCCATGAATCCAGCACACTCCTTGAAAACACATGGAGCTTTTTAAAAGGATTCTTTTGTCCTAGCCAATTCAAAAGGTTTTCTGCAATATGATATAATCCATGGTGGACGTAGCAGCACAGGGTGATCTTCAACTGCTATCTAATGCTGCCTGATGCATTTATCCTTTTATTTGTGGTTACTGGCACCAAATTCCCATAGTACCATTGGTTGTGTTGGTGGCAGCCAACTTTGTTTTCCAGCTTCACTAAGCGTTGCAAAATATCATCCAAAAGGATGGCAATTGTTCTTTTCAGATCCGCTAGGAGGAATAATCAGAATAAACCATATTAAACATTGATAGAGTACTTGATATTTGTGTTTTTATAGTTTAAGAGAAAAGGTGAACAGTTAGAGATCTGAGAGAAAATATACTGAAAGAATGCATTCATACCACTCTTAGAGAAAGCCTGATTATTTTAATTCACAGCATCACATACAGAGTTTCCAAGAGGAGTGTCTGAGGTGTAACTATGAGGGAATCTCTCACTTTTCTAGGGTAATAGAGCCGATATTTGCAGATGGTTCTATTACAAAGAGAAAAACACCTGAGTCAAAGGCTGGGGATGTATTTTGGTGGTAGATTGCTTGCCTAGGATGTGCTGAGGCCCTGGGTTCAATCTCCAGTACTGGGGGCAAAAATCCACAAATGAAAAAAAGAGATAAATCATATTTCATGATTATATGCTTCCCAACTGCATGTGAAGCTATATTACTACATGAGCAGGGCCAAGTTGTGCCATTTATAGCCAAGTGGTTAAGAATCATTGATCTCACGAAGCCCAGAAGACAGAACACCTCACCCTTATTTAGACCTGCAGGTATTGCCCCACAACCTCTACCAAAGACCATGTAAGAAGCTGAGTCTTCAAGAACTGAAGAAAAACTATCCTGTGGGAGAAAAAATGAAGTAAAATTATACTTTCCAAAAATCCAAAATGAGTAAGAGACTGAACAGACATTTCTCCAAAGAAGATATGGATGGCTAACAAGATAAGACAAGCTACCCAACACCTATTAGGAAAATGCAAATCAAAACCACAATGAGATACCACTTCTACTAGGATAGCTCTCATCAATGAAGGGGGAGGATGTAGGGAAATTGAAACTCTCACACATTATTAGTGAGAATATAATCTGTGGTACTGGAAAACAGTTTATCTGTTACTCAGAAAGTTAAAAACATAAAATTAGCACATGACCCAGGAATTCCACTCCTAGGTAGAAATCCCCATAAAATGAAAGCAAGGACCTAAAAGAAATGTTGTATACCAATGTGCACTGCAGCTTTATTCACCATAGCCAAAAGGTGGAAACAACTCAAGGTCCAACAACAGATGAATGGATGAACAAAATGTGGTAAATAAGTCAGGCACAGTGGTGCATGCCTGTCATCTCAGTGGCTTGGGAAGTTGAGGCAGGAGGATTGCCAGTTCAAAGCTAGCCTCAGCAAAGCTGAGGTGCTAAGCAGCTCAGTGAGACCCTGTCTCTAAATAAAATACAAAATAGGGCTAAGGATGTGGCTCAGTGGTCAAGTGCCCCTGAGTTCAATCTGTGGTACCCTGTCCCCCCAAATTGTGGTAAATATGCACAAAAGAATATTATTCAGTCATAAAAGAAATGATGTTCTGATCCGTTTTACAACATGCTTAAACCTTGCAGATGTTATACAAAGTGAAATTAACCAGACACAAAAGGTCAAATATTTTATGATTCCACTTATGTGGAATACTAAAAAAGGCAAATCCAGAGAGTCAGAAAATAGAGATTACCAAGGGCCAGAGGAAGGGAAGGAATAAAAACTCATTACTGTTTGGGCCCATCCAGGGATACCAAAAATAAAAATATTATTGCTTAATAATTAGAGATCCTTGTTTGGAGTAGTGCAAATTTTAGAAAAGCATAGTGATGGCTGTACAACATTGTGAATATAATTAATACCAATGAATTAAAAGTGGTTAAGTGGCATCAGATGTAGTGATGCATGCCTATAATCCCAAGTACTCAGAAGGCTGAGGGAGAAGGATCGCTAGTTCGAGGTCAGCCTCAGCAACTTAGTGAGACCCTGTCTCAAAAAATAAAAAGGGCAGGAGATGTAGTTTAGTGGTAGTACATCCTGGGTTCAATGCCCAGGACCGCCCCCCACCCCCCCAAAAAAACACACAAGTTAAATGACAAATGTTTTAAGTATTTTGTCATAAATTAAAAAAAAAAGAATAAATAATAGATATCAGGAGTACAGAGAGTAGTGGTAATAGTAGAGGGTGATCAGAAAATTTTTAGAAATCAATAAAACAAACAAAAAAATCAATGTAATATAAATTGAGGAAGAAATTTGGAGGAAGCTTAGTCATAGAAGAATGAGACTTTCTGAACAGTGTATCTTTGTCATCATTCATCAGGAGCACTGGTTCAGAGGGGAATATAAAACAACAAAAAGAGTGTATAAGAAAAACCCTTTGGCAAAAAGTATTTAGGGTTGAAATATCATAATTTACACAACTTCTTTCAAATGGACTAAAACAATAGCATATTTATTAGCCTATAGACAGGAAGAGCAAATCCTAAAAATCCAAAACTTTCTGGATGCCGCAAATAGAAAACTTCACGCCTGACCTCATGTGACAGATTACTGTCAAAATATAAGTACACTAAAAATACTGTATTAAATTATCTTCAGGCTATATGTATAAGGGGTATGTGAAACACTAGTGAATTTCATGTGTAGACTTGGTTCCCATCCCTAAGTAATCTCATTATATACATAGAAATATTCCAAAATCTAAAAAAAAAAAATCTGAAATTTAAAACACTCTGGTTCTAAACACCTCAGATAAGAGATATTCAACTTATATAGGAAAAAAATGTGAGGAAATGGTGAGTCTAGATAAAGGATATATGATTTTTGTCCTACAATTTGGGGAGAGGGATGGAGATTCAACTAGGATCTTGAGCATGCTAAGCACTCTATACTTCTCGCCCTTATCATACAATGGTTTTTAAACTTTATTTATTTGTTTTTTATATGGTACTGAGGATAAAACCCAGTGCCTCATGCATGCTAGGTGAGCACTCTGCCACTGAGCCACAACCCCAGCCCCAATTTTATTTTTTTCTGTAAATTTTAAATTTTAACAAATAAAAAAGACAGGTGGCCAGATACGGTAGCACACACCTGTAATTCCAGTGGCTTGGGAGGCTGAGGCTAAACATATTTTCAGCAATTTAGCAAGGCACTTAGCAACTCCACGAGAACTTGTCTCTAATAAAATATTTTTTAAAAGGGCTAAGGAGGCTGGGGATATAGCTTAGTTGGGAGAGAGCTTGCCTTGCATGCACAAGGCCCTGGGTTCAATCCCTGTCACTACAAAAAATAAAATAAAATAAAATAAAAAATAGCTAGGGATGTGGCTCAGTGGTTAAGCACCCAGGGTTGAATCTCCAGTATAAAGTGAAAGGAAGATTTTTTTTTTTAAATACCTTTCAGTCAGGAGTTGTAGTAGTGGGAAGGGAAAGGAGGAGAGGTATTGGGAAATGAAACTGATAAGATTATATTGTGTGCATATATGAGCAGGTCACAATGAATCCCATTATGATGTGTAATTATGCACTAATTGTTGAACCACGACACAAAAAAAAGACCACTGGCTGCAATTTTAAACCAAATTAAGTCAAGCTTATATTGTACATGAAGAGATGGCCAGCTGCTGTCTCACCTGAAACCCAGGACAGAGATCAGCCCAGCTCTCAGGGAAGAAAAGATTTTTATAGCATGAAAAATTACAAAAGAGGGTGTCTTGGGAATTTATAGCCACAGGATTTTGGCAAATGTAATACAAGAGCAGTTAACAGATTAATGATTTACATGGCTTGATATTTCAAGGTAGGGAGTAAATTCAGATTCCAACATCAGAATTTATGAGGTGCTGCTGAGGTTTGAGAGAGGGTTGTTATCTGGTCATGGAGAGCCAGGTATAGGTGAGTTCAGAGCACAGGCAAGAATTCCAAACAAGTTTAGAAATCTCAGTACTTTATAGTAAAACAGAAATGAACTTTTCATGACTTTGTGATGAGATGGCTTCTAATCTTAAGATAGAATTAGGCTATGTTTATCACTAATAAAATTACTTTAAAAATATAATATCATCTGGCAAATAAGAGATAACTACATATATTTTTAAATCCTTCAGCAATAAGACTAAAACTAGATCTCTGGTTACCCAGGCAGTCACCTTCTTTATAACATTTGAAATAGCAACCTAGACCAAAGAAGTTGGGTTCGGGTAGGGGAATTCCTAAAAACTTAACATAAAATGAAGTTAAATTTATAAGTGTTTTGGCACCAAGCTGCGTTTTGACATGAATTATGAAGATATGGTCTAATCATTAATTAGTGTTAAAGTTAGAAATAGCAATTAAAGGAAAAGGTAAAATGAATGAGACACAATGTTGAATTGTTTGTTAATATTTTCTTTTTTTTTTTTAAAGAGAGAGAGAGAGAGAGAGAGAGAGGGAGAGAGAGTTTTTTAATATTTATTTTTTAGTTTTCGGCAGACACAACATCTTTTGTTTGTATGTGGTGCTGAGGATCGAACTCAGGCTGCACACATGCCAGGCGAGCGCACCACCACTTGAGCCACATCCCCAGCCCCTTGTTTTCTTAATGAGTTTCTCATGTATATTCTTAATGAGTTTCTCATGTATATTCAGGAAAGACATTGATCTGTAGTTTTTATTATATTGTCTTTGGTTTGGGTATAAGAGTGATACTAGCTTCATAAACAATTTGGGAATGTTCCTTCTTCTATTTTCTAGAGACTATATAGAATTTATTTCAATTATTCTTTAAAGTACCAAGAGAATTCTCCAGCAAAAATTTCAGGCCTAGAGATTCTTTTGAAGGGGAGTTAATTATATATTCAATTTCCCTAATAGCTAAAGAACTTCAGAAAACACTCAAAAAAATGTTAGCACCAAATTGATCATCAGTAGAAACTAAATGAAAGGTACATTTATAAAATGAAACAATATTGTCATTAAAAAGCATGGCCTATATGCATTAAAATGGAAACATAGCCGCAGTAATTAAGTGAAAACAAGTAAGTTACAAATAGTATGCATAGTACAATCCCATTCATTCAAAACAAACAATGGATTGGAGAATATACAAATACACCATATATTAACAAATTACAGCTTGCTGGCTTCCTATCTTTGTAAATAAAATTTTACTGGAAAACAGCCAGGTTCATTTATTGCAACAGATACTGCAAGATCAACAAAGCTGAAAATCATTACTATTTACCCTTTAATAAAAAGTATGCCAAACCCTGATTATCTAAATTAACTGAGATTCTTTCTGCTCCCCTTATCTGTTATACATATTTTTCTATAATATGTGAATACTTATAATAAACATAATATTTTTATAAACAAATATGATTAAAAATTCTTTGTGGAATTGCTTAAATACTATATGACCACTAAATGATGCAGAAATATATTAACTGTCACAGAAATATCTCTACCATATACTGTTTTTAAATATCCATGCACAGATCTCATTTTTGCTTTTAAACCAGTTTGTGTGCACATTTATGCACAGAGAAGTATAGTATGTTAACAGTGATTATATTTGTGTAGTAGAACTACCAGTGATATTCTACTTAATTATTTTTGAATTGTCAATTTTTTTAACAAAAAAGTGTTATTAATTATAAAAAATAAATGAATGTGAAATTTTTTTTGTAAATGGCCAGGCATAGTGCACACACCTATAACCCAATGACAGACTGAGGCAGGAAAATTGAAAGTTCCAGATCAGCCTTGGCAACTTAGCTAGACCCTATCTCAAAAGAAAAAAAAAAAGAAAAAAAGGCTGTGGATGTGGAGATGTAGCTCAGTGGCATAGCAACAATGGATTCAATCTCCAGTATTACAAAACAAATAAACAAACCTTTTATCACTGTATACTTTTCAATGTCCTTAAACCCAGCTACAGTCAGAACCTTTTCTTGGGGAGCTAACATTACTACACGCATAATTTAAAGAATTCTAGATTGATCTGAATGTATAGGTAGTACAATAAAGAGAATCAAAATGGTATAGATTTGATCAGTGATCTTTGAGACTTTTTTTTAAAGGTTCTGTCTCTTTGCTTTTTAGCAATTTCTTTTTTTCTCCATAAAGATATCTTTAAGATATCTGGCCATTATATATGGTTGGATAGCATTGTACAGATAGTTGGTTTATGGGAGGGGGATTTTTTTTTTTTTTTTGTGATCCTGAGGATCGAACCCAGAGTTTTTTATTTATTTTTGAGACAAGGTCTAAATAAATTGCTGAGAGTTTCACTAAGTTGCTGAGGCTGGCCTTGAACTTGCTATCCTCCTGTCTCAGCCTCCTGAGTCATTGGAATTATAGACATTCTCTATCTCACCCTGCTACAGATGGCTGGCTTTTAAAATACCACTGTTATTGTGCTCAACTAGAAGGAATTTTGTTTCAAACATTTTTCCTGCTCTGTAAGAATCTGCTTCTTCATTGTTTCTATCAGTGTCCTTGAACTAAACAGCATGCAAAACAATATAATGTTAGTATCTGTATCCTTCTCAGTTTACACCCACCTTAATCTCTAGACACCTAAATTTGATTCTTTTTTTAAGATATATTTTTAGTTATAGAGGGATACAATATCTTTATTTTATTTATTTATATGTGTGCTGAGGATCAAACCCAGTGCTTCACATGTGCTAGGCAAGTGCTTTATCACTGAGCCACAACCCAGGCCCTAAATTGGACTCTTAAAAGCATATACAAACCAACACTTGTAACTTCAAGAAAATCATCATATGCTAATTCCCAATACCTCAATTCACATACTAAACTGCTTACCTAAAATGGATGAATTTTAAACAAGAAGTAGGAAAAGCCAAGAAGCAGTCCAATTTTCCCCACAGAATCCCATCCCCAAAATGCCCAGGAATTTTATACCATGTATTACAGAAAACAGGGTAAAGAAAGGACTTAAAAAAGGACTGTGTGAAAATCTGTTTATGGAGCAATTTGATTTTACTAAATTCTCTACATTAGTCCAAAACCTCCCCCAGTGAAGAAGATGTGAGATGTATTTTCACATTGGGTGAGGCAGTTGAGTTTCACTGGGTGCCAAGTGAAAGCTGGGGGAGTAAATCGACAGCTACATAGTGAGTTCTGAACCAACCTTCTTCATTCTGCCTTTTTTCTCTACTCAGATCCCAGAGCACTTACAGGCCTATATTCCCCAGCAAGAGATGAGAGTATTTTTCTAGGATTTCTGGTTACCTGAACAGGAAAGACTAAAATATACTGATATTAGATATAATCCCAAATAAAAAAATTTACTGATATAATAGCCCTCTTTATTCTCAGGGAATATATTTCAAAATCCCCAGTGGATCCCTGAAACCACAGATACTGCTGAATACTAGATATATGATATATTTTCCTATCCATACAATAAAGTTTAATTTATAAATTAGGCACAGCAAGAATTTAATGATAATAACTTATCATAGATCTTAGCAATATCAGCATATGATATTTTCCCCCCTTAAGTCTAGATCTTTCACCTGTGCACTAACAGGAAGCAGTTTACTGCTTCTCTTTGGCAAATGTGAATTGCCAGCATCACTACTCTTGCACTTTGAAGTCATAATTAAAAAGAATAAGGAGGCCAATAAAGGTCTGGGAATGTAGCTCAGTGGCAAAGCACTTGCCTAGCAAACACAGGTCCTGGGTTTCATCCCCAGCATGGCACATTCACACAACAAAAACCCCACAAAAACTAGGATAAGGATTACTTGAACAGAAGCAGCACAGTGTTAATGTAACAGTTGAACTGATAACCAAGATGGCTACACTAACAGGAAGGTAGTGTACACAAAGTAGATACACTGGACAAAGGGATGATTCACATCCTGGGAGGAATGGAATGGAATGGCATGAGATTTCATCATGCTACTCAGAATGATATGAAACTTAAAACTTAAGATGTATTTCTGGAATTTTCTATTAAATATTTTTGAACTGTGTTTGATGACAGGTAACTGAAACTACATAGAGTTGAAACCATGGGAAAGGGTAGACTGCAGTATTATGTAATAAAGAATTTAGTTTGTCTTTGTCTCTGATTCCTGGGAGGTAGCCACCAAGTGCTTGGAATTTCCTAAATGATGCAAGTCTTTGTTAGTCAAGGTAGACTTCTGGGACAACATCTGTTAGTTTACATTAATGAAGTAACTGGGAGTAGGCCCCTAGATCTCTTGTGTTAATGAGATAACTCAGGATGGTGGCTGGCCATCCCAGAAAAATCAAGGATATGATTACAAGATTGGGGATTTCAGGTAACCTCCAGAAAAGGAGGAAGGTTAGAGATTGAATTCACCCATGTGGCCAATGATTCAATCACTTATGCCTGTACAAAAAATTCCCAACAAAAACCCTGCACGTGGAAGTTTAAGCAAACTCACTAGTCAGTAATACTCTGCAATTCTTTTCCCAGGACTGAGGACTGAATTCAGGGACACTCCACCATTGAGATATATCCCCAGCACTCTGTGTATGTTTATATAGTGCTGTGGATTAAACCCAGAGCCTTGTTCATGCAAAGCAAACACTCTACCTACTGAGCTATATTCCCAGCCTCTATTTTTTGAGACAGGGTCTCACTAAGTTGCCAAGACTGGCCTAGAACTTTCAATCCTCCTGCCTCAGTCTTCCAAGGAGCTGGGATTATAGATGTGTGCCACCACATCTGAATAATACTATGCATGTTATCATACCCTAATATGCTTTGATGTGCCAGGAGGGTTATGCATACTGATTCCATGCAGATAAGACAATAGAAACTGTATCTGGAGTCCTCCCAAACCTTGCCCCATGTTCTGGTTCTGATTTGTATCATTTTGCATAATAACACTGTTATAAGCAGCACAGTAACTTAATTGAGTTCTGTGAGTGGTTCTAGAAAACTATCAAACAGGAGGGAATGGTAAAGCCTGAATTTGTAGTGAGATGGTCAGGAGCAAGGGTGGCTTGGGGATATTCAGCCTTGTGGCTGGTTTCTAAAGTGAGGGCAGTTATATGGAGGACTGTGCCCTTAACCTGTGAAGTTTGGCTAACTCCAGGTAGTTGGTATCAGAAGTAATTTAAATATTAAAGCTATAACTAAAGAAACATTCCCACCAGATCATCTTGAAGTGAATACCACCCAACAATTCAGTATTTCCATCAACTTTTTAATATCCCATTCTTAATCGATTTTGTCCCATTGTCCCAGAAATGGAACACCTATAAAAATTTAACCCTGATGCCTTGGCATATGCCTGTAATCCGAGTGGCTTGGAAGGCTGAGGCAGGAGGATCACAAGTTCAAAGCCAGTTTCAGCAAAAAGCGAGGTGCTAAGCAACTCAGTGAGACCCTGTCTCTAAAGAAAATGCAAAATAGGGCTGAGGATGTAGCTCAGTGGTAGAGTGGTTGCCTAGTATGCATGAAGCCCTGGGTTCAGTCCCTAGTACCGTGGCACGCGTACACACACACACACATACACACACACACAACCCCTGCAAAACTTTAATATATAAATGTATACTACATAATTATATAATTAAAATTTATAGTATAACATTAATTAACATAATATATGTAATCTAGATTATGATTTCTAACCTATATTAATGCACCTGTGTCAATTTTGCTGAAATATTCATGGAATTGAAAATGTGGGACTTAAGGGGTTAATTATTGGCAAAAGACTAAGGATCATCAGAAATAGTTTGAAGAAACACAAAAGCACTCCAGAAAAGCTGCCATTGACAATCTCAGAGAGATTAAAAAAGAATCAGACTTCTTGGAAATTGAAAATAAATCTCCATAAAGAGAGAGAAAATAAATCTCTCAAAAGTAAAGCAAAAGGGCTGGGTGCAGGGGTGAATGCCTACAATGCCAGCAGCTTGGGAGGCTGAGGTATTGCTATCTATCCTAGCTGGTGACCTATGGTAGGATCACAAATCTGACTATTTCAATAATGTAAGAAAATGGTGAAGAAAGCACACAAACACACAGAAGTACCTTTTCAAAATCCTGGACAGCTCTCTGACCTTAGGGGTCTGTGGAAAGAGAAAGCCACCGGAATTCTTTATTCTTATATAGGGGACACACAAGGGGAGGTTCCATGGAATATTCTATCCCAAAAAGGGCAAAAGGGTAGGATTACCAAGGAACAGGTGAGTGTAACTCAACCCCACCAGGTAATGCCTACTCCTGGAGCCATGCCTCATTATCTGAGTGGAGGTAAGCCCAAGTTATTGCATGGCACAATAATTGTTCAGTGTCTTTTGCTGAGGACTTAAGGGCATGTATTTCCAGAGCAGCTCCTAACACTGAAGAGGATTTTGAGTTCAAAGCCAGCATCAGCAACTTAGTGAGGCCTTAAGCAACTCAGTGAGAACCTGTCTCTAAATAAAATATAAAAAATGGCTAGGAATGTTGTCCAGTGGTTAAAAACCCCTAGGTTCAATCCCTGGTTCCCTGCAACCCCCCCCCAATGAAAATAAAAATAAAATATAAATTAATACAGCAAAAGTATAAAGAGAAAAAAAACAGAAAATCTGCTGGGGACATAATTCAATGGCAGAACACTTGCCTAGCATGTGAAAGATCCTGGGTTTGATCCCTATTGTTACTGCTGTTACTGAGTCCTTGCTTCCCCAATGCTGAAGCATAACACCAGAGAAGCATACCGAGGCAAGTGTAGAGTGGAAAGTGGAAGCCTTTATTAAAGGATAGCAGAAAAGACTTCCTCCCGGAGGAAGATGGGGACCCAAAAGGTGGGATGCGTGGAAAGGGGAGGTCTTCCCTTTTTTTATATCTAAGGTCTTCTTTTAGTCCTCCCACATTCCTGTCCTTTGTTTCCCTCTATCCTGCAGTGATAGAATGCAGGTGGGAAGGCCAAAAGGTGAGGAGATAGGTGGACTGTTGGGGCAGGAAGGAGTAATCTGGGCAGGAAGGGCCTGGGGTGGTTTGTTTAGCACCTACCTTTTTGCTGGGAGGTTCCTTAGGATGGGTTCTAGGCCTTGGAGACATTAATATTTCAATTTTCCCAGGTGCTCTTCTGGTTTCCTGGACTCCATTCTTTTTTTTTTTTAGAGAATTTTTTTAATATTTATTTTTTAGTTTTCGGAGGACACAACATCTTTGTTTGTATGTGGTGCTGAGGATCGAACCCGGGCCGCACGCATGCCAGGCGAGCTACCACTTGAGCCACATCCCCAGCCCCCTGGACTACATTCTTGATAATGGTCTCCATATTCTTTATCTTACTCGATATTAGACCGGATTTACCTAACTACACTAACTACCTATCTTCAATATCATATTCCCTAACATAGTCAAAATTTAGGTGTATTTCATATAAATGCAAAAGCCTTGAACACAGTCTACAAGAATTAAAGTCATTCCATTAATTAAAAACATACACACACACACACACACATCCATATACACACACATAGATAATGTAAACTAAGTTATAATGTAAATATTACAACTGAGAAAACCTCCTTAAAATAGCCTACACCTACCCATAACAAAATCCTTAATCTTAAATTTGTCTTGAAATGGAGGATAATTCATGTAGGATTGCCTGAGACATGGCTTGAGCTTATAGAAGTGGTTTTTGTAAGGCCTGTATTCCAGGTGCAGGGAATTCTATGAGGGAGATTGGAGTAGTGGATGATGGTTCCATTTTCTTTGGAATAAAATAGGTATTACAAAGTTTGGAGGAGGGCAAGCAATGAACAGGAATCCCACCTGAAAGAACATTCTTTTTGGCTTGAACCCTAAGGTAGCATTTCAGATCAGAGGCAGAGTGTCCTAGAATGGTGAAGTTTCTAGCATTGTATGGACTAAGCAGTTTTTTTGGGGGGGGGCGGGGGGCAAGTACCAGGGATTGAACCCAGGGGCACTCAACCACTGTGCCACATCCCCAGCCCTATTTTGCATTTTATTTAGAGACAGGGTCTCACTGAATTGCTTAGCACCTCGCTATGGCTGAGGCTGGCTTTGAACTTGTGATCTTCCCACCTCAGCCTCCCAGGCCACCGTGAAGGGCTGGACTAAGCAATTATTGACCCATTGCCTACAGTGAACAGCATTTGGACAATATTGCTACCTTTTTCAGAAGCTATGAACAGCTGGGTGTTGAGGGTTTGAATCAACTTTCAGAAAGGAGAAGTGAGGTGAGCTAAGATAAGCAAAGGCCTATAAAAATTTTATTTATAGGCACAATCTTAAAGTTGTGGATTAGTGTGGAGGAATACCCTGTTTTACCTGAGGGGATATGCTGACAGTGAGAGCTCTCTTTCTTCTTTTGATATTGGGGATTGAATCCAGTAGCGCTTTACCACGGAACTGCATCCTCAGCCCTTTTTCACTTGTTATTTTGAGACAGGCTCTCACTAAGTTGCTGAGGGCCTAAGTTGCAAATCTCAAACTACTAATCCTCCTGCCTCAGATTCCCGAATCACTGTGATTACTTCAGCATGCACTACTGAGCCCAGCTCTACAGTGCTCTCTGCACACACCCGTTCCTTCAATAGTCCCCCACTGCTTCCCCTTTGTGAGGTCTCTTAAACCTAGAGCAGCAAAAAATTGGTCATCAGCAGTATACTGATGATTTTTCTATCCTGTTATTCCTATAGTTCAGAAGGGTTTTCCAGAGTATTTCTGCTATATAAGAAACATGAACAAAAATTGAGTTCAAGGATATGAGTGACTTGCCCAGGGTCAGGCACATGTTGACTTTGGCTAATGTTTCCTGTTTTGCACAATTAATTTAAAAACGAGTATTTATTTATTTTTGAGATTTTTTTGTCACACTGAAGCTCCTTAACTGAGAATGCCTTTTGATGACACATCTGGCTGGGGAGGTGGTGATGGGCCTGTCCACTAGCAGCATCTCTGGTGCCCTCTAACTATCAAAGCTAGGAGAACCTGAGGGACAACAGGCAGAAGGGACATCGATGACTCTTCCTTGTGTCCTCTCTCACTTGGCTCATCAACTCTCATTCTGGACAGCACACTAGAAATGAAAGTTGTCAAAGGCAGTTCCCAGTTCCCATGAGAACTAACCCAACAATTACCTGCTGTACTTTCTTGTCATGGATCAGGCTCTCCAAGCAACTATAACCATATCAGAGTTCTAAGACGTAAGAACTTCCCTTGACTCAAGAGTGTAAGAAAACATGTACAACATGAAAGTGAAAAGCAACAAACTCTAGTTAGTGTTGAAAAAAGATTCTTATTAAAAACCAGTAAGCTCAAACTAACTTTCTAAAAACATTTTTTAGGACAGGCTAGCTGACAGTCAAAAATTGTGTTTCTTAGTTTACATTTTATTTTAATATTTTTAGACCAAGTGTTGACTCTAATAGTCAAAACAAAACCCCCCAAACAGACAATCTATCTGGATTTAAATCTAAACGTGAAAATGGATCCACAGGCACACTCTTCACCAATTTTCCACAGAAATATGTTGAAAGGGCTTTCCCATGCTGAGCTCTTGCCTCCAGGAAGGGTTACAAATCCGTCTCTCCAGATGAGAAGTTTCCTTTGAAGTAACTCGGTTTGGGGACACTCCAGTCAATCTTGGGGAGCTCTAGAGTTTGGTGTTGGAGGTAACTTTCCACCCAGGAAGCTGGTGAAATCTGGTTCTTCTGCGTTTTTGATCCCAAGCCAGCGCACCCTCATTGCCTCACTGATAGCAATCTGAACTCCAAAATCAAAACTTCGCTGATGGGTCTCCACGCTTTTTTGGTAGAGGTTGGTGTCAGCGGCAGTTGCGTTTTGAAAGGGAACACACAGAAAGTGCTGGCTGCTGACACACGGGGTCTTTGTAGAGCTGGGCCACTGTGGTGGCTGAGTCCTGGAAGAGGTGCCACAGCTGGTGCAGCTGGTGCTGGGGCTTCGCGGCGGCCGCCGCCTCCTGCAGCTCAGGGGGCAGCTGCTGGTCCTGCTCTGCCTGGGCCTGGCACTGCCGCTCCCACCTAGGGAGCCAACGCTCGGGCCCGTGCTCCTGGATCTCCTCCTCGCCCTCCTCCTTCCGCTCCTCCATCCTCCGCGGCTTCCCGCATTCTCGGCGCTGCCCTGTCCTCCTCAGGCGAGGTCCCCCGTGGGAGCCTCTTCTAGAGTGGCCAGGTGGCTGAGCCCCGCAGCCTTCGAGGCGGCTCAGGCTTCCTGCCCGGGACGGTCGGCGACCCAGCCCCGCGGCCCTGGCCAATTCGGAAGAGACCCCGGGCATCCTAGCCCCAGGGTGGGGGGTGCTTAGGCCGTGGCTGTGTCCGCTGCACCCGCCTACTGCTCCTTGCTCCCGGCCTTGGCGTTGCGCCTCCCTAAGGCCACCGCTGCTGCCCACCGAACCCTCCACCTAAATCGGATTGCGCCGCCAAGCCCACCCCGAAGACTCATTTGTGAGGCTTTAATGAGCAGGCATTGATACATTGAAGAGAAAAAAGAGCACAACACACGCAATAACTTTTTTTTTTTTTTAATGGAACGTTGATGTGGGTGCAGGTGACAGGGACCTCAGGAGACATTAATGAATTGTTGGCATGACATCAGGGGCAGGTTGCTCTCTCTACCAGCTTTCAGAACCATTATTAGCAGAGGTATTGGAGTCTGTTAAGAGTTTTTCAGGGAACCAGAACCAGTAAGGGGTGTGTGTATGAGGAAAGAGAGGGACAGATTAGGAGGAATTGGCTCATGCAGTTAGGAAAGCTGACAGATCCCAATTTTTACAGCATGAGTCATCGACCTGGAGATCCTGCAGAGCCAATTGGGTGGGTGGCTATAGTCTGAGATCAAAGGACAGAGAACCAGAAGAGGCAATTCTATAGTGGATCCTGGAGCTGGCAAGCTCAAAACCTAATTAGAGCCCACGTTTTAGGCCAAGTTCCAAGGCTGACAAAAGTGGATAGGTTGAAGGCCATCAGGCAGAAGGAATTCTCTCTTATTCAGCCTTGTTATTCCATTCTGGCCTTCAACAGATTGGACAAGGCCTACCCACATTAGGGAAGGAAATCTCTATGGATTCAAATGCTGTCATCACCCCCAAACACATTCAGACACAGTCAGAACAGTATTGGATCCAATATTTGGGCACTATGAGGTCCATTCAAATGGACACAAAGTTGACCATCACAGCAGGGAAGGGCTGATGGGGGCATGCTCCTTTCCACAGGGGACTGAGTCTTTGGTGGGTTTACTGGAGGATGTGTTGCCAGACTGGCAGTGAGGAGTGTTACTGGACTAGACCTTGTCCATTTTCTGGGTTTCAGAAGGGTGGTAATGGCCTCTCTTGCAGCTTCTTTGGCTCTTCAAGTCTGGCCACCAGTGCTAAGATGGACCTTGCCTGTTAGGGCAGGCCAATGTGAGCTGTACACTAGTTGGAGTGACATGAATGGACCTAGGAAAAGAAACCTTGACCTTTCTCACCTATGTGAAGAATAGGAAAGCCAGGTTACTTGGAGGTAGACATTGAGGGAAGGATGACTCTTGGAGCTTCCACTTCTAGTCCTCTTCCTGCCTGGGGGGCAGTGAGTTTGCCCTGCCCATTCCTAATGCCCTGGTGACTTTTCCCTCTGCTGGCTCTCCTACTGTTCCAAGGAGCTACTTTAATTGCATTCTCTGAAAAGAAAGCAGTTAGCACAAGACTTTGCTCAGGATGAACTTTAAACAGAATTATGCAGTGCTAACAAAGGCAAGTCTTTGGTAAAGACTCCAAAAGAGTGGAGTCTGACCGTTTTTAGACAAATCTTATTCACATTTTGCAAACTCTTTCTTAGGGGAAAAATCTACCAATTGGAGGTTTTGTCTCAGTCAACAAGGGTAAATCAATTCTGCTCCCGAGTCAGAGCAGTTCTTCAGTATGCTGTAAGCAAGCAGAACCTTTATAAAGACTTTCATAAGTTAGAATATATAATCAAAGAGCTGATCATCATAAGGACTTTTCTAAGGTGCAATAGCAGAGGTGACACTCAAGTGCTATGTGCCTACAGATACACCATGCTGTGCACCTTCCATGCATCCTCTCATTTTGTCCTGGAATAAAACCATGGGAAAGAAACTATGATTGCCCCCATTTTGCAGATGAAGGACAATGGCTTAGGGAGATGATAGAACCTGCCAGGATAGATCATCCTGGTGAGACCAGCCATGTCCTGCTCCAAAGAACACATACATTTAACCCATTGATGGTACTTCGGGTTTACTTGTTGCTGCTATGGAAAGAAAGCTTTCACTTCAGTCTGAAGGCTCCTCCAGCCAGAGTCCTAGGATTCCAGCACATTGGAGAAGGCTTTGTCCTCCATACACCAGGTGAAAGCAACAATCCAGGGTGCCCAGCAGAAGCAGTCCACTCAAGCTGCCTCACTTTTATTTCTAATGCTTTAGCTATGACTGCATTTGAGAAAAGGAACTTCTCCTTGAGATGTCCACCTCCACCCCCACCCCCACCCCCAAATGCCTGATTGTGTAAAGCTTGGGCATGTCCTCTGCCAGCTTTAGCAGCTGGAAGGAGCTTGTAGTTCACCCTTTACCACCTTTTAAAGCTTTCCAAAATGCGACTGATAATAAAACAGGTTTTATCCCCCGATTGAAATGGAAATGTTGTGAGCCACCAATTTTGCATGGTCTTAGAAGGCAAAACTGACAGTTACAAGGCCTCCCTGTTGGCAAATGCTACACAAGTGCTCCTCCTATGTTCCCAACCTAGCTGGCTTTTTTTTTTCTTTTACTTTCTTTGAAGTATCCACCAAATCACCTCTCCTGCCCAGTTTTCCAAGTTGTTCCATGATGTAGTTCCAAATACAATGTGTGTCACTGTTAAGTGATCACTCTACTGTCAACCTATGGGGTGGTCAGAATCTCCAGAGGCTTTATGCCTCATGTGAGGTAGTAGTAAAAACTTTCCATAAATATAAATATGTCTCCCTAGTAGTAGTTGTGGGGAAAATTTGGCAGTTTTCACTTTAGATTTTTATGAAATGTTGGGGAAGGGAAGGGATTTTCTAAAGATGTGTCATAAATTAATCTTTTTTCTTTAAATAATTAAAAATATTTTTCATTGTAGATGGACACAATAATTTTACTTATGTGGTGCTGAGAATCAAACCCAATGCCTCACACATGCTAGGCAAGTGTTGTACCACTTAGCCACAACCTCAGGCTCTAATGTATCTTTTATTTAAAAGGTTTCATCTGATGCCAGAAGGCAAACAACCCACACTCATATTTTGCATTCAACAAGTTAGCAAAACACTTTCTACAATGAAGCTGCCCTAAGGATTTTCATATCTTAGTGGTTCCTTAGCACAGGGCTGATTGTATTGCTGCCTATTCCTACCATATCCTAGAGCCTCAGAAACTCCCTTCCTTACCCCATACCTCAGTTCACCTGCCTTCCCAGCTTTTTTCCCTCTCTCCAAAATGGGATCCTAATCCATTAAGAATGATCACATATTGAAAGCAGATTCAAGTTTTAATAGCTAGAAATATGTAATTTTTAAAAAATGTTAAATTGTTAGTTTCCATTCATTGTCTTAAATTCCTGCTGTGGTTTTCAAGTACATTTTAGGCGGGACTCTGTTGTGTTCCTCCCTACTCTTTTAAAACACCTCCAATTTAAGTATACTTTTTAACTGACAGGTAAAGCAACACTTGATTTTCTTTGTATTCAACACACTGTTCAAAAGGAATCAGATAAAGAGAAGTCCTTACCTAAAGCCTTGATTCTACAGATTCACAAGATTCTGGAACACCATCATTCCCAGATTGCTTTTGAGAATATCTTTATTTGAATCCATTGGGAGAGGGAAGATTCAAAAAAAAAAAAAAAAAAGGAGTTTCATCTCTTTACTAAAGGAACAGGAACACTGCTCAAAAACATTGAAGCAGAAAACCTATCCTGATGAAAGAAAATCTTGAAACTTTGAGAACAGTGAGAAGGAAAATTGGGAGAGTATGGAGCCCTGAATTAGGAGTACAGATATTATCAGTACAGTGCACTTGGACAGACACACCTGAGCAGCTTAGTTGACAATCATAGAGGAGCTGGTGGACAACAAGTTGACCAAGGAGATTGAGAAGTTCCTAAGCCTCCTCGTCCTCGTCGAACTCTTCCTGTTCCTCAGCAGTGGCATCCTGGTACTGCTGGTACTCGGCCACCAGGTCGTTCATGTTGCTCTCAGCCTCAGTGAACTCCATCTCGTCCATGCCTTCGCCTGTGTACCAGTGCAGGAAGGCCTTGCGCCGGAACATGGCAGTGAACTGCTCAGAGATGCGCTGGAAGAGCTCCTGGATGGCTGTGTTATTGCCAATGAAGGTGGCTGACATCTTGAGGCCCCGCGGTGGGATGTCGCACACGGCCGTCTTCACGTTGTGGGGGATCCAGTCCACGAAGTAGCTGCTGTTCTTGTTCTGCATGTTGAGCATCTGCTCGTCCACTTCCCTCATGGACATGCGGCCTCGGAAGATGGCAGCCACTGCCAGGTAGCGGCCGTGGCGGGGGTCACACGCGGCCATCATGTTCTTGGCGTCGAACATCTGCTGGGTGAGCTCGGGCACCGTCAGGGCGCGGTACTGCATGCTGCCCCTGCTGGTCAGGGGCGCGAAGCCAGGCATGAAGAAGTGCAGGCGGGGGAAGGGCACCATGTTCACGGCCAGCTTGCGCAGGTCTGCGTTCAGCTGGCCCGGGAAGCGCAGGCACGTGGTGACCCCACTCATGGTGGCTGATACCAGGTGGTTGAGATCACCATACGTGGGGGTGGTCAGCTTTAGGGTGCGGAAACAGATGTCATACAGGGCCTCGTTGTCGATGCAAAAGGTTTCATCCGTGTTTTCCAATAGCTGGTGGACAGACAGGGTGGCATTATAGGGCTCCACCACCGTGTCTGACACCTTAGGTGAAGGCACGACACTGAAGGTGTTCATGATGCGGTCTGGGTACTCCTCCCGGATCTTGCTGATGAGCAGGGTGCCCATGCCCGAGCCAGTGCCGCCCCCCAAGGAGTGGGTCAGTTGGAAGCCCTGCAGACAGTCACAGCTCTCCGCCTCCTTTCTCACCACATCCAGCATAGAGTCCACCAGCTCGGCTCCCTCTGTGTAGTGGCCCTTGGCCCAGTTATTCCCTGCACCACTCTGGCCTACCACAGGAAAGAGAATATGAGACACAAATGGACAAGGATTCTGGGTGCTGTCATTTGCACTGTGGAGAAGGTGAGACTAGTCTTACAAAACCTTTTAGATATGCTTTGGTTACCTAAGACTGTCTGCAAGACTGAATGTTATCAGTGAACCTCAAAAATGCTGGGGATCATCCTAAGGTGGAAAAAAAAAAAACAAGTTGAGGAAGAGAAAACGTTTGACAAAATTCAGCCGCCTCTGCAACTAGGGGAACATTGTTCAATACTCTCATGCAGTACCATGAGGCAAGAGGAAGGCACAGTGTGATCAGAGGGAAAGAGGGACTCTAGGCAGATGTCTGAATCTTGGTCACAGGCTCTGCTTTTGGCCTTCATTACTTTAATTTGATTCACTGTTTTCCCTGGTCCCATCAAGTGACCTGTAGCCTATTAAGCCTCATTAGAAGCTCTTCTTGCTCTTGAGTCTTTCCCTTCAGGGGTTGCTGTAAAGGAGGCTGACATGAAATCCTGAGTTGTCCAGAGTGACCAGAGATATCTCCCCACCCCCATGCAAGAGGTTAGGCCAGGACTGGGGCCATCTGTGGACACAGTCTCACCCGGGCACAGAACACTGAGAACTGTGAAATGTGTGGCTGGCAGGAAGAAGGTGAATCACAGTCCCATGGACCATGAGGACATACCAAACACAAAGTTGTCTGGCCTGAATATCTGGCCAAATGGTCCCGATCTCACCGAGTCTACCGTTCCTGGCTCCAGGTCCACTAGGATGGCCCGAGGAACATATTTATTGCCTGCAGGAACAAAAGCTCACTTACACCTGTGCTTGATAAAGAAACATGGGTAGGGTCATAATTCTATGTAGTTCTCTCAGAAGAATTCATTACAGAAGATTCCAACATTTGAGACAAAGGAATGAAAAAGGGAAAAGAAAAAAAAAAATGCTGTGCATGCTTAGTCGTGTTAAATAAAAAAGGACTATTAAGGAACTATGAAATCTGTTTTTTGAGGTTGGCATTTTATATGAACGTGCAAAAATGCATTCTTTTGTCATTTCTATGCACCTAGGACTTTTCCACTGCCACAGCATGGGAAGCAAGTTTAATATGGATATACTCACCAGCTGCTTCATTGTAGTACACATTGATTCTGTCCAGCTGTAAGTCACCATCTCCATGATAACTGCCTGTGGGGTCAATGCCATGTTCATCACTGATGACCTCCCAAAACTGAAATGAAAAAAAAAAAAATCACTCATGGCCCAGCATCCTGTCACTAGAATAGCCTTGGAATAGTAGTCAGAGAGTTAAGAGTGTCAGTCTAAGACCAGAAAGCTGGTCTATTTCCTATATCGGTTGCTTCCTAGGGGTTTGGAAGTCTGCAGGGCACAAGCCATATATGGTCACAGACTGACGAGCTGGAAGCACATTGGGAGAAAAGGGGACGACCAAGAACCTCTTGTAGGAAGCAGTGGGCACAGTGGGGCTGTCCCTCCGGGCAAGTTTGAATGTCCCTGAATCCCTGCTAATGAATGGGTCCCAGGATGGGTTCTAGCAGGACCAAGGATCAAGTGGCCCCACTCCTTGCACAAACCTCAGCAGCTTTGAAGGGTACAGGTCATTGGCGGCCATGTACATGTTGGCCTCTGGATCCTAACCCTGGCAAGGAATGAGTGAGGGAGGGTAGGCATGGTGTTGGGAGGGCATCTGAGTGGCAGAGGAAGAAAGTGGCCATCATGAGGAAAAGTGTGCCCACAGAGGATGGATGTGTCCCTAGGTAATTTAAAGGTCACTGATTCAAGGCACACCTAGCTCCATCACCATATTCATGTGCTGCCCTGGCACACCTGGTAGCCGCGCACGCTAGACCCCGCCCCCCCAGTCCACTCTTATCCTTGGGACCCTTTGCCCTGGCCTGTGTCACGCAGGGTCCAGTCCCCAGCAACGTGCCCACCTTGGCGCCAATCTGGTTGCCGCATTGGCCTGCCTGGATGAGCACGATTTCACGCATGATGCCCAAAGCTGGTGAAGGAGCTGAGGTGAAGGCCTCTTTGGAGAGAGAGGAGGCCAGAGCTCTTGGTTTAGGGAAGACTGCCTCAGCCAGCAGCTCTGCTTTTCTATCCTGGGATCCTGCCCAGCCCCAGTGACGTAATGCTGGGCGGGGAAATGAGAGGTTACCTATGAAAGGGATTCAAATTGAAGGAGCAAAAATGCCTGTGTAAAGCCCCAGGTGATGCCCTCATCATGAATATGAATTCTACTTGCAATATTAAGGGTTGGTCTATACCTGAGGTGGAAGCGAAAATCCAGTCACCGGGAGAAGTCTCTGGGCATTAGCTGTGTCTTACTTAGTCCTGCTTTAGGAAGCCAGACCTGGGAGTACTCCCAGCATATAGGCAGGTGCCTGCCTGGTGCCTCCTCTCAGGCTGAGGTTCAATGTCCTGGACTCAGCTCCTACCCCTCTCTCCCTTGGACAAGCTTCTGGGCCTCCACTGGACAGCTTGTCTCACTCATACTATTCCCACCTCTCCAGGGCATAGCCTCCACCTCCACACCACCCCTGCCTTCAATTCCATACTGTAGCACAGTGCTTACTAATAAATGAGCTTTGAAGTCTCTTGCCCTATGGTAAACACAGGTTCATCTAGTTCTGATGAGCACATTGTTTCCACTCCCAAACAGTAGGAGTTGTGCAAGGTGAAATTAAGATGTCCCCAAGTTTCACCTGACCTACGTGCACACATCTTTTCCTAGTTGTTCAAACAGTAATCTAGGTACTCCTGTTAGATTGTTACAGATATAATTAAGGTTCCCAATCAGTTGACCTTAAGATAGGGAGAATACATGTGCCTCCTCTAATCAAATGAGCCTATTGATTGATAATTAACTTAATGAGCACCAAGGCATGAGTCTGAATGAATAAGCTGATGTTCGTGATGTTCCAGGGGGCAAGATCGAAGGACAGCTGTTTAAGATATTTGATTTGTATAATTGCCCTTCATCTCCCCCCTTATTAGAAACAGAGAGTGTTGGGGCTTGCTTAGCATGTGTGAGGCACTGGGTTGATTCACAGTACCACATACAAGTAAATACAGATATTGTGTCCATCTACAACTTCAAAAAAAAAATGAAAAGAACATGAACCTGAGAACTGACAAGCAGCAGGCTGACATCAATCCTGGGAATGAAAAATCACAGTTCCTCAGCTAGTTTTCCAGATCTAAGGTGGTTCAAGTCAAAAGCACAGAATGGAAGGGAGGGGCCCCTGAACCTTCCTCACAGGGGTAGTCTTTACTATCCCTTAATGGTAACTACAGAGTGAATAAAGAGGAATGCTTAGAATTTCTAACCAAGATACAGGGTCTGCACTGAAATGGATTCCAAAGGACACAAATCACCATTGTGGCCCATTGATTAAAGTTAGAGTCTTTGTTTTTCCCTCTTTGAAAGTTGGCATCTCTCTATGTTGCCCAGGCTGGACTTGAACTCCTGGGCTCTAGTGATCCTCCAGCTCAGCCTCCCCTGGAGCTGTCACTACAGGCACCACCATCATGCACAGATTAGAGAAAGGTTTTATGGAAGCCTCGTGATAAATGGAGACCTGGCCAAAGTCTATCTCGCAGGGGTTAAAGTGGGTCTGGTCTCACTCTTTGTTTCTACAGTCACTGCTTCATCTCCTTGCACTCCTTGGACTGAGACATCTGAAAAACCATGAATCCCAAATATATTTTTCCTACTCTAATTCGTTCTTGTCTGACTTTTTGGTCCCATGGCAAAATGCTGACTAACACTCATGGTGAGGATGGATGTTATCAATGGAAAATGCATTTTTGAGAAACACTAAGACCAATGCTCCATTATAATCAGAAAATATGATCATGTTAATGGACTATGAACATGAATGACTCCAGTAAAACCAATCTCACCGACAATTGATGCATTCGCCTGCCGAGATAACTAGGCATATGGAAAGCCATCAGTGCCACCTCAGCTTTGAGGGCACTCAGATGCATCATTGGTGGATGCACAAATTGGCGGAAGCTGGCCTTGACATTATGCCTGCTTTGTTTTTGTAACTGAGGTGAAATTCACATAACATAAAATTAACCATTTCAAACAATTGAAGCATTTCAGTGACATTTGGTGCACTCATGTTATTGTAATCTTTACCTCTATCTAATTCCACAGCATTTCATCATGCTAAAAGGAAATCCCGTCCATTGAGCAGTCATTCCCTATTACTCTCTCCCCAGACCCAGGCAACTGGGAATTTACCTTCTGTCTTTATAGATCTACCTAGTCTGAACATTTTCAATAAGTGGATCATGTGATCTTTTAAGTGGTTCTTGTGATCTTTCAAGTCTAGATTCTTTTGCTTACCATATCATTTTCTGGGCTCCTCCTTATTGTAACATGTACTTGTTCTTTTTTTTTTTTTTTTTTTTTTTTATAGCTGAATACTATTTTACTGTGTGAACCTGCTTTTTTTTGGAGGGGGGTATCCAGTATTGAAGTGAGGGGCACTTGGCCACTGAGCCACATCCCCAGCCATATTTTGTGTTTTATTTAGAGATAGGGTCTCACTGAGTTGCTTAGCACTTTGCTGTTGCTGTGGCTGGCTTTGAACTTGCAATCCCCCTGCCTCAGACTCCTGTGTCTGGTACCATCACCTCTGGCTTGCACCTATTTTTTGATCTACTGATTTCTCTTCCGGACATTTATTCCAAGAAAATGATCATGTATTTCTGTATAGATGTGTAGATGGCCACAAGATGAGACTGGAAAAAGTTACAATTCTTATATGTGATGTGGTACTATGAAGGTGTTACCAGTTATGTCACAGGGGATTATTTTGTAGTAGAAAATCAGTAGATTACAAGTTGAAAACTCTTTAAAAAAAAGATTATACATTTTTGAGTTCTATATAATTCCATTTTCACTTATTCTTTTTTCTTTTTTTTAATATTTATTTATTTTTTTTAGTTATTGGCGGACACAACGTCTTTGTTTGTATGTGGTGCTGAGGATCGAACCCGGGCCACACGCATGCCAGGCGAGCGCGCTACCACTGGAGCCACATCCCCAGCCCCATCTTTTTTCCTTTTTAAAAATTTGTTCTTTTTAATTATACATGACAGTAGAGTGTATTTTGACATGTTTATACAAAGATGGAGTACATCTTATTCTAATTAGGATCCTGTCTTGTATTAGTACATGATGTGTAGATTCACTATGGTGCATTTATATATGTACATAGGAAAATTCTGCCAGATTAATTCCACTGTCTCTCCTATTCCTATTCCTCTCCCTTCCCTTCATTCCCCTTCGTCTAATCTATGGAATTCCTATCCCCTCTCTTATTGTGGGATAGCTTCCACATATCAGAGAAAACATTTGACCTTTGTTTTTTTTTTGGGGGGGGGATTGATTTATTTTACTTAGCATATAGTCTCCAGATCTACCTTTTAGCAGCAAATGTCATAAAGTCATTCTTTTTTTTTTTTAATGGCTGAGTAGTATTCTGTTGACTCTTTCCATTATATTCTGTTGACTCTTTCCATAACACACATTAGAGTGTTTGTTACTTAGGGAGCAGCTATTGCCACAGTGTGCCACATACTTTTCTGAATATAAGTGACTTGACCAGACAAAAATGACTGACTCTAGGTAGATTGCTATCCTCCGGTGTGTTTCAGTTTAGTGGGAGACAATAACCAGGGTTGCATTTTTCCCGAGCCCTCTGCTGACATTGTGCTTTTTAGGATGTGCTTTAAATTGCTGATGGCCTTTGTTTTTTAAGCCCTGTGGTCCCCCTGGCCCCAAGTCAGATCAACCTCTCCCCAGATGGGCACTGTGAGCATCCCATGGTGCAGAGGGGAAATGAGGCTCAGGGAGATGAGGATGTTCAAAGTCCCAGCGTGGGTGAAGCTGAGAGTGGGTCCAGGTGCACCATCTTGTCCACAAACCTAGGCCACCTTCCCCATGACCTTGTGAGAACCCCTGTCTGCTCCATGCACCTGACAGGGAGGCCCAAGAAAGGAGTGACCAACACCTCTCCCCCTCCCACCACCTCTGCCTCCTCACAGTTCCTGAATCATGTATAAAACATTCCCTGAAACCACTTATTCCTAATGCATTTTCCATGAGGCCAGATAAACATATAAACACAAAAATGTCAAGAAGCACTTTTTTTTTAAAGGCCATGTTTTATATAATACCAGGAGACCCATTTCTATGTGTGGCCTTCTCCAGAGCCTGCCTCCCAAGGTCATTTGTTCCCTGTGCCCTTCTCTCTTCCTCTGCTACTGGCTCCTCAGTCAACATTGCCCCTACCCCTTCCTCAGCGTCTGCCCATTGCCAAGTTTATTTCCATCTTCCTTTTCTTTCTCCTTTCTTTCTGAATGTGTTTTCCTTTACCTGTTGATCTTGCTCTCAAAGTTCCTCTCTGTCTGAGTTTCTACCTTTACTTTTCTGGTTCTTCCTGACTGTGTTTCCCTCTTTCTCTCTCTCTGACTCTTTCTGTTTCTTGCTCTGAGTGAATGTCCCCACTTGGTCTCTGTCAGGGTTTCCTCTTGCTACTTCCTGGTGACCCAAAGACTTGAAAGTAATAGATATGACAGCAACACCAAGAATTGGTGACAGTGAGGGGGTAACTAGAACCCTAGGCACTGTTGGCGGGCGTGTTAATTGGGGCAACCATTCTGAAGATCATTTATCAGTTCCTGCTAAAGCTGAATGGTAATTTGCCCTATGACCAGATATTCTATCCCTTGGTATCTTTTGAGGAACAATGAGGGTGAATAACTCCTGAAAAGTAGGGAAAGGAATGTTCATGCCAGCTTGATTCATAAGAGCCAGGAAAACAGTCCCTAGGGCCATCATAGGAGAGTGTAATTGAATTCTAGTCTATTTATACATTGGGATACTGCACAGTAATAAGAATAATGAGCTACAACTATACACAAAGATGTAGCTAAAACTCCAAAACTTAATATTTGGAAAAAATTGAATATATACTGCATGATTCTGTTGACATAAATTACAAGGGTACACCAATGGTACAGAATAGAAGACAGAGAGACAAACCCACATAAATACTGTTATCTCATACTAGACAAAGGCATCAAAAACATTCATTGGAGAAAAGATAGCCTATTGGATAAGTGGTGCTGGGAAAACTGGAAATCCATGTGTAACAAAATGAAGTTAAACCCCTATCTCTCACTCTGCATGAAACTCAAAATGGATCAGAAATTTAGGTACTAGGACAGAGACCCTGTGCCTAATATAAGAAAAAGTAGGCCCAGATCTTCACCATGTTGCCCTAGGACCTGACTTCTTTAATCAGACTCCTAAAGCACAAAAAGCAAAATCAAGAATCAATAAATGGGATGGATTCAAACTAAAAAGTTTCTTCTCAGCAAAGGAAACAGTCAGTAATGTGAAGAGCTTATAGAATGGGAGAAAAATCTTTGCCACATGCACCTCAGATAGAGCAATAATCTCCAGGACATATAAAGAACTCAAAAAACTTAACACCAAAAAAACCAAATAACCCAATGGCTAAGGAACTGAACAGACACTGTACAAAAGAAGAAATATAATAAATCAACAAATGTATGAACAAATGTTTAATCACTCTAGTAATTAGAGAAATGCAAATAAAAACTAAAATGTCATCTCACTCCAGTCAGAATGGCAATTATCAAGAATACAAGCAACAATAAATGTTGGTGAGGATGTGGCAAAAAAGGTATACCCATACATTGGGACTGCAAATTGGTGGAACCATTATGGAAAGTGGTATGTAGATTCCTCACTTGAAATGGAACAACTTAGGGGCTGGGGATGTGGCTCAAGCGGTAGCACGCTCGCCTGGCATGCGTGCGGCCCGGGTTCGATCCTGAGCACCACATACAAACAAAGATGTTGTGTCCGCCAAATACTAAAAAATAAATATTAAAATTCTCTCTCTCTTTCCCTCTCTCTCATTGTCTCTCACTCTCTCTTTAAAAAAAAAAAGAAAGAAAGAAATGGAACAACTTGGAATTGACCCAGCTATCCCACTCTTAGGTTTATACCTAAAGGACTTAAAATCAGCATACTACAGTAATGCAGCCACATCAATATTTATAGCAGCTCAACTCACAATAGCCAACCTATGGAACTAACCTAGGTGACCTTCAACAGATGAATGGATAAAGAAAATGTGATCTATATACACAATGGAATATTACTCAGCATTGAATGAGAACCAAATTATGGTATTTGCTGGTAAATGGATAGTGCTAGAGAATATCATGCTAAGTGGGAAAAGCGAATCCCCCCAAACCAAAGGCTAAATGTTTTCTCTGATATGAGGATGCTAATTCAAACTAAGGTAGAGGAAGCTAGGGAAGAATAAAGATACTTTGGAATAGATAGAGGGGAGTAAAGGGAGAGGGAGAGGTATGGGATTAGGAAGGACAGTAGAATGAATTGAAAATTATTACCCTATATGCATATATGACTGCAGACCATTGTGATTCTATATCATGTACAAGAATGAGAAGTTATATTCCATTTATGTATGATGAGTCAAAGTACATTCTACTGTCATCTATAACTAATTAGAGCAAATTAAAAAAAGAAACTAAAAAAATTGTTTAAGGGTAAGCAAAATTCTTTCATGGTGCAGGAAGGCAGAAGGTGGCTGTCTTTGGGGAGGGTGCATGGGCTTGGGGGTGAGGAACCAGAGTTCCTTCTCAGATGGTAAGATTCTCTCTTTTGATTCAGATGGAGTATGAACAGACGTGAAATAGCCAACATGCTGCACCCTGCAACCACATTGATGTATTTTATTTTATGGGAGTTAGAGCTCAACAAGAAAATATAAAGAAAGCCAGGTGAGGTGATGCACACCTGTAATCCCAGCAGCTTGGGTGTCTGAGGCAGGAGGATCTCTAGTTAGAGGACAGCCTCAGCAACTTAGCAAGGTCCTAAGCAACTTATTGAGACCCTGTCTGTAAATAAAAATGAAAAGGGCTGGGGATCTGGCTCAGTGGTAAAGTGCCCAATATAAGAAAAAAGGAATAAAAATATAAAGAAAAAAATTGTAATACATGGTATTGCTCATAAGTTATTGGTATTAGCTGTAGTACCACAATTGGCAAATGATTCAGACCCACAAGTTCAGGTGTGTTTCTGACCCTGTTGATCATGACAGAGCTGGGCATCTGTGTCCCTCAAGTCTAAAGGAATACCTTCCTACTGTCCCTAATGGTCACAAACATCAGGGTCACCAGGAGAATCTGCCACTCAGGGTCATTGGATGGAGTGTCTGCCGGCCCCTGCTGCCGTCTGGCTGCCCTATGCTAGGTGCTCTGAGGCTTGGCTGTTTTGTCTCTGCTCCTCCCTGACTCTCGTGACTAGGGTTTAACACAACATGGCTGTGATCAGCCAGCAGTTCACCAAGGGGACAAAACCGGAATCCAAGTGAACAGCAAGAGGGTGGACCAGCAGGAATCCTCAGGGAACCATTCTACCCACAGAGCCAGCCCTCAGAACACTGTCCTACCAATGAAGGACCACAGGAGAGGGCAGGAGAGGGACCACAACTCCAGCCTGGGGATACTGTAAAGGATTTTATTGATGTCTTTCTTCTTTATCTGCATTCTCCCAGGAGGGGAGGAAACACAGAGGCCAATTTTCCAGTTTCAACAGCATAGAACCCTTGAAGGCAAACAAAAACCCCACTTACATTTATTGATGGGGAGGACTCCAGCACTATTAGTTAAATATTAGTGCTTAAAAATTCATTGAATTTGGCCATTCCCCCATAAGTAATTTGGAATTTTCCTGTTGAGTATACTCTTTTCCTTTATCCATGAATATTAATGCTCCTTTCAGAGAGATCTACTTGAAAAAAAAGGGGATACATTAAATATCTACAGATTTTTCTAATTCCTCTTTGGTGACATGTTATCATTATATCAAATTACTGAGATGGACTCTGCTTCTCTCTCACTACCTCTCTCTTTATTTTTGGGTGAAAATTATGGGATATAAAGTATATATAAATGGAGCAAAGGAGAAAAAAAACTGTAAAGGAAGAATAGAGGAAGAGGAGGTGTTAGGTATTCTGCTGGTGTAGTAGCCAGTTAATTAATCAAGCAGTGGTGAGGAAAAATTGCAGAAGGGATGAGATTGCCCTTCATGTTGCTGGGGCTGGCACTGGACAAATGCTATGGAACTGAACACTCGGTTAGGCATGCAGAACAGGATTCTGGGAATATCTTCCCATCTTTGTGTTTCTCGTGGAAGGATGAAAAATGTCATGCTGTTATTTGGCTGAACTGAGGGGGCAGGGTCGGGGAGATTAGTGGAGCATGCACAGTCTGTCGAGGCAAGGTTTTTTTTTTCCATTTATTTATTTACTTTTGCATTACAATTCTTAATACACCATTAACCATAATTTATCATATCTCTGATTGTATATAAGGTATATTGACACCAAATTCACATCTTCATACATGTATTTTGTATAATGATGAGGATCTCCTTTCACCATCTATGCTATTCCCCTTCTCCCTCCCTTTCCCTCCCACCCCTATTCCCTATCTAGAGGTAATCTTCCTCCCTTGCTCTCCCTCCCAACCCCATTTTGAGTCACCCCCACTTATATCAGAGAAGACATTTGTTTTTTTTGGGATTGGCTAATTTAGCATAATCTGCTCTAATGCCATCCATTTCCCTGCAAATGCCATGATCTTATTGTTTTTTATTACTGAGTAATATTCCATTGTGTATAAATGCCACATTTTTTTAATCCATTCATCCACTAAAGGACATCAGTGGTTGGCTCCACAGTTTAGCTATTGTGAATTGTGCTACTATAAACATTGATGTGGCTGTGTCCCTGTAATAAGCTGTTTTTAGGTCCTTTGGGCATAGTCCGAGAAGAGGAATAGCTGGGTCAAATGGTGGTTCCATTCCCAGTTTTCCAAGGAATCTACATACTGCTTTCCAAATTGGCTATACCAATTTGCAGTCCCACCAGCAATGAATGAGTGTACCTTTTCAACCGCATCCTCGACAGCACTTGTTGTTGTTTGTCTTTATAATGGCTGCCATTCTTACTGGAGTGAGGTGGTATCTTAGAGTAGTTTTAATTTGTATTTCTCTGATTGCTACAGATGATGAGCATTTTTTTCGTATATTTGTGGATTGATTGTATATCCTCTTATGAGAAGTGTCTGTTCAGGTCCTTGGCCCATTTATTGATTGGATTGTTTGTTTTTTTGGTGCTTATCTTGTTGAGCCTCTTTATATACCCTAGAGATTAGAGCTCTATCTGATGTGTGAGGGGTAAAAATTTGTTCCCAGGATGTAGGCTTCCTATTCACCTCATATATTATTTCTTTTGCTAAGAAAAAAAAACTTTTTAGTTTGAATCTATCCCATTTGTTGATTCTTGGTTTTAATTCTTGCGCTACAGGCATCTTATTAAGGAAGTTGGAGCCTAGCCCCACTGGATGGAAATTAGGCCCTACTTTTTCTTCTATTAGACACAGAGTCTCTGGTTTAATCCCTAGATCCTTGATCCATTTTAAGTTAACTTTTGTGCATGGTGAGAGATACGGATTCAATTTCATTTTGTTGCATATGGATTTCTAGTTTTCCCAGCATCATTTGTAGAAGATGCTATCCTTTCTCCAGTGCATGCTTTTGATACCTTTGTCTAATATAAGGTAGTTGTAATTTTGTGAGTTAGTCTCTGTGTCTTCTATTCTGTACCATTGGTACTAGCCTGTTTTGGTGCCAATACCATGCTGTTTTTGTTACTATTGCTCTGTAGTATAGTTTAAGGTCTGGTATAGCAATACTATCTGTTTCATTCTTCCTGCTTAGAATTGCTTTAGCTATTTTGGTCTCTTATTTTTCCAGATGAATTTCATGATTGCTTTTTATATTTCTATGAGGAATGTCGAGGCAAGGTTTTAACTCTTTGAGGACACCTTTGCCTACCCTCCCTCCCTCCAGCTCCAGCTTCTCCTTCTCCCAGCCCAGGAGTTCATCTGTAGGGAGCTCTGGCTGCAAATAGCAAGCATGAAGGGGCTGATTGATGGTGACATGCAGGATGTGTGCATATGTGTGTGGTGCATGTGTGTGTGCATGCTCCTATGTGTGTGTATTGGTGCCTATGTATGATTGGAAGGGTGACATATTTCCTTTCCCTCAAAAGCATTCTTTGTTCACTTTGGAAATGAGTGTTTCTGACCTCATCTCCCCCTGTCCCAGCACATTCCTTTGAAAATGAACAGTGTCTTGAATTCTGAGATGGCTGCAAAGCAGACAGTTTTGGAAAGAAGGCTTTGGGGTTGACACTGGGACTTCCTCTGCAAGGCCTTTAGTTTGCAGAGCCCATCCAGCAGGGTGGGCCAACTGGAGAGGAAATATGCATCCCCTGGAGCCATATGAATTTAAACACTGGCAAATCCCTGGTCCTAAGGAAGGATATTCCATTCATTCGTTGGGAAAATGAAGAGGGATTCAACCAGCATGCCACCAATTCTTGGGCAAGGATTCCTGTTCAGGTTGAAGGCTGAACTAAATTGCCCAATGTTCCTCTCTCCCAAAGCAAGAGAGTAAAGAAAACAGGGAAGGCAGAACTCTGCCATGCACTCACTGTCACTGTGTGCCAGGCCTGCAAAGAGTCTGCCGATGAGTTAACAGGTCATAGCATCTTTTCAGGCCACCTGAGCATCCCCATTTTACAGAGGACAAAACCAGGGGTTGGCAGGAGGAGGGGCTTGCGCAAGACCACCAAAGAAGTACAGGCTGAGTGAGATTTGAAATCTGTCCTACTCTTCTCTGCCTCAGCCTTTCACCCATGGGTCCACAAGGCAAGAAGCATGGCCCAACTCTCCCCAGGAGGGTAGGTCATAAGGCCAAGGCCATTGGCCAACTCTCTGAGGGCTCCTTCCTCTGTGCCAAAATATCCAAGGCAAGTCTCAGTAGCTCCTGGGTCTCTAGAAAACATGGCACGATACAATCCCAGGCTGATCTTTATAGGGGAAGCCACGGTGGTCCAAGTGTAATGAGTGCCAAAGATGGCCTCCAGTCAACTGCAGTGCCAGGCCTTAGAGTGTGTGAGAGGAGGTGCTGATGACATATGCAGAACTTTCCAGAATGAGATTTTGTTCCTGTCATGGCACACGGGCTACTGTTCCCTTTCATCCTCACAGTTACCATGTGGCTTTCAGTCCTTGGCATGGGGAGAAATCTCAGGGCTGGGAGGTTATATTGCTGTTAGACACAGTTTTCCTGAATGTGTTTGGTTTGATTGTTGTTGTGGTGTTGTTATTATTATCTTTGGTACTAGGGATGCTCAACCACTGAGCCACATCCCCAGCCCTTTTATTTTTTATTTTGAGACAGAATCTCATTAAGTTGGTTAGGGCTTCACTAAGTGGCTAGGGCTGGCTTTAAACTTGCAATCCTCTTTTCTCAGACACACTCATATACACCCACACACATGCACACATGCACACACACGACACTTACATATGCTCACATACTAAAACACTCACATAAACTCACACACACATAGTCTCCTGTGCACACACTCACATGCACACACACCCTTATATACATACACTCACACACATACATAAACAACACTCACTTGCACACTCACACTAACATACTCACATGCTCACTCACACCAACACACATACTTGCACTCACCCACAGGCACAAACATGCACTCACACACAGTCATACACATGCATATACACACATATCCTTATATACATACACTCATACATGCTCACACACATACACAACACTCACACTCATACACTTGCACTCAACACTCACACACTCCTCTTGCACATACCTACAGGCACTACTATGCATGCACACATGCACACACTCATACACTCAAGGTGCTCACACATATTCCCCACCCACATAAATATGTACCCCACAAATATGTATGATGATTATATGTTAATTAAAAAGAAAAAAATCTAGGGCTCAAGATTGATAGAGCTTAGTGGTAGAGCACTTGCCTAGCATGTGAAAGCCCTGGGTTTGATCTCCAGCACTGGGAAGAAAGAAAGCAAGGAAGGGAGGGAAGAAGAAAAAGAGAGAGTTGTAGAAATATATAATATATGCTAAGTATATATGATTGGGATAGATATACAGAAGTTTGAAGCTTATAGAATCCTTGGGATTAGAATCCTATTCCTATCAGAGTAGGTTCAGTCAAAGAGGTGGTTGCTGAGAGAGAGTGAGGATCCATGTGCTTATTAGGGGCCAGAGCAGAATACACAAGCAAAAGTTAGGGAATTTCAATGGTGCTGACGATTGACATTAGATCACAGAAGAAGGAAAAATGGGATACCTCTACCCCAAGTTTGTGCAAATATATCGTATACCTGCTTGCTTGGGCAGGGTACCCACAGCCTGTTTGTGGGAATATTGAGGCACCAGGAAAATAAGAAGTTAAAAATTTTTTAATACAGACACAAAGCTCACTATCAAGCTCACTCAATGATAAATAAGTTGATTAACCTTATTTAATTAAAGAAATTGAATTGGTAGTTAATATTTCCACAAAGAAAAGTCTAGGTCCAGGTAGCTGTACTGTACATTTTATCAAATATTTTAAAAAACAAATGATATCAGTTCTATACAAACTTTTCTGAAAAATTTAAGTTGGGAATTCTTTACATTTTATGTTGTAATTGGTATTATTCTTATTACAAAGAAAAGAAAATTTCAGTTTAATACCGTTCTTGATCATCTATGCAAAAATTCTGAATTATTTTATCAGATCTAATACAAGCATATATAAAAAGGATAATACATCATGATCACATTGGTTTTATCCTCGGAATGCAAGGTTGGTTTAACATTGAAAATGTCTCTGTAATTTTTCATATTGACTAAAAAATAACTACAAAATTATCTCAACAGATATAAAAGATATATTTGAAAGATTCAATGCATACCCATGATAAAAACTCTCAGCAAACTAAGAATAGAGGGTAAGTTTTTCAATCTGCTAAAGGGTATCTACTAAAATCCCATAGCTCACATCATTTTGATGGTGAAAGGAAAATGCTTTCCTCCTAAGACAGGAACATAACAAGAATGTCTATTCTCAGCACTTCTATTCAACATCATAATAGAGGGTCTAGCTGTTGTATTAAGGCAAGATAAAAAGACATAAAAGACATGCAATTTGGGAAGAAGAGAATAAAATAGTCATTATATGCACTCAATATGAGCATTTATGTAGATAATTATGTTAAATATACAAAATCTATCACTAGAAATAAGTGAGTTTGTAAGAATGCAAATATGATCAATGTACAAAATTATATTTCTACATACTAACAACAAAAATTCAGAAATTGAAATGAAGTACAAAATACCATTTATAGTAGCATGAAAAAATAAAAATCCTTAGGGAGAAATCAGATAAAAGTTGTGTAATATTTTTATATTGAAAAGTACAAAATAATGCTCAAAGAAGTAAAATAATAAATAAATGGAGATATTACAACCGTGTTCATGGATTAGAAGACTTAATATAGTAAAGGTGTAAATTCTCAAATTAGTGTATAAATTCAGTGTAATCCAAATAAAAATCTCAGCAAGATTTGTATATGTGAATATATCTGTGTGTATGTGTGTACACACTGACAAGTTGACTATAATTTGCATGAAGCTACAAAGCTAAAACACTTTTGAAAAAGAATAATTTTGGAATGTGGCTTACAGTCTAAAGAAGGCAAAGAGATGAATGTGAAAAAATAGAATCCAGAAATAGACCTCCATGCATATGTTCAAATGACCTTTGATAATGGTGCAAAGACAATGTACTAGAGAAATAAGAATGGCTTTAATAAATGGTGCTGGGAAAACTGTATATTCATATGCAAAAAAAAGAACTCTGATTCATTTCACATCTTATATAAAATGCCTAAAAGAGTATCCAGATCTAAAACTAAAGCTTAAACATAGAAATCTGAAGAAAGTAGTGGTTAGCCAGAGGCTTCTCGGACACAACACAAAAGTATGATCTTTAAGACAAACCTGATAAATTGGAGTTTATCAAAATTAACAATCTTTGCTCCTGTTTTTTTAGTTGCTGGGAATTGAAACTAGGGCCTGACTTAATGCTGAGCTACACCTCCAGTCCCTGAACCTTTTTAAATACTCTTGTTAGAGAATGAAAAGACAGCTGTATTTGCAAATCTGAAGTTGTATTCATAATATATAAGGAATTATTAAAAGTAATAAAACAACTCAATTAAAAATGAAAAAAAATTGAACAGATACTTTATCATAGAAGATATATGGATGGAAAAAATACAAAAAATAGCTCATCATTTTTAGTTAATAGACAAATAAAAAAATAAATACAAGGAGATCCCACTCTAAACATTTAAACTTAAAAACATCGATTATCCTCGTCAAGGCAGCATAGGCCTATAGGCCTACAATCCCAGCTACTAGGGACGAAGAGGCAGGAGGATTGAAAGTTCAAGGCTTGTTTGGGACACTTAGAAAGACCCTGTCTAAAAATAAGAAATGTTTGCGAGTGCAGTTCAGAGGTAGGGCGCTTACCTAGCATGTGCAAGGCCCTGGACTTGATCCTCAGCACCACAAAAGCAATATCAACAACAAAATTCACTGGTCATATCAAGTGATGATGAGGATATGGAGCAAGGAGAACTCTTTTTCCTTCTTTCTTCTTCCTTTTTCTTTTTGAAACTGAGGATTGAATCTGGGGGCTCTTAACCACTGAGCCACATCTTCAGCCTAAACCAGAACTCTTAACCCTGTTGGTGGTAATATAAATTAATACCACTACATTGTAAAACAGACCGGCAGTTTCTTAACATAACTAACCATATGTCCATACGAAGACTTGCACAATATCAGCTTTATTTGAAACAATCCTAAAGTGGAAACAATCCAAAAGTCTAACACAATGTAAACAAATTGGGTTTGTGTTCATATTCAATGGACTAATACCAATAAAAAACAAACAAAAAAACAAAACAAAAAGTATTGCTATATAGGACAAAATATGATGCTTGAAAGAAACCATATAAACATGAACATGCTGTATGATTCTATTAATATTAATTCTAGAAATGAACATGCTGTATGATTCTATTAATATTACTTCTAGAAATGCAAACTAACGGATGGAGAAAGAAAGCCAAAAGGTAGATGAGGGGAGCCAGGCGTTGTAAATAGGCAGTGAGGAACTTTTGGGGGTGATGGAACTGCTCATCTTGATTTGTGGGGGTGATTTCATCAGTGTATATAATTGTTCACTGTTAACATAGTGTGCACTTAACACAGTTTTTGTTCATAAACTATACCTCAATCAAGCAAGTAAAAATGAATTGGTGATCATTTTAAATTGCGCAAGATTTGCCACAATGTACAGTATTTACAATTGAAGTACATTTTTTTTCCTCTTTTAACTCTGTGGGAAAAAACCGGCTTTGCTCGAGAAAATGAATGGTAAAGCTGGCTTGAGAAATGTATGTAAAGCCATTGATCTGTAAAACACATTTTTCAATTATTAAGGTAATTTTCTTATTTACGTCTTGTACATATGCTGGAAATCTTCCAGTTTGGGAGTTTTGAGATTTAAACCTGTGTGAACAAACTAGGAAGGCCCACACAATCTCACGCCACAGTGTTGCATCATGGTTCAACGCCTCAAAAACCGAACCCGCCATTGGCCCACAGGTGTGATGCGAGACTATAAATGGCCAGCACGCCTCAGTACTATTTTAGGCGTGCACGTGCCTGCCTCGCAGCAGCCTCCGGGGTCTTACGAAGTGGCTGCGGCTCCCGCCAAGCCTGGAGGATGGCTCAGCACCGCGTGCGCAAGCGCAGCGTGGGTTCTGAGTCGCGGAAGCACGCGCGGTAAGCGTCTGCACGTGCGCGACGGCGGCCGAGGGCTTTCTGCTGTGGCGGGCGGCGGGCGGCGGGCTGAGGGTCCAACATGTGGGGCCAGGGGCCCTTTTCTAGAGCGTCTGTGACTGAAAGTGTGAGGTCAGTAGTAATCCTTGTGGCAGGTGCGATGGTGGCCACTTCTGGGACCTTAGTTTTGGGGCTGGTTGCATTTTAGGGCTCAAGTTCGGCACGAGGCCTGCTTTCTGGCCTTCCACGCCCTGGGGCCGCCTGGTCCCGCGAAGGGGCTATGGGCGCCCAGGTTTCAGAATTTGGTGCCGGGGAGCGAAACGGGTTTGCAGATAACAATGTTGGTAAAGCCTGGGGTGGAATTATTTGCTCCCTTTCCCGCAAATCTGCGCCACTTAAAATTTCAAAGTCCTTTCTACAACAAGAGTGAAGCCACCTGTGCCTGCCTTACAAATTCTCTTTTTGAAGTGGAGGTTTGGTAATCCATTTAAGCAGAAATTGGGGACTGTAGCAGTGCTGCATGAACGTGCGGGACAATCATTTTTAAAATAAGATTTGAAACTGGTAGAAAATAACTTTTTACGGCAAGTGGTAAGTTTTACAAAGTAAACTTTTTTTTTTTTTTAAACTAAATCCCAGGCATAATGTCTTCAAGGGAAACGTAATCCCTCTAAACAGATTCCAATTTTGTTTTACAAGTTTTCAATCAATTTAATTTAAAAATTAGTTTTGACCAGTATTGAAGAGTCCTTGGTTTGAAGATGTTTGAAAGGCATTTAGTGTATTTGAAGGAAAAAAAAATTAAAGTTGTAACAAAAATCATAAGAATGAAGTTTGAAGGTTTTATAAGGCTTTTTTTTTCTTCTGTTATGAAGAGTTAATAATCTTTTTTTCTTTGTTTAGAGCATTTGAAACTTTGGTATAGAGGTGTTCTTAGATAACTCTTTAAAAAAGTGTTTTTTAAAAACATGACAGACTGTAGGATATCTGCTCTTTTCTTTTTTTTGGGTGTGGGGGTGTATGGGTATTTAATTCAGGGGGGCATTCAACCACTGAACCACATTCCCAGCCCTGGGATGTCTGCCTTTTTAAGGCAGTTCTGTGAAGAGAACTACCCCCATCCTTTTCAACATATAGCTGCATAGAATATTTGCCTTACAAACTCAAGACCATAAAAATAGTGGTGGTGGTGGTAAGTGGGTGCAGAGAGTGGTGTGAGTCATGCCAGCTAATCATATCAAATTCACCATCAGATTGTTGATATGTACCTGTAAATTACTTTTTTTCTGAGAAGGAAGTAAAATCAGCTGGGACTGAGCAATTAAAACATTTTATTTTTCTTCAGTATCTATGAATGGACAGTGCAGCATTCTAGTGTGTTGAGAATAAAATTATAAAGTAGAAGACATTTCTTTTGAAATACTTTTCAGTTGGGAAAGTATAATATTGTGTGATGAAATTTTTTTTTTGAGTAATGGGCAAAACTTGATTTATTTTACCATCTTTAGTCCCAGGGTATCGTCAAAAAGAATAGCCTCTGTGTCTTTAAAAGAAAATTGATTACCAGTATGAAGCATTTGTAGTGTTTCTTCTTATAGAAGCCTTCTTTTTGTTTGACAAGTCATTAATTTATTATAAAAATAGGTACATTGTTCCAAAGTTTTGATTTATGTAAGTGATCAAAAAGCATGATTTTAGTGTAATTGTTTCCTGTTTTTATTTTTTCCCCTTTTATTTACTGGTGCATTATAGTTGTACATAATGATAGGATCCGTTGTTACATACTCGTAGGTGCACACAATATAGCAACATAATTTGGACAATATCAGACCTCAGCACTTCCCCTCTCCTTCTGCACCTTCCACCCCTTGGTCCTTTTCCTTTGTTGATCTTTCTTTGATTTTTATGAGACCTCTTGCCCCCATCTTTCTTTTCCGTTTTGCCTCTTTAGTTTCCACATTTGAGAGAAAACATATGACCCTTGATCTTCTGAGTTTGGCTTATTTTGCTTAATAATCTTTAGTTCCATCTCTTTTCCTGTAAATAAACAATTTCATTTTTTTCTGTAAGGATGAATAAAACTCTGCTGTGTATGTATAGAACATTTTGTTTATCCATTCATCCATTGATCACCACTTAGGCTGGTTCTGTGGTTTGGCTTATGAACTGGGCAGCTCTAAACATGGGAAAGCATGTAGCACTATAGTATAATGACTTCAATTCTTTTTTAAAAATAATTATTTTTTAGTTATAGGAGGACACACATCTCCATTTTATTTTTATGTAGTGCTTAGGATCAAACCCAGTGCCTCATCCTTGCTAGGCCAGCACTCTGCCTTTGAGCCACAATCCCAGCCCCTGACTTAAATTCTTTAGGGTAAATACTGAGGAGTGGTATAGCTGGGTCATATGGTGGTTCCATGATTAGTCTTTTGAGGACCTCCATATCTTTTTCAGTGTAAATTTGTAAAAGTCTTGTTAATGACAATTTTAAGGACAGAGACTATAAATGATGAAATTGTAAACTACAATATTCTCACAAGAATAGAACTATTGAAGAGAATGTTTTAGCTCATTTTTAATATGGAGTTTGAATTTTGACAGAATTCATTAGTGCAGAACACACTTGAGAAAGTTTGAGCTTCATGTAGTTTAGTCTTTATTGTTAATGAGTGGATTATTATAACCTAATTCAAAGTATTGAATTGTTTTAGTTTTTCAGGAATTGTCCAAATGGATGAAGATATACATTACAATAAAGGTACTGATGCTAAAAATTATTTTTTGAGTGTAAGAGCTAGATTAGTATGATTAATTTCTAATTTTCTTTACATTGTGATTTGGTTTTAGTTGAAGATGTGGTTGGAAGTCATGTTGAAGATGCAGTAACATTTTGGGCCCAGGTAAATAGCAGTCAGGTTGATTTCTTCTCTTCCCCTCCCTCCCTAACCTGTCTTCCCCAACAACAACAAAAAACCTAGGAGTAAGTATGTTTATCATTATCACTGCCTAATTTTTGTTAAATTGTTTAGCCCTAAGCATTATTAAAATGTAACTGGTTATAACTGTAACTATAGTTGAAATATGAGTGGTATATTCATAGTAATGAGTAAAAATGTTAAAATCAGCAAGATTGTGACTTCATAATTACACTGAATGTAATTAATACCAACATCCTAGGCTGCATAAATTTAAGAGGCTAGAGGGTGCTGTATAATTGGGTGAAGTTATAGCTCCATCTAGTGGTCATTTTAAAGATTGTTTCTTGAAAGATAAAAATTTTAAGTGTCATCTTTTAATTAATTAATCAAACAAATTTCATTTATTTAGCTTTCTGACTCTGCTTGTACCTTCAACATGTTAACAATGATTTTCTGCTCCTTTATAAGGAAAGAATTCTTGATCCTATCATGGACATATTTAGGACACAGAGAACCACCATAGGCTCAGCTGATGTTTTTCATTTATACAATCACATAATTTTAAGTATCACAGAACAAACCCTTCAAAATCTGTCTGGGCACACACGACATGAAGACATTTAATGCTTTCTCAACCTTCTTGTTATAAAGGAAAACAATTCTGTTACTAGGGATTTGGGACAGCCTAGTTTAGTTAGAAGCTGTATTGTAGGAAAGCCTGTGGTGGTATGTCAAACATTGGAACATTCTGAATGCTCTTAGGCCAGCCCAAAGAACTTTTCTGAAGGCTCCTTTATCTTCAGATGGTGGCTGATTGTAAAGGGAATAAAACCAGTGAGAAGAAAAAGCTACCATCTCTCTCAAGACCTTCTCTAGAAGAGAAAGAAAACTCATTTTTTTTCTGATTGTTTAAGTTTGAATTTAAGATATGCTAATTTTTCTCCTCATAAAATTTGAAGCATTTATGAAACATTTCCAATTTTCTCTTGGTAGGCTACAAGTCAGATAGTGCATTCAGTTTTGAAAATAAAAATTAAGGGGCTGGGGTGGTGGCTCAGTGGTAGAGTACTCAACTGGCATGCATGAGGCACTGGGTTCGATCCTTGGCACCATATAAAAACAAACTATTGTATCCAACTAAAACTGAAGATACATAAATAAATAAACATTTTAAAAAATAAGCACCAAAGTGCATGTGTTGGCAGAACTTAAGAATGTGAAATTCCTCTAATAAACACAATTATCCACTAATGTGTTTTTTATTTTTATTTTTTTTTTATTGTGTGGTGTTTTTTGTTTTTCTGTACCAGAGATTGAACCCAGGGTGCTAACCATTGGGTCACATCCCTGGCTTTTTCTTATGTTTTATTGTGAGACAGGGTCTGGCTAAGTTTGCTGAGGTTGGCTTTCAACTTTCAATCCTCTTACCTCAGCCTCCTGAGTTGCTGGGGTTACATGCAACGACACTGTGCCCGGCTTACATACTGGTTTTTGATTTTGTGAACTGTATGTACATGGTGTCAGAGGGAAGGGAATTAAATTTCTTTATATTTCCTATAGCATGGGAACTTTTTCATCCACCATTTTTTTTTTTTTGCAGGTGGGGATACTAGGGATTGAACTCAGGGCCACTTGACCACTGAACCACATCCCTGGCCCTATTTTGTATTTTGTTTAGAGACAGTGTCTCACTGAGTTACTTAGCACTTCCTTTTTGCTGAGGCTGGCTTTGAATTCGTGATCCTCTTGCCTCAGCCTCCCAAGCTTCTGGGATTACAAGCTAACCCACAAATTTTATAATTTTTTACTCTAGTATTTGGCTAATGCTGATTTTCTAATCTCCTCATTCCTGGTGCATTTATGAATTGTTCTTCTATAAGGAAGAGCTGTTTTTCTCTATCATTTTTAATTTTTTAATAATTTATATTAATATAGATGTATGTATTTATTCCACTATTTATAACCCAATGCTGTAATTATTTATTTTGTTGTTCAGATAATTCTGTTCTGGCCATTAGGACAAATGTTGGCCAGAGAACACAGTTACTTGGCCCTTAAAAATGTCCCATTCTTTTTTTTTACCACCTCCCCCCCCCTCCCTCCCTCCCTCTCTCTCTCTCTCTCTCTCTCTCTCTCTCTCTCTCTCTCTCTCTCTCTCTCTCTCCTTCTTCTTTTTTTTTTTTTTGACACCATCAGATACTCTAGGAACATCTTTTATTTCCTAGCTCTGGAATCAACCAGTCTCCAGGGAGCCCTCTTTATATATAACTTAATAACCTTTTATATTTTATTTGAATTTCAAGTGATTTAAGCCAATTGGAAAGTAAACATTTTTATAGACTAGTCTTATTTGTTATAATAACTGATTTTAATTTTGAAAAAATACTGATGTAAGAATACAATCTGATATCTAAGTTTCAAAACCTTTTAAATATGTTTAATAGAATTCTCAGTTTTATAACAATTAAGTAATATTTTACTGAGTGTCAAACTTTATTCATTCTTCCTAGAATATCAATAGAAATAAAGATATTATGAAGATTGGTTCTTCGCTGTGTGAAGTTTGTCCCCATGCCAATTCAGTTTTTGGAAATCTTGATCCAAAGAAGGTGAGCCATATTCTTGGGTATAGTTATTTCATCTCTCTTGTTAACTTTCTTACATCTTAGATTTTTTATAGTTTTTGGAACTTAGTCTATTTGAAAGGATTTTAGAATGTGTAAACAATACTTATAGTAAATATATTCATTCAAAAAATACTTATGCACTGAATATTATTTGGCCTTAAAATGGAAAGAAATCTTGACATAGCTGCAATATGGATATGTCTTGAGAAGCTTTTACCTTTTTTAAAGGCTACAATTATTTCCAGTAAATTTGTGATTGTGATATAAGGGAGAGGTTGAATTTTTTTCCAATATGAATATAACAACTTTAACAGCATGATTAATAAAAAAGCCATTGTTTCTTTACTGAATTGTATTGGCATCTTTATTTTATATAAGTGATTATAGGGTATTAATCGTTTTTTTTTCAAAATAATAGACGCCCTTGGGTGCATCAATTTCTTTGCCAAGAATTTACCCTTTGAACACTTTTGTAAGTGCACCCATATGTTTATACAAAGATATTTATTTCAGCATTATTTGTAATGAGAAAAACTGAGGGTCAACTAAATATCCTTCAGTATTTTACAATAGCAGTAGTAATAATAATAGTTAACTTTTACTTCCTTTATGGGCAATATTCTAAGCACTTTTTGCTAACTCATTTAATCCTCGTAGTACCCATATAAGGCGGGTGTTGTTATTATTTTTTATTTTTTCCTGAAATTCCTGAAAAAAGCCAGGATAACTTTTTATGAAAGTCACTAGCTAGGTAAGGGTGGATCTACCCATCTCTTTGGCTGTTAACTCTATATTGGAAAATTTAACGGACTTTTTGAATACTGTCTGACCATCTTTGGGGGGCTGGTACTAGAATGAGGCAATTATAAAATTTTAAGAGGCACTCATCTTTATATTTTAAGTGCAGGGTTGGCACCTGAGAGTGAGTACCTCCATAAATTTTGTTGGGTGGGTGCCTAGCTTTAGTTAACTTCCTCCATTTAATTGGTTATTTAAATGAGGGAGATAGCTGTAGTCTAAATGTTTTTTTTTCCCCCTCGGAATTTACATGTTGAAGTTCTAACTCCTAAGGTTAAGTACTGAGAGTTGGGGCCTTTGAGTGTCTGTCACGTGCCTTTTACCACTCAAAGGCACTATATCATGAATTAGTGCCCTTACAAGAGAAGTTCCAAATAAAAGAGGTATCAGGGTGCTACCATGTGAAGATACATGAAAGTACCAAGAAGGCGTCTTCTCTGAGGAATAGAAACATATTAGGCATTGAGTCTACTGGCTGTTTGATCTGGGATTTCCCAGTCTTCAGAACTGTGAGAAATTAATGTATTATTTATGAGATACTCAATCTAAGGTATTTTGCTATGGTAGCCCAAAAAGCTTAAGACAGGGTTATATCTCTGTTTTCTAATAAGGAATAAGATATAGAATGGAGTACATAACATAAGGACATATATGTAAATAAAATCCAGATGGTAGCACAAATATCCTAGTGTATATGTGAAATTAGTGTAAGTGTAAAATTATTTTCTGGAGACAGAAGTTGGAAAATGTCTTAGCCTTTTGGAAGTCACTTGCGTGTGTGCTGTGGATTGAACTCAGGGCCTTGCACGTGCTAAGCATACATTCTCCATTCTACCACTGAACTAAGTCCTTTTATGTGCTTTTCTTTTTTTTTTATTCTTTTTTAAAAATTTTTTAAAATTTTTTTATTGGTTGTTCACAACATTACAAAGCTCTTGACATATCATATTTCATATATTAGATTCAAGTGGGTTATGAACTCCCAATTTTTACCCCAAATGCAGATTGCAGAATCACATCGGTTACACATCCACAATTTTACATAATGCCCTATTAGTAACTGTTGTATTCTGATACCTTTCCTATCCTCTACTATCCCCCCTCCCCTTCCCTCACATCTTCTCTCTCTACCCTATCTACTGTAATTCATTTCTCTCCTTGTTTATTTTCCCATTCCCCTCACAACCTCTTATATGTAATTTTGTATAGCAATGAGGGTCTCCCTTCATTTCCATGATGCTTTTCTTTTTTAATAATACACCTCTTTTAGTTTTGTTTTAAAACAATTAAAATCCCAATAGTATATGTAAAAATATAAAAGAAATTAAGAAGGAAAGAACATAGTTTGAAACTAAGCATTAGATGGATAAAGTAATGCAGTTTGTGAAGTTTCTTGTTAGTGTTCCTGAAGTCTATGACTATATTTAATAGTTTAAATATTAACAATACCTTTTTATCTGTTGAATACAAAATAAGTCACTTGCAATACCAGAAATTCAAATTAGCTTCAATAATAGGAATCTGATTATATTCCATCTCTGATTACACTTTGTAAATTTTTTTTTGGTGATCCTAATGGTTTTCTCCTCACTGTGTAGAGAAGGTCAGTTGCTATGGCTAGTTGGGGTTGTGGGAGAAGATTGGGCTCAGGCATAATTGAAATGAATATATAGTTCTGACTGTTTTCTCAATACAAGACTATTTGGGATAGATTTATATGTTATGGTGCCTCTGATTATTTACACTTTACAGAGCCAAGAACTTCGGATTCCTCAGCTTGGTTGGATCCCAGTTCTGTTCCTGGATATAAGTATCCTCATTCATACATCACCTGGATTGTAATCATATACCTTGTCTGTCACGTGCCTTTTACCAAGTGTTAATCATGTTGGTATATTGCTTCAAAGCCTAATTAAAAATAATTTGATCTTTTATAGAGTTTGGAATTAGAATAAAACTGTTGGTTTAAAACTGTCATCTATTTTTGCTAGCAAACTTGTTTGCTTACTAAAAATGAAATAAAGTTATCGGGAGAGGTTCCATGCTATTGGTGCTCTTTCTTGACCTCTAGTTGTTCAGTGTTAGCTGAGGGAACCAGAGTTTGGTACTAATTGAATACATCTATCATTTGTAGCCTTTGATTTGCTAGATGCACATTTGTGGCTCTGCATAGGTTTGCCCTTTGTCATTTTAGGGAATTGAGGGGTTTTACTATGTATGACTTTTGTTTTAAAATAAATATGTGAATTTGTCCCAGTTCAGTAATGTTTTAATTTTATACTGTGATTGAAAGCCATGTTCTTTAACCTTTGGTTAATGATTCCCTCCTAAGGAGCATTTTAGGCTTGTTTTTTCCTAATGGACCTTTCCCCCTAAACATTTTAATATCACAAATATATTGTATATCTCTGTTGTCAGATAGGGCTACAAACCATTGTAATAGCTAAGATCCCTTTCCCCCTGTCCACTAAGAGCCACTTTTCATTCCCTTGGGGACAATATTGCTTCAATGTGGTTATCAACCTGGAGTGAATTTTTATCCCCACACTCCTACTCCCAGGAGACATTTGAAAATGTTTGGAGACAGTTTTTGGTTGTCACAGCTGGAAGTGGTTCTACTGACATCTAGTGGATGAAGGTCAGGGGAAATGCTGGTAAAGATCCTAAAAAGCATAGTATAGAGGACAGTCTTCTCACTTTTAAAGAATTATCAGCTCTCAAATGCTAAGGCTGAGCAAATGACTGAAAGTATGCAAATTTTTTTTGTTATGATCTTTTATTAAACACAAACTTATTAAATAAATGAAAATTCATTGTTCAGGTTATTGTCCAGTTATCCACTTGATATCACTGATATATATAAAATAAAAAGTATAAAAATATTTTTTTTCTTGGTTAATAGGAAATAATGGATCCCACCATGGTTGAGAATTAGACTTATGTAGAATATTCAGCATATTTAGGTCTAAGAATAATTATACCTGTTTATGTCTTCAGACATTAAAATAGTTTTAAGTCTTTGATACTTGTGCCTTCTTTTGTTTCAAGTTTTTTTTTTTTTTTTTTTTTTTTTTTTGCAGTACTGGGGATTGAACCCAGGGCCTCATGCATGCTAGGCTAGCACTCTACATCCTCAGCTTTCTTTTTATTTTGAGACAGGGTCTCAGTAAGTTGCTCAGCTGGTTTTAAACTTGTGATTGATCTCCCTGCCTCAGCCTCCTGAAACTTTTCTTGTTTGTTTCTTTTGAGGTGCAGAATAGCATAATGGACTTGGAGGGGTTCTGCTCAATACTAACTTATGACATTGGGTACATAGTGGTGAAAACAAAGTATCTGCCTTATGGCGTTCTGGGCACTTAATAAATTATTGTATGTAAAACGCTATTGACACATAGTAAGCACTTAATAAATGCTAATCTACTTAGTGTGCTTTTCTTCATTAAGATACCAAATAATTTTGCTTTGTTTTTAGATTTATGGTGGATTATTTTCTGAAGATAAGTGTTGGTACAGATGCAAAGTACTGAAAATCATCAGTGATGAAAAGGCAAGAAATATGTGTTTGATTTTTTGCCCTAAGGAATTCTTAATGTGCTTCCAAAATTTGATGCTTATTTAGCCCATCATTGCATATTCTTGGTCTGGTTTAGTGAATTTATAAATTGATTAAAACATGTTTTTTTCCTAGTGAACACAAAAATAAATTAGTTACTTGAAAACAGATAAGATGCAGAAATGTTCTTCTGAATTTAAGGTTTTTTTTTTATAATTAGACTACCAAAGAATAGTTGATACAGCTTGTGGATTATTTTTGGTGACTGGTTGGTCCTTGGCACCTCAGTTTTTAATAGTTATGTTTGCTCCTTGCTAATGAATAACATTAAAAGTTCACTTTATTAAGATTGATGAATAGGAAAAGAACATTTGATCCTGAAGTTAGGTGTGTTTTTTACTTAGTTGTGAATATCTTTAATAATGAAGGTTGGTTTGCCATATTCTTATTCCTAGGTTTAATGTGATTAATTTTCTCTCTCTAACCTTGAAAGCTTGTGGAAGATTTTCTTAAAATTTTTTTTGTAGTTGTAGATGGACAGAATGCCTTTATTTACTTTATTTATTTTTTATGTAGTACTGAGGATTAAACCCAGTGCCTCACATGTGCTAGGCAAGTGCTCTGCCAGTGAGCCCCAGCCCCAGCCAGTTGTGGAAGATTTTTAGGAGGATTTGGGGAGAAGAGATTCTGAATAGTTGTTTAGTGGCAATTGCACATTGTAGGCAGTATAAAAACATTTCACAGGTCTTCCCTTAGTGTTTCTTCCACATTTGCTTTCTGGACTTAAAATATGTTTTATAATGTATGTTTTATAAATAGTTTTCTTGGTGTAATAAAGTGTTAAGAATAAACAACTTTAAAACTCTGATTATCTTGTTTTTTAAAAAAACTCATTGTTTATTATTGTCATAGGTAATGGTTTATCTTAATGAAACTGTCCTTTCTAATAGATATTTTCCGTATCATTTAACATTTGGAATTATATTTTGCATTTATTTTTGGATTGGCTGCTCTAACTTTTTGAATCAAGGGGCAAGGTGACATTTGACTTTTTTAGATATGGAAGTAAGGGTGAGTTTGATCTGTTTCATGGTCTAGTTGGAGTAAGTATAATTTTATCAAAGGAAGTTTGATAACTTTTCTTTTTAGATTTGTTTCCAACTTAAGATTGATTGATTGATTGTTGATTGATTTTAACATTAATAAAGAAAATAAGAGAGGGCCATAAGCTTAATAGATTCATGTTTGTGTGACATACTAGTTAATAAAAAAAAGATAAATGAAAAATGGGACTGTTGGAACTTAACTAGTACCAAATATAGAAACACTGTGATTTCATTTGATTATATTACTAGAGTTCTGATCCTGAATGCATTTGTTAGGTTGAGGTAAAATTCCATCCTAATATACAGGTAATCAACAGAAAATAGCAAATTATGGTTTCTCTGGAGATATTTAATTTAGATTGAGTGTTGATATTTGTCCCCCCTCCTTTTTTTTTTTTTTTTTTTTTTTTAGTGTCTGGTGAGATATGTTGACTATGGAAACACTGAAATTCTAAACCGATCTGACATAGTAGAAATTCCTTTGGAGCTGCAATTTTCCAGTGTTGCCAAAAAGTATAGACTTTGGGGACTACAGATTCCTTCTGGCCAAGAAGTTACCCAGTTTGATCAGGCAAGTTATAGATTTTAAACATTTTTTGTTATTAAAAACAAAACTGTGTGCTTGAAAAAGATGTTAGTATAGTTAAGTCTCATTAACTTTGTTTAATATTACAAACCCATATAAATTAGTAGAAAATATGAATTATTAAAACAATTCAGGATTGGGGATATAGCTTAGTGATAGAGTATTTGTCATGCATAGCCATAAAGCCCTGGGTTTTATCACCAGTACTGAATGTGCTAGTGTGTGCTCACTGCATGCACACACAAGGACACATATACACACAAGGCATAAAATAATTCCAAAGCAATTATATAATCATGCTTATGTTTGCTAGGTAGATATTCTTGATGTGTAGATAAGTGATGTGTGTGTGTATACACATATATATAAATAAAACAAATATGAATAGTTGTCTATGATGTAAAAGTTTAAAAGGATTGTTTTTTCAACATGCTGAAGAAAATAATGCAATTACTTGATTATCATTTTTGTGAATATATTAAGTAAAAGTGGTCTTTAACCTATCCTTGACCATAAATATCACAAATTGAAATTAGTGGGGTTATACTTAATCAGATTTTATCATTTTAGTAGAGGTTTATACTATGATATAGTCATTGACAGTGATGTTTTTGCTAATCTGGATTCTAGTTTGTATTTCCATCAAGTTGTGGGTTTTGCTAATCTGGATTCTAGTTTGTATTTATTTCCATTGGGTTGTGGGTAAGTTAACTAATTGTGGAAGACATTTGATAATTTCAGGGATAGACTTATAGGAATACCTCCTTTTAAGTCTACTATACAATAATGATATGTTCTTTTTTGTGAGTGGTAGTGCTGGTGAGGGATATTACATTTCAAAGTAATAGGTTTGTAATAGTTTTGTTTAGCAACTCAAGTGGCTTATATGAAAAATGATTTAATCCGCATTATATGGAACAGTACTTACAACTTAGAAACCTTGTATTTGCATCTTTTTGTGTGTTTTGATAATCTTGCTGGTGTGTTGAATGTTAAATTTGCTGCACTGTGGTTACATCTGAGAAACATTTCTGTGTATACAGCTCAGACTTACATAAAATGTAGATATTATAAAATTATACCTAGTATTTTGGGTTTAAAATTTAATTTTTTATTAAATTTTTCTTTAATAATAGCTTTGACCAAGGTAAAGGTTTGTTTTGAATTTCCCACATGCCTAGAACCCTATAATAAGTCACAGACTTAAAATTGATCTACCGTTATCATATTTCCCAAATAAGGAAGTTATGGTCTAGAACAACTTAATAACTTATTCAAAATCATAAAGCTACTTAGTGCAGAGCCATGGTGGCTAGAATTCATCCAAATCCATTGCTATTTTCATGGTAAGATGATACACAGATGTATGTTGGTTGAAACAAACAGGAATCAAGAAAGAAGGCTTTTTTGGTTTTGTTTTCTTTGTGGTCTAGGACCCAGGATCTTTTGTTGTTTAGGCACTTGCTCAGTCACTGAACTACACCTCAAGGGCTAGAAGGCATTTTTTAAAAGTTTGGAACTGAAGGAATAAACTTCAGTTGAGACTGTTCTGTATGCTCCATAGATTCTTTTTAAGCAGCTATGTATAAACATTTGTATTTGGATGTTTAGTTCAGTATTAAAAAAAATAGAGATAAGCTAATTAGCAGACTGTTATCTGGAAAAAAATAGTTATTCTTGAATGTCTTTGCATAAGAAGTCCACAGTTACTCGTTAATTCCCAGATCAGGAGTCATATATGTAGATTTTGCTAATGCATACATTTGTTCCCCTGCAGCTGTTTTAGTTGTGCAATATGTAAGGCATGTAAAAATGTAATTTTTCTCTCTCACAGGATAGTGAGTTTGGTAGAGGTAAGACTGTCTTGGTAGATACAAATATTATATTTGTCTCTATATTTGACAAATATTTTTTATGCCTAATCTCCCTGCATGTTAGGTGTTAGGCAAGTATTTATTTTATCTAGAATTTAAATAAATGGGTGAATGGTAGGGATTCTATAAAAACAAAAACAAGTAAATACTCCCCACAGAGTATTGCAGAAAGTATTCTGGGAACTGAAATGCCTTGAGCACAGTTTTAAATCAGCACATTCACATAATGCTATATAACATGGTTGAAATTGATATTCCGAATGATGCTTACAAATTGCTGAAGATCAACCCAAGACTGAATTTTTTATATATGCCTTGAATACTTTAAAAAGCATATATAGAATCAGAATGAGAGCTAAAGATTGGAAATTGGATTTTAACAGTGTAAAGATTTAAGCCAATTTCTAGTATACATATTCAAGATTAGGTAGAGTCATCGAAGAGTACTTCAAATGCAAGAAATGAGCAAATAAATTTTTCGTTCACAAAAAAAAGAATAAAGTATAAAGCATATGAGCTATCTTGTTTCTGAATAAAACTTACCATTTTGAAAAATGAAATGAGATAATTAAAAAGTGACATTAGATATTAATTTTTTTTAGTATTGGGGATTGAACTCAGGCGTGCTTAACAACCAAGCCACATCCCCACCCCTTTTAAAATTTTTTTATAATGAAGGATTTATTCACATTTAGAAACCACACCTTGAAAGATAAATTCAGTAAAGTTATTAGCTCAAGCAATCCTTTTTTTCCCCCTTTGGCTAATTTCTGTGGCAATCAGTATGACTTGATAAATTTTTTTCTTTAATTATTTATTTTAATTAGGTATGTATGATAGCAGAATTCATTTTGATTCATTGTACTCAATTGCAGCACAATTTCTATGGTTGTACATAATGTAGCATCACACCATATGTGCAGTCATACATGTACCTAGGGTAATTCTGTCCATCTCATTCCACCATCTTTCCTGTCCCCATGCACCCTCTCTACCTTCCCTCCCCTTTGCCCAATCATAGTTCCTCCATTTTCCCCATACTTCCCTCCTCCCCGTTATGGATCACCATGCTCTTATTAGAGAGCATTTGGCCTTTGTTTTGGGGGGATTGGCTTATCGCGCTTATCACGATATTCCCCAACTCTATCCATTTACCGGCAAGTGCCATAATTTTATTCTCTTTGATGCTGTGTAATATTCCATTGTGTACATATACCAATAACCCTTTTTATTTTTTAACTTTTTTAGTTGTAGATGGACACAATACCTTTATTTTATTTACTTATTTTTATGTGGTGCTGAGGATTGAACCCAGTGCCTCACACATTCTAGGCAAGTGCTCTACCTCTGAGCCACAACCCCAACCCCCTGTTTCATCTTGAGACAGGATCTTACTAAGTTGCTTAGGGTCTTTCGAACTTGCTGAGGCTGGCTTTGAATTTGGACCTACCTGATGTAGTTTCTCAAGCCATTAGGATTATAGGCATGTACCACTGCACCCAGCATATTAATCCTTTTTTAAATTATTGAAAGTTCTGTGTTCTGAACTGCCGCAGCCCGGCTGGCTGGGCAAAATAACTGGGGGGTGATGAGCAACTTGTGTACATTGATACAGCAGGAGTGGGAGCCCTTTATTGTAGGACAGGAGCAGTATATATATGTATTCCACACAGCTTATCTTAATTAACATAAACTAGATATAGTAGTCAACCAAAAAGGAATCTCCACACTTAATGGCTCACTGGCACCACTTCACAAACCACTCCCTCTGGCAAAATGCCAGACGCCATTCTGACTTGTTTACAGACTCTAATATTGAACCAGTAACCAAATTTATTTAAAAGGTAACATCTCTTAAATATGTTTTAAAAGTACTTGTGTATATCTCTCTCACAGATTTAATGGAAAATATAATACATTTGTAATGATAAAAATTAAATGTTTTAACATTTACAAAAGAATATTTGGCATATATATTTATGGCAAAGTATGGTAAAAAACACTTATGTTATCACCTACCTTGTCATTCTCATTGCTAGTTAGAACTGAGAATTCAATTTTAGCGTTCTTTCTTTGTGGATATAATTATTCAGGGAGAATCTGGTTGAAAACTTGGTACTAATTGTGATGGGTGACTATAATTAAAAAGAATTTGACTTCAGAGAGAAGTCTAAAAATCAAATTTATACATAAAAAGTTCTAAAGGAGTTGTGTACCTTTACAGCATTCAGCTGTAGGTAATTCAAGTTTTTGTAGAAAGTAGATTGTGGGAGACCAACCTTACATGTGACTGGGTCACATTCCCGGCTGGGTGCTGAGGTGCTCAGTCACAGAAATGTGGCAGAGCTTTCCCCACCCTTCTTGGGTTCGAGGGTTGGTGTCTTGTGCATGAGTGTGTCTTGCTACAGCCCCATGGGTGAAGCTATGCTCACCTGTTCCTTTGTAATATAATTCCTTGTCCTGTTTAGGATAGAATCTTCCATGGAAGTGCCTTGTGTGTGTTCCCTTCTCTTACTGTCCCCTTGGGTGTGGCCTATCCAGGTGTCAGTCAACCTGCTGACAGTGGACATCATGAAGATAGACTCAGCCCCCTGAAACCTGACCCCTTGCCTCATTTGAATAGCTTCTTCTCAATAAAAGGGGTCAGTGCTCTCGCTCTTTCTTCCTGACCTTAAGGTCAGAGGAGCCGTCACAGCAACCCCAAAGAAAAAGGTATTTGTGTCTCTTGTGTGGTTATTTCATGCAGCCCAGTTATCCCAGTTTAACTGGAGTGACCCCTAAGCCTTTTAGTCACGAGAACAGAAACTTGGCAGTAGATTATTTCCATTTGAATTTATATACTGTCCAAAGACAAAGATTCTTTTTTCCCTGTTTTCTCAGATTTTTTAATTGGTGTATTATAATTGTACAAAATAGTAGGATTTGTTAAGTATTTAGTCAGTTTTTCCCCCAGTAACATCCCTTTCCTTTGCCTCCTACCTCCCTTTACTCACCTTCTTCTATTCTAATGGTTTCCTGTTTTCAAGATTCTCCACACCTTTTTTGTTTTTTTCCCTTTTTTCTCTGTAGCTTACACATATAAGAGAAAATATACATTTAACATAAAGCTTTCAAGTTCCATCCATTTTCATGCAAATGTTATAATCTTAATTCTTTTCTATAGCTCAATAAAACTTTTTTATATATACCAGTTTTCTTTATCCATTCATCCATTGGCAGACACCTAGGTCAGTTCCATGATTTGGCTACTGTGAATTGTGCTGCTATAAACATGGGTATTGCTATAATGTACTCACTTTAATTTGTGTGTATGTGGGTGTATGTGTGTGATACTAGGAATTGAACCTAGGGGAGTTCTACCACTGAGCTGCATTTCTGACCCTTTTTATTTTTTTATTTTGAGACAGGGTCTTACTAAGTTGCTGAGGCTGACCTCGAACCTGTGGTCCTCCTGCCTCAACCTCCAGAATAGCTGGGAATACAGGTTTTACCACTATGTCTTGCTGAGTTTAATTCTTCAGGATACATACTATGGAGTGGTATAGCTGGGTCATATGATGGTTCTATTTCTAGTCTTTTGAGGAACCTCCAAACTGATTTCCATAGTGGTTGTACTAATTTGCAATCCACCAACAGTGTAACAGTTGTCCTTTTCCCTTAATATCCTCTGCAGCATTTATTAATATTTGTATTCTTTTTTTTTTTTTTTTTTTTTTTTGAAGAGCTGGCTTAAATTTATTTATTTTTTTTTTTTATTTTTTATTTTTTTTATTGGTTGTTCACAACATTACAAAGCTCTTGACATATCATATTTTCATACAATAGATTGAAGTGGGTTATGAACTCCCAATTTTCCCCCAAATGCAGAATCACATCGGTTATACATCCACAGTTTTACATAATGCCCAATTAGTAATTGTTGTATTCTGCTACCTTTCCTATCCCGTACTATCCCCCCTCCCCTCCCCTCCCTTCTTCTCTCTATTCCCCATCTACTGTAATTCATTACTCTCCTTGTTTATTTTCCCATTCCCCTCACAACCTCTTATATGTAATTTTGTATAGCAATGAGGGTCTCCCTTCATTTCCATGCAATTTCCCTTTTCTCTCCCTTTCCCTCCCATCTCATGACTCTGTTAAATGTTAGTCTTTTCTTCCTGCTCTTCCTCCTTGCTCTGTTCATGGTTGCTCTCATTATATCAAAGAAGACATTTGGTATTTGTTTTTTAGGGATTGACTAGCTTCACTAAGCATAATCTGCTCTAGTGCCATCCATTTCCCTGCAAATTCTATGATTTTGTCATTTTTTATTGCTGCATAGTACTCCATTGTGTAAAGATGCCACATTTTTTTTATCCATTCATCTATTGAAGGGCATCTGGGTTGGTTCCACAGTCTAGCTATTGTGAATTGTGCTGCTATGAACATCGATGTGGCAGTATCCCTGTAGTATGCTCTTTTAAGGTCTTCAGGGAATAGTCCGAGAAGGGCAATAGCAGGGTCAAATGGTGGTTCCATTCCCAGCTTTCCCAGGAATCTCCAAACTGCTTTCCAAATTGGCCGCACCAATTTGCAGTCCCACCAGCAATGTACAAGAGTACCCTTTTCTCCACATCCTCGCCAGCATTTGTTGTTGTTTGACTTCATAGTGGCTGCCAATCTTACTGGAGTGAGATGGTATCTTAGGGTGGTTTTGATTTGCATTTCTCTGACTGCTAGAGATGGTGAACATTTTTTCATGTACTTGTTGATTGATTGTATGTCCTCCTCTGAGAAGTGTCTGTTCAGATCCTTGGCCCATTTGTTGATTGGGTTATTTGTTATCTTATTGTCTAATTTTTTGAGTTCTTTGTATACTCTGGATATTAGGGCTCTATCTGAAGTGTGAGGAGTAAAAATTTGTTCCCAGGATGTAGGCTCCCTATTTACCTCTCTTATTGTTTCTCTTGCTGAGAAAAAACTTTTTAGTTTAAGTAAGTCCCATTTGTTGATTCTTGTTATTAACTCTTGTGCTATGGGTGTTCTATTAAGAAATTTGGAGCCCGACCCCACAATATGTAGATCGGAGCCAACTTTTTCTTCTATCAGATGCAGAGTCTCTGATTTGATATCAAGCTCCTTGATCCATTTAGAGTTAACTTTAGTGCATGGCGAGAGGAAGGGATTCAGTTTCATTTTGTTGCATATGGATTTCCAGTTTTCCCAACACCATTTGTTGAAGATGCTATCCTTCCTCCATTGCATGCTTTTAGCCCCTTTATCAAATATAAGATAGTTGTAACTTTGTGGATTAGTCTCTGTGTCCTCTATTCTATACCATTGGTCCACTCGCCTGTTTTGGTACCAGTACCATGCTGTTTTTGTCACTATTGCTCTGTAATATAGTTTGAAATCTGGTATCGCTATACCGCCTGATTCACACTTCCTGCTTAAAATTGCTTTTGCTATTCTGGGTCTTTTATTTTTCCATATGAATTTCATGATTGCTTTATCTATTTCTACAAGAAATGCCATTGGGATTTTGATTGGCATTGCATTAAACCTATAGAGAACTTTTGGTAATATCGCCATTTTGATAATGTTAGTTCTGCCTATCCATGAACAGGGTATATTTTTCCATCTTCTAAGATCTTCTTCTACTTCTCTTTTTAGGGTTCTGTAGTTTTCATTGTATAAATCTTTCACCTCTTTTGTTAGGTTGATTCCCAAGTATTTTATTTTTTTGGAGGATATTGTGAATGGGGTAGTTTTCCTCATTTCCGTTTCAGAGGTTTTGTCGCTGATATACAGAAATGCCTTTGATTTATGCGTGTTGATTTTATATCCTGCCACTTTGCTGAATTCATTTATTAGTTCTAGTAGTTTCTTTGTAGACCCTTTTGGGTCTTCTAAGTATAGTATCATGTCATCTGCAAATAGTGATAATTTAAGTTCTTCTTTTCCTATTTTTATGCCTTTAATTTCTTTCGTCTGTCTAATTGCTCTGGCCAGTGTTTCGAGAACTATATTGAATAGAAGTGGTGATAGAGGGCATCCCTGTCTTGTTCCAGATTTTAGAGGGAATGCCTTCAACTTTTGTCCATTCAGAATGATGCTAGCCTGAGGCTTAGCATAGATAGCTTTTACAATGTCAAGGTATGTTCCTGTTATCCCTAGTTTTTCAAGTGTTTTGAACATAAAGGGATGCTGTACTTTGTCGAATGCTTTCTCTGCGTCTATTGAGATGATCATATGGTTCTTATCTTTAAGTCTATTGATGTGGTGAATAACATTTATTGATTTCCGTATATTGAACCAGCCTTGCATACCAGGGATGAATCCTACTTGATCATGGTGCACAATTTTTTTGATGTGTTTTTGTATTCGATTCGCCAGAATTTTATTGAGGATTTTTGCATCTAGGTTCATTAGAGATATTGGTCTGTAGTTTTCTTTCTTTGAGGAGTCTTTGTCTGGTTTCGGAATCAGGGTGATGTTGGCCTCATAGAATGAATTTGGAAGAGCTCCCTCTTTTTCTATTTCCTGAAATAACTTGAAAAGTATTGGTATTAATTCTTCTTTAAAGGTTTTGTAAAACTCTGCTGTATACCCATCCGGTCCTGGGCTTTTCTTGGTAGGTAGTCTTTTGATGGCTTCTTCAATTTCATCCATTGATATTGGTCTGTTCAAATTGTGTGTATCCTCCTGACTCAGTCTGGGCAAATCATATGACTTAAGAAATTTATCGATGTCTTCACTATCTTCTATTTTATTCGAATATAGGTTTTCAAAATAACTTCTAATTGTCTTCTGTATTTCTGTAGCATCTGTTGTGATATTGCCTTTTTCATCCCGTATGTTAGTAATTTGAGTTCTCTCTCTTCTTCTCTTTGTTAGCATGGCTAAAGGTCTGTCGATCTTATTTATTTTTTCAAAGAACCAACTTTTAGTTTTGTTAATTTTTTCAATAGTTTCTTTTGTTTCAATTTCATTAATTTCCGCTCTGATTTTAATTATTTCTTGCCTTCTGCTATATTTGCTGTTGTTTTGCTCTTCCTTTTCTAGGGCTTTGAGATGAAGTGTGAGCTCATTTATTTGTTGGTTTTTTCTTTTTTTGAGGAATGACCACCAGGCAATGAATTTTCCTCTTAAAACTGCTTTCATTGTGTCCCATAGATTCCGATATGTTGTGTCTGTATTTTCATTTATCTCTAAGAATTTTTTGATTTCCTCCTTTATGTCTTCTGTAACCCATTGATCATTCAGTAACATATTGTTCATTTTCCATGCGATGTAGGATTTTTCCTTCCTTCTTTTATCATTGATTTCCAGTTTCATTCCATTATGATCAGATAAAATGCATGGTATTATCTCCACCGCTTTATATTTACTGAGGGTTGCCCTGTGGCATAATATATGGTCTATTTTTGAGAAGGATCCATGTGCTGCTGAGAAAAATGTATATCCATTTGATGATGGTTGATATATTCTATATATGTCAGTTAAGTCTAGGTTATTGATTGTGGTATTGAGTTCTATAGTTTCCTTGTTCAACTTTTGTTTGGAGGATCTGTCCAATGGTGAGAGAGGTGTGTTGAAGTCACCCATAATTATTGTGTTGTGGTCTATTTGATTCTTGAACTTGAGGAGAATTTGTTTTATGAATGTCGCAGCGCCATTATTTGGTGCATAAATATTGATAATTGTTATGTCTTGTTGGTGAATGGTTCCTTTTAACAGTATATAATGTCCTTCTTTATCCCTTTTGATTAACTTAGTCTTGAAGTCGATTTTATTTGATATGAGGATGGCCACCCCTGCTTGCTTACGAGGACCGTGTGCATGGTATATTTTTTCCCATCCTTTCACCTTCAGCCTGTGTATGTCTTTTCCAATCAGATGTGTCTCCTGGAGGCAGCATATTGTTGGATTTGTTTTTTTAATCCATGATATCAGCCTATGTCGCTTTATTGGAGAGTTTAAGCCATTAACATTCAGAGTTACTATTGATATATGGTTTGTACTTCCATCCATGTTTGATTATTTATCGTTTTTTTTTTTTTTTTTTTTAAATTTAGTTTGTTTTTCCATGATTATTTTTCCCCCTCGCCCTCTGTCTTTACCGAGGCACTTCCCTCTGATGGTTTTGGTTATTGTTTTTCATTTCTTCCTCGTGTAGTGTTTTGCTCAAAATGCTTTGCAATGCTGGTTTTCTGGCTGCAAATTCTTTTAACTTTTGTTTATCATGAAAGATTTTTATTTCGTTGTCATACCTGAAGCTTAATTTTGCTGGATACAGAATTCTTGGTTGGCATCCATTGTCTTTCAGTGTTTGAAATACATTGTTCCATGACCTTCTTGCTTTCAGTGTCTGTGATGAAAAATCCGTTGTTAACCTTATTGGTTTACCCCTGAATGTAATCTGTCTCCTTTCTCTTGTAGCTTTTAATATTTTCTCTTTGTTCTGTATATTGGATATCTTCATAACAATGTGTCTTGGCGTTGGTCTACTGTGATTTTGTGTGCTCGGTGTCCTGTATGCATCTTCAATTTGTATATCTGTTTCCTTTTTTATTTCTGGAAAGTTTTCTGTAATTATTTCATTCAGCAGGTTACTCATTCCCTTGGTTTGAATCTCTGTACCTTCTTCTATCCCGATGACTCGTAAGTTTGGCTTTTTTATGTTATCCCATAACTCTTGGATGTTTTTCTCGTGATTTTTTACCAGCCTTTCTGAGTTGGCTAGACTCTTTTCAAGATGAAATAATTTGTCTTCATTATCTGACGTTCTGGTTTCTACTTGCTCCACTCTGTTAGTGATACTCTCAATTGAGTTTTTAATTTGGTTTATAGTTTCCTTCATTTCCAAGATTATGTTTTGATTCTTTTTTATAATCTCTATCTCCTGATAAAGGTGCTTAACTTCTTCTTTTATCTGTTTGTGTAATACATTCTCAATGTGTTCTTTTGCTGCTTGAATTTGCTGTCTCGTATCCTCTTTAAGGTTCCATTCCATCTGTCTAAGGTGTTCCTTGAGTTCTTTATATGACCATTTTTCTGATGACTCTAGTTCCTCCTGAATATTTAGGCTGTCCTGCATTGTTTGTACTCCTTTTCTTCCTTGCTTTTTGAAGCTGCTCATGTTACTTCTTGTTCTGTTTGACTGCTGCGTTACTGTTTACTCCTATAAATTTATTTGATGCTTGGGAGGAAAGGTATTAGAAGGGAATGGAAAAAGTCACTAAAGAGAATGAGAGTAAGCAGGTAGAATTCAAGGAAGGGGGGATAAGATCATTGAAAAGAAATGAAAAGACAAAAGAAGAAAAAAAATAGGAAATAAAAAAAGAAAAAAAATTTTTTAAATAATAAAAAAAAAATTAAAATTGGAAGAAAAAAAAAATTTAAAAAAAAAATTGTAAAAAAAAAAAAAAAAAAAAAATTAAAAAAACAAGAAAGAAAAATGAAACTGAAAGAAAACCCCAAATCAAAATTAAAACAACAACAACAGCAACAACAATAACAACAACAAAAACAACAACAACAACAACAAAAAAAAACTAATAAATGCAGTCTTAGAGTTTGATTAACTTCTCTTCCAGTAGGTGGCGCTGTGACCACCAGGCCAAGTTTCTCCTATCAATACGCGGAAACCAATCACTGTGCAGCAGCTCCTCCTCCCAGACTGGGCGAGTCTCCAATCCTGGGTGCCTAGGGCGTCCTCTTGTGTCTAGTCACTTCCCCACTTTTCCTCTAGCCAGGCCCCTCTCACGGGTGCTGCTCACCACAATACTGGGTACACACCAGGTCTGCTGCTCCCGGGAGCCCTGTTGTCATGAATGACTGGGCACACTCTTCCAGTTTGCCATTCCCTCAGACCCTAAGTTTGTAGAGCTTGGGGCTGAGAATCCTCAGCGAATTTTACTGCCCCTCCGGTAGCCACACCCTCGGTAGCTGGTGCAAGAGACCTCAGCTGTCTGCACTGGTGGGAGCGGTAGTCCCGCGCCGGCGGGTCCCGCGCCACCTCTAATTCCCTCGGTCTGGCTACCGTGCTCACGGGAGAGCTGGGAGAGGCCCTTACAGGAGAGCTGAGATTGGCCCTTAAGGTTTCCCCGATGTGTGGAGAGGGAAGGCTAGCGAATTACACACCTGTAGCCGCAGGTTTCAATGAAGTTATCTCCTCCGCCGCAGTCTGATGACGTCAGTTGTCTGCCATGGTGGTATCTCTTGCAAATGGCGACAGATCGTTTCCCTTTGCCGGGTGACCAATGCAATGGGTGGGTCCTTACTGTCTCTCCCAAGCCCCGTTTCACACCTGTGGCCACTACCTATGAAGGCTCGGTTGGCATTTACCTCCGTAGGATCAGAAGGGCTGACCGGTTGTTTCAGCCGGATGGATTAGTGCTGAGTCACAGCTGTTTGTCTGAGGGAAGCAGGCGAACGGGAGCTTGAATTCAGCCGATCCAGGTTCAGTGTGTGTTCTGAGAGGCCCAGACTGCTCGTTCCAGATCCACGTCAGCTCAGCATTGCCTAGTGATCCTCAGCAAACAGAATTAGGCTGTTTACGACTCCCTATGCCTGCACAGCTGAAGAGGTCAGAGACTTGATCTCTCCGCGCCCGCCGCCATGTTGGAATCCTTCAATATTTGTATTCTTAATGGCTGCAGTTCTAACTGGAATGAGATATCTCAGTGTGATTTTTTTAAAAATATTTTTTTTTAGTTGTTGATAGACCTTTATTTTATTTATTTATATATGGTGCTGAGAATTGAACCCAGTGCCTCACATATGTCAGGCAAGTGTACTACTGCTGAGCCATAGCTCCAGCCCTCAGTGTAGTTTTGATTTGTATTTCCCTAATTGCTAAAGTTGTTGAACATATTATTTTTGTTTATTTGTTAGCTATATATATTTCTTCTTTTGAGAAGTATCTGTTTAGTTTATTTGCATATTTATTGATAGGGTTATTGATTTTTGGTGGTTAGTTTTTTGAGTTCTTTATATTCTCTGGATAATAATCTTCTGTCAGCAGAGTAACAAGTGAAGATTTTCTGTATGTTATGTCTTCACACTCTTGTTTCCTTTGTTGTGTAGAAACTTTTCAGTTTGATACCATCCTGTTCATGAATTCGTGGTATTATTTCTTGAGCTGTAGGAGTCCTGTTGAAGAAGTGTTGCTTATAACTATATGATAAACTGCTGCCCTATATTTTCTCTAGCAGTTGGAAAATTTCTAATCTAATTCTTTGATCAATTTCAAATAACTTTTATGTAGGGTGAGAGATTGGGATCTAGTTTCATTCATCCACATAGGGATGGATATCAGTTTTCCTAGCATCAGTTTGCAGAGTTGCTGGGGTTACAGTCATTAGTCATATTGCCCTACTCCATTTTATATTCTTGAATGTGTGCTGAAATGGATTCAGAAGTCTCAGTTTATATATGGCCAATTCTGCTGCTCTGGATCTGAAGAGAGGAAGTATATCATAGTGGAAGAGTGTGGTATACAGGAAGCATCTCAGAACATGGAACCAGGAAGCAGAGAATCCCCCCCCCCAAATTCTTGATAGATTAAGAATTCTACATATTCTAGCCATAATTTTCAAACACTTCCTAGGGGTAGAAATTTTATTTGAATATTATTTTGTTACTGGGAATTGAACCTAGGGGCATTTTCCACTGAGTTATATCCCTAACCCTTTTTATTTATGTATGGTGAGACAAGTTCTTCTTGCTAAGTTGCTTAGGGCCTTGCTAAATTCTGAGATTGGTCTCATACTTGGAATCCTCCTGCCTCAGCCTTCTGAGTTGCTAGGATTATAGGCATGCCCCACTCTAACTCGCATATACTTGAATTTTAGATAAGCTTTTGGCAATAATGGTTGGAAAACAAAGGTTTTTGTAGGTAAGATGTTAATAGAAAACTATCCAATTGATCAAAATCTTAAGATGATGTATTTTAGTGAATTACATTTTGAGTTGTCTTTGCTTGCTTCATCTCATTTGATTGGCAATGCTTTCTGAACCATATTTGTTATTTACAGTGGTATTCTTGGTGAATTCAGGCCTCTTGATATAATTTGTATATTTCTAAATTTCATGCTTTGAGACATTTATAACCATGATTTTGTTAACCTTAATACTTTTTCATTTTGGCTTGTGGGCTAAAACTTTTTTTTTTTTTATAAGGATGGTTGGTGATCCTTAAATACAAAAACAGTTTGAATCTCCTCTATTCCCTCATAGAAATTCTTCTAGACCCAGGGTTTTTTTTAACATGGTGTTAAATTATATCTCAGTGAAATATTTTTATTTGTGATGCTACATATTTCATGCATTTACAAACATTATTCTGATAAAGGGGTCCAAACAATTTTAGTAAGACTGATAAAAGAGCCCATGGCACAAGAAAAGTTAAGAATCCCTTTTATAGGTCTCACTTTCTACCCTCTATATTGCTGTTTAGTTAAAATAAGTAGAAAATATTTAATCCTTACCAGTGTTACTAAGTTTTTTGGATTTTGAAGTTTTTCTTTTTAAAATCTGGCTAGTTTAGTTTCAATTTTTTTAGTTTGATCTCTGCATTTTTATTTTTCTGAGTATTATTGATATGATTTCTTATTTAGTTTGCTCTATTTCCATAAATTATATTGTTTTTGATATTTATCTAGTGGGAATATAGCTAAAAATAAAGCTCTTTCTTGTAAGATATGGATCATCAGATTTAATTATATCCCTAAGGAACCAGTAACCTTACGCAGTACCCACCAATTTTGTTGCTCCTTCCCTTTCCTTCTCTTTTGGCCTTCCTGTTCTCCCTCCCTTTGCCCATTCTCCGTTCTCTATGTTAAATTTGTTTTACAGATTCTGAAAAAAATTGTTCATTGCATTTATAGTGTAGGGTAAAAATCAGGAAAGGAGCTTAGAGAAATTTTAGAAATTAAAAGTAATTAGATCATATAAAAGTAATTTTTAAAAAAATTACAATTTTATTGAAGAGTAGGAAAATTCTTATTTAGGTTGTTTCCATATCTTTCATTCTCAAATATGTTTTAGATATATTTGTAGTGGAGTAATAGTTAATAATTAATAGCAAGTATCTCACTTTTTTTTAAAACAAATTTTTATTATAGTTGTAGGTGGACACAATACCTTTATTTTTTTGTGGTGCTGAGGTTGGAACCATTGCCTCATATATGCTACACAAGTGTTCTCCCACCAAACCACAACCCCAGCCCCAGCACCTCACTTTTCATGTACCTTCTCGTACTGCTGTGGCCTCCTTAAAATTTTTTTAAGAAAGTATGAGTATAGAAATTTCTAGCATTGCACATTCCATAATTTTACTTCGTTGATTTTTAAAAGAATTTGCTGATGTTTTTGTGCTTTGAGTTTCTGGTTTTTTAACTCCTGTTACTTTAAAACCACAGTACCTGACTCTGGCTTTAAAACTGTTTTGTTGAAATACCTGACTCCTTCTTTAAAACTGTTAAATTTTGTTGAAATTGGATATCTTTTTTAAATACCAGAAATTCATTTTAGGACACCATTATTATTTATTTATTAGAGCTTTATAGTTATACATAGTAGTTGGGTTCATCCTGACAAACTCATACATGTATGGAATTTGATTTTAATTTATGCTCTTTCCCTTTCCTTCTCTTTTGTCCTTCCTGTCCTCCCTCCCTTTGCCCATTCTCCGTTCTCTATGCTACTAGATTTCCTTTTGTTAATTTATATTTAATTGGTTTTTTCTACCTATGCATAAAGGTGAAGTTCCCTGTTGTATATTTATATATGCACATAATTTGATTTTTAAAGAATTCATTTTACATTGTCTTCCCTTACCCATTCTTCCACTGTGCCTTTTGAGCTCCTTCTTTTACATTACTTATCTTCCCTTTATCATTATGTTATCCTGTCCTTTTCTCCTCTTTTATTTTACTCTAGCTTCTGCCTATGAGAGAAAGCACTCATTTAGTTTCTGAGTTTGACTTATTTCACTTAATGTGATATTCTCCATTTCCATACATTTTCTGGCAAATGCCATAATTTCATTAATTTTTGTGGCTGAGTAGAACTCCATTAATGTGTGTGTGTCACCATTTCTTAATCAATTCATCTGTTGACAGGTATCTGGGTTGATTCCATAATTTAGCTCTTGTAAATCATGCTGCTGTAAACATCAACATGGTTGTATCACTGTAGTATGCAGATTTTAGATCTTCTGGGAAGATATAAGGATACCATTATATTTATATGGGGGCCAGAGTTGTTATTCTGTTGGGTTCAAAAATTATTCTACATATTTAATTAGTATACATTTCAAAATTTATAAACATGGCTGCTTATACAGGTATTAGCTTTATTTATGGGTTTTTAGCAACTATGTTACTGGAATACATTCATACACATGCGGAAATATATTTGCATGTAGCCAACAACAAGATAAGATACTTTACATAGAGATTCTAGAATGAAGAAACATACCTTAAAAAAAAAAAAGGGTAGAAAGAAAAGTGAAGAGAAATGTGATGTAGCTGGTTTATGTCTTCTTTCTTGTCTTTCTTAGGGCAGAACCTTTTTGGGGAGCTTGATTTTTGAAAAGGAAATAAAAATGAGAATTAAAGCAACCTATCAAGATGGAACAGTTATTGCTCAGGCTGAGTATGGCAGTGTTGATATAGGGGAAGAGGTGGCTAAGAAAGGATTTGCAGAAAAATGCAAACTCTCTTCCAGCCCTAATGCCTGTGAGGAAAAAAAATCGGATCCTAGTCAACTTGCTCTGAGGAATCTCAAGAACCCCATTCCCTTGTGGGGGCACAGATCAAATCAGTCAACCTTCAGTAGGCCAAAGGGACGTTTAAATGGAAGGCTGACTCTTGATCTGAAGAATGAAAATGATGCGGGAAATCCTGTGACATTTCCAAAGTAAGAGTGTGGTGGGGTTTTTAGTTTTAACTAAGTTCAAATTTATGGTAGTGGCCCTTGTAGAAGTTAATGCTCATGCTTTTGGAATCCTTCACTATGTCAGTGATTTTTGAGGAGCAGTTTTGGTAATTTATATTTTTCTCAAATACCTGCTCTCTTCTTTAACAGAATGTTTTCATTCAGAGGGATTTGAAAGAAAAATAATTCCTGGATTTTTGAAAATTCACGTACCAATTTTCATGCCAACTCTTTTGAATGCTTTTATCAAAAATAAAAATCTACCCCTAAGTGGGAATTATTGATGCAAAGCCAAGTTTCAAATAATAGTTGGAGTTGTATCTAGGGGTATAGCTCTACTCTAGTAGAGCCTGAACTAGCATTGCATGAGGCCCTGGGCTCATTCTCCAGTGTATATGTTGTGGGAGAAGAGTGGGGCTCGGATGGTGGGTGGTGGGGAAAGAAAGAAGAGAAAGAAAGAAAAGATTTGGTGTTTTTTTCCTAAAGCTATAATAATATTTGAATGAGTTTCTTTGTTCTTCCTATGAAAACTTATTATGATGGAATTTGATTATTCCAAAAGGAATTCAATTTTTAAAAAGTATTTTAAATTAATAAAACAGTAATTGTACATATTTATGGGGTTCACTGTGATATTTCATTATATCACAATGCACAATGTTAATAAGCAGATGAAGGGAATTGGCGTATATCTGCCAACTTAAACATATATTTAGGATTTCCTTTTTTAGGTAATTTTGAATCATCAACTTGAAGCAAAAAACTAAGATTTGATATTTATATATTTCAAATATCTGCATTGTGAGCCAAACCTTAATGGCAGGTTTTGGGTGATATAGCTATTTGATGGGATCTTACAAGTGTTTTAGGAACTGAATTATCAAATAGGGCGGGGACACAATTGTGAGAAAGATTTGTGAGAAATGTGATTTACTTTGTTTTTTCAGTTGATTGTGCTAATGAGGAATCTGGAATATAGGATAGTTGGAGGTACTGTTTTTGAATCATGACTCAGTTGTAAAATCTAATTTGCATTACATTAAAAATTTTAAATGTTGAATGAGATAAGGATTTTAGTTTCCAAAGCTAACTCTACAATTATAAAAATCCAAGGTAATTTTGATTTGTGAACATTGTCAGCCTTATACGGTATATCTTTAAAAATGAATGTATTTGTTTTTAATAGGGAAAGTTTGGCTGTTGGTGACTTTAATTTAGGGTCTAATGTCAGCCTGGCAAAAATTAAGCAGGACCAGAAACTGATTGAAGAGAATGAAAAACTAAAGACAGAGAAGGAGGCTCTTCTGGAAAGTTATAAGGCATTAGAATTGAAAGTAGAACAGATTTCCCAGGAGCTGCAGGTATGTTTAATAGCTTAAATTGTAAAGAATGTTCAACCAAGAAATGTGTACATTGATTTGCTCTTACAGAAGGGAACTCTTTTTTCCACTCCCCAATTTATTTTCTCCTTTCCTTATATCTGTTTATAGATGAAAAATTTTTCTTACATTTTAAATTAATAATGTGTGGATTTCATTGGATGTTTGAAATTGAATTTCTCATTTATATTTTATGTTATTTTTTGGGGGGGGGAGTTGCCAGGGATTGATCTCAGGGGCACTTAACTGTTGAGCTGCATCCCCAGACCTTTTTATTTTTATTTTTTAAAACATTTTCAGTTGTACATGGACACAATACACTTATATATTAATTTTTTTTAAATGTGGTAGTGAGGATTGAACCCAGTGCCTCACATGTGGTAGGCAAGTGCTTTACGATTGTGCTACAATTTCAGCCCCCTAGACCTTTTTTAAAAAAAATTATTTTGAGATGAAATCTCACTCATTTTTCAAGGGTCTAGCCAAGTTGTTGAGGCTGCGTTTGAACTTGCAATCCTCCTGCTTCAGCCTCCTCAGTTGTTGGAATTATAGATGTGTGCCACCACACCCTTTTATGTTCTTTAAAGAACTTTTAGCTAGCTGGGAGCGTACTTGTAATCCCAGCGTCTCAGGAGGCTGTGGCAGGAGGATCACCAGTTGAAAGCCAGCCTTAGCAAAAGCAAGGTGCTAAGGAACTCAGTGAGAGTCCTTCAATAAAATGCAAAATAGGGCTTGGGATGTGGCTCAGTGGGTGAGTGTCCCTGAGTTCAATTCGTGGTAACCCCCCAAAAAACTAAAAAACACTTAGCTATGGAAAATTTAAACATTCCAGAAGGAGAAAGTTTAAATAATTAATCCTCATGTTCTCAATATCAGTTTTTATGATCATGGGTGGTCTAGTCTTAGTTAAATCTGTCCTTTGTGTATTATTTTAAAACAAATCTCATTTGTAGAATTTCATATTGTTTAGTATGCATACAATGCTAATAGGAAAGGACTTCAAAAAGAATGGGTGGGGCAGGGCTTGTGGCTTAGCAGTAGAGTGCCTTCCTGGCATGTGTGGGGCGCTGGGTTCCATACTCAGCACCACATAAAAATAAATTAAGATAAAGGTCCATCAACATCTAGTGTCCAACTACAACTAATAATAATAATAATAATAAAAAAAGGACTTGGTGCTGGTGTAGCTCATTGAGTGCATGCTTAGAAGTTTAACTCTGGGTTTAACTTCCAGCCCCAAACAAAACCCCCCAAACAAAAACAACCAGATCATACCATAATACTATTCATACTGAAACCAAGTAGTACTTGCTTAATATAATTTAAAATTCAGACAATGTTCTGATTTTTTTATCTTGCTCCATGAAAGTCCTTTTACAGATTCATTTCTTCCAGTCTGAATTCCCTCTAGTTAGGCCTATATATTGCATTTTGGTTGGTGTATCTCTTGAATTACTTAATCTGCACTTCTGATTTCTTTATATATTTCCTTTTTATGGTAGTTAGGCTTCAAGTTAGGCTCAGTTTCAGGTTCATTCTCCCTCGAAATCTCCCAAGAATAGCTGTGTGAGGCTGGGATTGTGGCTCAGTAGCAGAGCGCTTGCCTCACAGTGTGAGGCACTGGGTTCAATCCTGAGCACCACATAAAAATAAATAAAATAAAGGTATTGTGTCCCTCTATACTAAAAAAAAAATATTAAAAAAAAGAGTAACTGTGGTTTTCAAATGTTAATGTGTTGTTCTAGGATCAGTGGTCCAATTCTCTGACACCAGCTGGGTGCTCAGCAATTCAACTCATTTTGACACAAACATTATTTAACTTTAAATTACACCTGAAAAAAATCATTTAAATAATGGCAGAAATACAGTTTCCTATTTGAGTTTCACTAGCATGTGTGTGTTCTTTGTTTCAGCAAGAGAAAGCAGCTACCCTGGATTTGACTAAACATTTAGAAAGTACTCTAAAGACTCGTGTAGGTACCAGAATGAAAAATCTAGCAGCTAAGGTGGAAAAATTGAAAGAAATTAGGTATGTAAAAGCATATTTTTTGAGAAGGAAGGATAATTTAAAATAATTACCAATTAAATGGGATTTTAAAAATGCCTACTATTTTGGTTTGAAATTTAATGTTTGTATTTTTATGACTTTAAAGAGAAACTAAAAATAGTTATTCCTGAGAGTAATTTTTAGTCTTTGTTGTTAGTTTTCTATTGTCACTACTTGAAACTTTAGTGTCCCAAGGCCACCTCTGAGAGTGAAATTAAAAAAACAAAAGACAGGTGTCACAAACCTTTAATCCCAGTAGTTTGGGAGGCTGAGGCAGGAGAATTGTAAATTCAAAGCCAGCCTTAGCAAGACCCTGTCTCAAAAAGTAAGAAAAAAGGGCTGGGAATGTGGCTCAATGGTTAAGCACCCTTGGTTCAATTCCCAGCATTAAAAAGAAGACAGAAAACTAACCAACCCAGCAAAATCCTCAAACACAACTTCTAAGAGGTAGTTTGATGGAAAACTACCATGTCATTGTTTTGCTTGGGTTATTTTTATTTATTTATTTATTTTTGAGAATACTGAAACTAAAGGCTTCAGGAATCTAAATTACTTCACTGTGCTCTAATTAAAAAAATATATTATTTACAAAGTGATCTTCATAGAGTTGGAAGAAATGAGTTCACAAATCTTATGTTGAGTTTATTCAGTATTTCTTAAAAGTCTGCATTAAAATTATGTAGGTTTTTGGCACTGCTTCATGATGCCAGCAATTGGCAGCATCCTAGAGTGTCTCCTTTAGATTTCTTTTTATGTTCCAGGTATAGTTTTTATGCTTTGTTAATCCCAATTGCCTCCTTTCTGCTACAAAAGCAGTGTTTTAATAGTTTTTTTGGTTCATTTGATTCGTGGCTTTTTTTTCCTTAAGTAGAAACAAGTTGTTGTTTTTTAATTAGTATTCTGGGAGGAAATAAAATGTATAATAAATATAGATTAATAAAAATAGATTTATGGGGGCTTATTTAGCATATTCAAGGCCCTGGGTTCCATCTTTAATACCACATAAAAATAAATAAAACAAAGTTACTGTGTCTAACTACAACTAAAAAGTAAATATTAAAAAAAATAGAATTATGTAAGTATTTTAGTCAGCTTTTTTGCTGCTGTGACAAAAAGCCTTGACAAGAACAGTTTTAGAGAAGGAAAAGTTTATTTGGGGCTCATAATTTCAGAGGTCTCAGTTCACAGATGGCTGACTTTGTTCCCCTTGTTCTGAGGTTAGGCAGAAGTTCATGGTGGAAAAGTGAGGTGGAGGAAAGCAACTGGGAGCATGGTACCAGGAAGCAGAGAGAGCAAACTCCACTCTCCAAGGATGAAATCTGTATCCCAAAGACACCCCTGACTCCATAACCCATCTCCTCTAGCCACACCCTACTTGCCTGTAATTATCATCCAGTTAATCCCTATTATGGAGGATTAATACACTCGTTAGGTTAAGTGAAAGTTCATTTCACTCTGAACTTTCATGCATTGTCTCACACAGGAGCTTTTGGGGGACTCCCTCATATCTAAACCATAACAGTAGGTATTTTATCTTAACAAGAGTGTTGCATTATTGTTCGTTAAGGTTGTTAAATTGTCAGTTTGAATAAAATAGTTCTTGACACAGACTCTTTTCATCCTGTACACTGTACTTAAAACCAGTAATTCACTTTCTTCTGCACTTTGATACCCTGAGATGTTTCCCTGAATAAATATTTTGTTAGTTTTCTCCCCTTCAATGAAATTTTCTTTTTTTTTTTCAGTATAAATCTGTCAGTTGGCATGTGGTGTGTCTTTTAAAAGTTTGAGCAACTTGGTCCCTTTAGAGCCTAATGAATTTTTGATACACTACCAAAAACCAAGTGGCCATTCTGACAAAGCTTAAGACAAGATTTTGGGCCAAAATGACAATATGCTTAAATCTATGTTTGAGGGAACAGTGTCCTATTAGAATGGTGGCAGTCTGCTTGGAAGCTAGGGAAAAAAAAGTGAATGGATCTTGTTAGTTTTTCTAATTAGCCTGCCTCTCTTTTCTTTTTTTGGAGATTGTATTTTTTTTTTGAGGTTGTATTTTTTAACTCTTCAAATGCTAGTCTGTTTGTAAGGGTACCAGGACTATCCTAGTTTTGCTAAACAAGATTGTGTCTAAAATTTTCAGAGAAGTTCTTACAAATATGATTATAGTTCAGAAATTCAAAGTTCATTTGACATTTGTGAATATACCACCAGTGAAACTTCACATCATGTACAATCACAAGAATGGATCCTAACTAGAATCAGTTATACTCTGTGTATGTGTAATATATCAAAATACCCTCTATTGTCATGTATATCTAAAAATAACAAATAAAAAAAATTTTAAAAAAGACATTTGATATTGTTTAAATCTTCAGATGTTTGAAGGTATCTTTTTATATCATGTTTTTTAAAAATTTATTTTCCTCCAATTTTAAAAATCAAGTTTTTATTAAAGTTATATGTTATTTTATATAGTGTTTTAAAATGTATCTCTTTATAGCCAGTAATGGTAATAGTAACTTTTAGACCAGTAATATGTAAGTTTTTCATATGCTAATTTTCTGACTTCTTGATCTGATCTTTTTTGCTGTTTTAAAAAAATAGGCGTGTCAACATCAGTGTTCGTTTTGGAAATGACCTTTCAGATGCTATACAAGTGTTGGATGAAGGGTGCATTACTACTCTAGCTTCTTTGAATGAATTAGAGAAAATTTGGGCAGAATACAGTCTGGCTCAGGAGAAGATCCAAAGTTGTTATAATGTGGTGGGTTGAGAATTTTTCTCTTTTATATTTTTTAATCAGTTGAACATGAAGGCATACTATCTTTTGAGAAAGCAGAGATGGACGGCGGCTATTGCAATATTTGCATAAACTAAATGCTTTATTCACATTTTAAATACATACTTTATTTATATAATCAAATGGTTAATGTGAAAATGCTACAAAAGTATTGCCTTATAAGAAAGATAATTGGTGATTGTAGATAAATGGTTAATAGAAGATTAACTCTTCTCTGTTCTCTTGGAAATCTGATAAAATAGTTCACCTGTATTACTGGACAAAATTATCTATAGTAACTGTAAGTCCTGATTGTATCTGGACTAGGAACGATTATCAACTACAAATTCTTTTTGTTTTTTATCCTTTGATACTGGAGATTGGACTAAGGAATGCTTTACTACTGAGCTACATTGCCAGTCTTTAAATTTTCATTTTGAGAAACAATCTTGCTAAATTGTTTTCTTCTTATTACATATATACAGCACAGTTTTTCATATCTCTGGTTGTATATAAAGTATGTTGACACCAATTCGTGTCTTCATACATGTACTTTGGGTGATGATATCCATCACATTCCACCATCCTTGCTAACCCCCTGCCCCATCCCTTTCCCTCCCACCCTTCCACCCTATCTAGAGTTGGTCTATACTTCCCAAGCTCCCCCTCCCTACCCCACTGTGAGTCAGCCTCCTTATATCAGAGAAAACATTTGGCATTTGATTTTTTGAGATTGGCTAACTTCACTTAGCATTATCTTCTCCAACGCCATAGTCTCCTTAAATTGTTTAGGATTTCACTAAGTTGCTGAAGTTTTGCCTTGAACTTGTGATCCTCCTGCCTTAGCCACCTCTGAGGCTGGGATTATAGGAGTATGCCAGTAGCCAGCCTCAACTACAGATTGTTGATGGGGATTATTGCATTTGGGTGTGTCTTTCAAGGGACTCTGGGAAGCTCAACTTGTGGAGTTATTATAATAATTATGAACTTTTGAGGGACTCATAGGAGCCTTGTGAACTAGGATAACTTTCATACATGCTCCTGTGGATCTTGTCTTCTAGTATAAGTAGTGTTTTAGATTCTTCCATGTTATTAAATACTATCTAAGCCATCTAGTGTTGAGAGGTAGTTTGTGAGTGGGGAAGGTATGAAGACTGAAATATTTCATGTAAATTAAAATTTTTTTTGTAGTTGTAGATGGGCAGAATGCCTTTATTTTGTTTATTTTTATGTGGTGCTGAGGATTGAACTCACTGCCTCACACATGCTAGGCAAACACTCCACCACTGAGCTACAGCCCCAGCCCTCATGTGCATTTTTTTATTAGCTTAAGTACAAGTCTGTTTATTTCCTATTTCACTTTTCTTTAGTTTATTGTATTGAATGAAAATGAACACCTTTTTTTCTTGTAAAGATATTTCCCATAACTATTAAAGCTGTCTGTAACACCTATGAGCTTTTTATTGTCATTGGACTTGTTCCATCTTAAGTATTGGTTGTTTCTGCCTCTGGTTATACTCTGAACATCTTACTCATTATTTATACCTAGGTTGACCAATTGGCAACCCAATTGGCTTTAAATAAAAAGTGTGAACAGGATAACTAGGCCTTTGGAAATGCCAGGAATGTTTAGTTTGGAGAAAGGATTGGATTTGGGTAATGGGTCATTTATTACTATGGAAATAAAAATATCAAAATCAGTAATTTTTGAATCTCTGTAAAATATAGGCAATGTTGTAGGTAATTATAAACCTCCATATCTTAATTTTTAAAAATATTATATTTATGCATTATAAAATATATATAATGATGGGATTTGTTGTTACGTATTTGTACATGCATACAATATAACAATATAATTTGGCCATCATTATTCCCCAGTATTTTCCCTTTCACACTAACTTTTCTTTTTTTAAATATTTATTTTCTAGTTGTAGGTGGCCACAATATCTGTATTTTATTTTTATGTGGTGCTGAGGATTGAACCGTGCCTCATGCATGCTAGATGAGCACCTCATATTGATTTTTAAAATGGTCATTTTTGTTACTATTACATAAATGAGGAAACAGTTTCACCAGAGTTAAGGAAATTGGTCAAGATTGTGTAGTTCTAAATGTTGATACGGAATTTTGAACCCGGGCTTGTGTGACTGAAAAGTTATTCTCTTTCCATTTAAACCACAAGGTCAGTTTTTAAATACGTCTTAATGAATTTCATATAGTAAGATGAAAAAGACCTGCTTTTATGGTCTTATTTTGTTTTTGTGGTTTGGGCATGGGAAAATAATTCAGGACAGAGAGGAAAGAAGATTAATTTGACTTTTAGACACAATGTTCTAGTAGTGCAAATGTGTCCTTTTTTTTTTTAAAGCAGTTAATTATTCTTACTACTTTTGATGTTTCAGGACTTAAGGTTCATTTTGTAAACTGAAGAGTAGATTACTGAATAAATATGTAATAAAAATTGCACTCAAAGTTAACCATCTTGTATTTAATTTGGTCTTACAACTGTTACTTTTAGTTATGTATGTACTGCCTAATTCCTTGTTTGCTATTTTATTTTTTGATGAAGTTTTACTTGAAGTTGTTTTCTTTTTGTTTATAAAATAGTCTGAGCTTATGTAAGAAAAAAATATTTAGAAATTCAAGCTTTTAAGTATATGTTCCAGATATTATTATAGATAATGGCTATATATAGCCATTATCTGTAATTTGGAGATATATATACATACATATATATATGTATATTTATATTTAGGACATAATTTTTCTCTTTCTTTTTTGGTGTTAGATGGATGTACTAATAGTTTCAATATAAAATGGTAAGTACTACAATAGAGATAATGCATAGGGTTCTTGGTTATCTTTTTAAAAAATTTTTTTAGTTGTAGTTGGACACAATGCCTTTATTTTTATTTGTTTTTATTTTTATATGGTGCTGAGGATCTCAAACCCAGAGTCTCACACTTGCTAGGTGAGCACTCTACTGCTGAGCCACAACCTCAGGCCCCTCTTGGTTATGTTTTATGTACATAATTTACAAACAACCTCTTGGGCAAATTGGAGGCTTTGTTCCGGTGAAGTTTAACTAAATCTTGAAAGATGACTAGATGAAAGAATTGAGGATGGTTTGGGAGTAAAAGAAAGGTAGTGTGTAATTAATAGGAATTTGTATAATTTTATTAACAACTTTCATTGCAGACATAATAAAAAATAAAGATTCTCAGGGCAAGATTGTTGAATTTAAATGTTTTTATTAAGGGAAGAGATGTTCTTTGTCTCTTTGGTGATAAGGAGAAAAGTATTTGTCTTAAATGCTACTATGCTTGGTGAAAGTAATGTTAAATTTTAGAAATCACTTTTTTTTTCATGTAGGTAAATGCGTGAAAAACACCCGATATATTAATGGTGGTTTTTCTTTTCCTTCCTCCAGAATGAAGGGAATGTTTTGATTGCCAAAAGAAATGAAGTACAACAGAAGCTATATATGGCAGTAGAAGTTTTTATTCTGGAAGTGGATGAATTACCGCTTAATAAACGCTTAAAAACATTGAAGGTTGGAATTAAAAATATATTAAATATATTAAATTATAAATTTACTCAGTGAGAGAGGTGAAATTAGTATTTACCTTGAGATTTTAGAAAGTACTGACAGCTGCACAGCTTTTTTTTTTTTTTTTTTTTTGCTGAATTCCAGTTTAAGTCGTTGTGTGTACCCCCCCACACCCTCCTCCTGCCTCCCGGTACTAGAGATTGAACCCAGGCCTGCTTACAGCTGATGAGACGGCCCTTACAGGAATGAAAAATGCCAACAACAGAATGAAAATATTGTGGTGTGAAAAAATTGTTGCTAGGATGTGCTTGATGATTGCCATTGTAACTGTGGTGAGATGAAATCTCAGCACAGTTTTGATTTTCATTTCCTTAATTAAAAAATTTTTTTTTAGTTGTTGAGGACCTTAATTTTTATTTATTTATTTATATGCAGTGCTGAGAATCCAACCCAGTGCCTCACACATGCGAGGCAAGCCTTCTACACTGAGCTATAACCTCAGCCCTGCATTTCCTTGATTGCTAAAGATGTTGAACATTTTTTCCTTATATTTTGAGCATTTGTATTTTTCCAGGGAAGTGTCTGTTTAGTTCATTTGCTAACTTATTGATTGGGTGGTTATTTTTATTTTTTGGTGTTCAGTTTTTTGAGTTCTTTGTATATAATCCCCTGTTAAAGAGTAACTGGCAAAGATTTTCTCCCATTCTGTAGGCTCTATACTTTGCTTCCTTTGATGTGCGGAAACAATTCAATTTGATGCCATCCCATTTATTTATTCTTGGTACTATTTCCTGAGCTTTGAGGAAGTCATTGCCTATATGTTGGTGTGGTGACCCTGTATTTTCTTCTGATAGTTGCAAGGTTTCTGTTGTAATTTTTTAGATTTTGATCCACTTTTGAGTTTACTTTTATGCAGGGTAAGAGAGAAGAATCCAGTTTCATTCTTCTGTATGTAGAGCTGGGAATGTGGCTCAGTGGTAGAGTGCTTGCGTATAGCATGTTCAAGATTCTGAATTTAATCCCTAGTATTGCCAACAAAACAAAGCAGAAAACACACATCATTCTTCTATATAAGTTTTCCCAGCACTGTTTGTTACAAAGTTTACATTTCCTCTATCATGTTTTTGGCATCTTTGTCAAAAATCAGATGGCTATATTTGTGTGGCTTTGTCTCCGTCTTGGTATGTGTTCTTATGCCAATGTCAACCTATTTTTTGTATCCTAGCTCTGTAGTATATATAATTTGAAGTTGCAATGCCTCCAGCATTGTTCTTTTTGCTCAGATTTCCTTTGACTATTCTGGGTCTTTTATTTTTCCTTATGAATTTTAGATCTTTTTTTCCCCTAGTTTACCATAAAAGAATGTCATTGGTATTTTGGTGGAGATTGCACTGAACCTGTAGATTGCTTTTGGTAATATGGCCATATTAATGATATTAATTCTGTCCATTCACAAACATGGAAGGTCTTTCCATGTTCTAGTGTCTTCTATTTCTTTTTCAATGTTCTGTAATGTTCATTGTAGAGGTCTTCACCTCTTTGGCTAAATTTATTCTTAAATATTTTATTTTTTAAGGTAATCATGAATGAAATTATTCTCATGTTTTTTTAAAGGGGATTTGTTATTGGTGTATGGAAAAGCCATTGATTTTTGTATGTTGATCTTCTATTCCTGCTACTTTGCTGAATTTGTATATCAGCTCAAAAAGTCTTCTAGTGGAGTTTTTTTTTTAAATTTAAGTATAGAATCATCATCTGCTAACAGCCATACATTGACTCCTTCCTTTCCTTTTTGTATCTTATTCTCCTGTGTAATTTCTGTGGCTAAAATTTCAAGTACTATATTGAATGGAAGTGATGAGTGTGGACGTTTTTGTCTGGTTTCTATTTGAGAGTAAATGCTTTCAATTTTTCCCCATTCAATATGATGGTGGCTTTCGTTTTGTCATATATAACCTATATGATGTTGAGGTAAATTCCTTATGTCCCTAGTTTCTCTAGTAGTTTTAACATGAATGGACACTTTTGCTTTCTAATGGTTCAATGTATGCAATTTTTTTCATGCAAAAATTACTTAAAAGTAACCTTTAGGGTATGTGTATATGATGTATATGAAACACAAATGAATTTGGTGTTTTGACTTGGAAAACACATCCCTAAGATACTTCATTAAGTATTTGGAGATAGTCTAAAACCTGAAACACTTCAAGCATTTTGGAGAAGAGATGCTTAACCTGAATTAAAAGACTTTTTGCCTGCCTTGTCTTTTTATTTACCTACATCACCAGAATATTCTTTAAATTTGGGTTCATTTTGTTTATATTTTTCAAGTACTTAAGAAGCATATTTCTATAATGAAAGTCAAAAAAATTAAAGTTCATGATTTCTAACTTCCAGTGCATTTATTAATCCTTTTGTGGCCTAAAATACTTGGTTGGTTTTTCGTGATTGTTCCTTATGAGTTAAAAAAGTATATTCTAGGTTTTCTTGGGGTGCAGTTCTAGATATATACAGTCATTTTTCACTTAATAAAGGGGATACATTCTCAGAAATGCATTGTTAGGCAGTTCCATTGTTGTGCAAACATCACAGAGTATACTTACATAAACCTGATAATATAGCCTATTAATGAATACCTATAAGTGGTACCTAAGTGGTAGAGCTTATTTCTTTTAGGCTACAAATAAATACATTTTTTCTGTACTGAATACTATAGGCGTTTGTAAGGCGGTGCTAAGTATTTGTGAGTGTGAACATTGAAAAGGTACAGGAAAAATATGGTATAAAAGATTAAAATGGTACACCCTTATAAGGCATTTACCATGGGCTTGCAGGATTGTAAGTTGCCCTGGGTGAGTTGCTAAGTGAGTGGCGAGTGAGTGTGAAGCCTTGGGACATTATTTTACATTACTGTAGACTTTATGAACACTATGCTTAGGTGACACTAATAAAAATAATTTTTTAGTTTAATAAGAAATTAACCTTAGCTTACTTTATTTTTCAAATGTTTGACTCATGTAGTAATAGTTTAAAATACAAATACATTGTATGGCTGTAAAAAATATTTTTCTCTGTACCCTCAATCTATAAACTTTTTCTGTTATTCAAATTTTTATTTGAACTTTTTTTCTTTTTTGTTAAAAACAGACACAAACACAGTAGCTTAGGCCTTTGCGGGGGCTTAGTAATCAATATTTCTGTCTTCTGCCTCCACATGTTGTCTTACTGGAATGTCTTTCAGACACTCAGAACTGTCCTTTCCTATGATGATAATGCTTTCTTCTGGAGTACCTCCTGAAGGTACCTTCCCGAGACTGTTTAAGAGTTAATTTTTTTAGTGATATTTCCATTTATTTCACTTTTAGAATAAAAATTTTTCTATCTCATACATGATTGAACACATATTTTGCTTTAAAATTAATAGTCACAATGGAAGAAACAGTGGTTTATTTTTCTAACCAAGTGTGACCAAGCTGCCGAATCTTAAGGCCTCAACAAATGTATCTTAGTATTTTCTCTGAACAACAAGATCTTTTATTTTAATTATTCTTGGTGAACAGTGATGATGTTTCTTCATTGGTTTTCACTGCCAAAGAGTCATGACAGGTGGTTTAACAGGGGATCCCGTCATATAAATCCTCATTTCCAGTGCAACAGCTGTTGCAATCTTTCATTGAAAGTTCATCCATCAGGATTTCTCTCTATCGTGGTTGACCAAGGAGTCAAGCTTTGGCTGCCAGGGCTTCATTCTGCTGAATATGATATTCTTGAAATCTCATGAATATTCTTTGTGTCATTTTTAAATATTTCTGTAAGCAATGTTCTGAACAGGTGATCTCTTCAGGTTTTACTTGTTGTAAAGTCTTTTACACAGTCCAAAAAGCAGGTTTCTGTAAGTTTATTGTATGTTCCAAGGAATTCCCTAAACTGTTTTATCTGATCAGATTCTGGCATTTGTGCAGCCATATTCTCTTGGTATGTTTATTAATCACCAGTCAGGTCAGGAGTGCTTCAGTCGAAGATGAGTCCCTTGAATTTTATCCAATATCTTAATCTTGTAGGGAGATGTGCTGCCTTTAAAATAAAAATCAAGAGTTAACTTTTTTTTTAATAAGTAGAAGTAGTATACTCTTAAAATAACAAAAAAGGTTCCTTAGACTATTAAATACATTAACTAGTAACAATCTTTCATTATAATTTTCAAATATGTACTATACATAATTTTTATGTGTTATATACTTTTATACAACTGTCAGTACAATAGGTTTGTTTACACCAGTATCACCACTAACATGTCAGTAATGCATCATGATAACTATGGCATCACTAGGTGATATAAATTTTTCAGTTCAATTGCGGTCATATAGAACCACTGTTGTTTATGTGATTTTACTGACTGAAATATTAAATAATGCATAACTGTATATCATCTTAAGCTTTAATCCTTATCCTTACTTACTTTTTGTATTTTGAACACCTGAAGGAACTAGAGGGATACACACACACACACAAACACACTGGACATTAATATAGTCACAATTATATTTTAAACTTTTCTTTTTAACCACTATGTAATCTTATTTTTTCACTTATCACATTTTGGTATAAAATCTTATTTCCTTTTAAAATTCTCATCCCACTTTTATTTTTGGTTAATAATTACTTTGTATATTTTTTCTTTTTTTCTTTGTATCCAGTTTTTGAACTACCTCTTAGCTAATGCACTCATGATCAATTCTTAAAAGACTTCAACTTAGAAATTTATCTTTTGATTTGTAACTTAGTTGACTTACATATCTAATTACTGTTTGTTTAGAACTTATTTCCATGATGTTATTTTTGTATCTGTATCATGATTTCTTTTTTCCTTTTTGTCTCACTTCTATCCCTAATACTTAAGATCTCCCCTGTCTTTGGTGTCCCCCTTTCTGTCTCATTCCCTAAAGCAACCTGCAAAACAACCAATATTGTTGATTAGGATTATAGTCACAAATTATGAATACTGTGTTTGATAGTTCAATCAAATAAAATTTGAAGTTACTTTCTCATTTCTTAGGTGTTATTTGGTGTCTTTGGACTTTTTCAAGATATTAGGATATTTTCCTTGTGCTTTCAGAGACATTTTTGTGTAGTTGGCTTTATGAGGTATTAAATGTTTAAAGATATCATGTTTCTGTCTCTCATATAAATAATTATTTAACTGGCTATAAAATTATTAGATCCAAAGGCCATTTTTCTCTATGGAACTATCAGAGTTTTGTAATTTATCAGTTCTTTGACTTTTTGTCCCTCTGAAAGCTTTAAAATTTTCTCTTGACTGTTACTAAATTACACTATAACATGTTTAAGTTTTGATATAATTCAGGTCAGTTCAGTTTTGAATTCTTATCTTTCTTTAATCTAGGAAATCTTTGATATATATTTAAGAAACTGCTGCAGCTGTTTTTTTTTCTTTACCCCACCTCGTGAATTTTTCTTTCATCCCAGATCTTCTGTTACATGGATATTTAAACTTCTTTTATCCTCTGCATATTGTAACTGTTAATGCAGTTTTTTCTTTTTATCCCTTTTAGGGGCTTTTTGGAGGTATCCTTGATTTAACCATCTGTCTCACCAGTAGGTTCTCTAACTGTATGTCTTCTGTCATTTTTCTAGTCCATTGTGTTTTTTATTTTAAATTGGTTCAATTCATACCCATTATCTTTCGTTGGTTATTATTTATAAGTACCAGGTTGTATTTTAAATACTCTTTCTTTTGTTATTTGTTATGCTTATTTTGAGTTCTTATTATCTGGGAATCTGTTACTGATTTTTCTTCTTTTATAAGGTGGCTTATTTTGTTATACTTCTTTCCAAGAACTTGTGTATTTCACACATTTCATCTTCCCTTTTACCTGTCTTTAAGATTACATATTTCCTTGAGACTACAACTGCCTTAGCTCTGTATGTTGTGTAGGTATGGGATAACATGGTAGAGAGGCAGAGTAAGAGTGACATCCTATACTATAATTTTTAAAGATTTCTGATGCCTTCAGGGAATAGAATGGGGTTGTTTTTTGTGGTGTAGAACTTCTGGTGTTGCAGTTAGGGTGTAGCTATTGCCTATCTGCTTCTCTTCTAGATGGTCTTAATCAGCATTCCTCCCAGTTCCTTTTTTTTCCCAATTCATTTAATTTTATTTTTTTCTTTTTAAATTGCTTTTATTTTTTAAATACACGACAGTGGAATGCATCACAATTCTTATTATACATATGAAAAATTGTGTTCTATATCTCTCCCAGTTCCTTTACTTCAGCCTCTGTTGAAGGCTGTATTTCTCCTAAATACATGGGAGCATTTATACATAAATGCTCCCATGTATTTAGGAGAAATGGGAAGGAAAAAGAATGCTCAGGGGCTGGCCAACCTTCCTCTCCTGGTTATCAGTTTTTGCCTCATCTGTGTCCTTATGTGGTATAACCCCATTGCCTCTTGCTGGTGCTGCTGTTTTTCTGCCCAAGGAAAGAGAGAGAGTAGGGTACATGAAGGAAGTTCTGTTTTCCCACAAGTTATTTTTTGCTGTGGTATATAGATCTTCTTACATTTGCAAGAACTATTCATTTAGTGGTAAGCACCATCCATTGTCTTTTGAGGATTTCTCAAAGAGTTTTGTGATAAGTTTTTTTTGGAAACTATTAAGCTTTTCTCTTGTCTCTGTACCATTTCTAGGGTTTGATTCCTTGAGAGAGCCAGCAGAATGTGTTGGCTTGTTGAGACTATCTTGTCTCTTCCAATCCTTACTTTTTTCTTTACTTTTTATTTGTTTTTATTGTTACATTTTAATTATAAATAATTGATTCATTATGCCATATTTGTACATGCACATGACATAATTTGATAAATCACATCTCCCAGCATTTTACCTTTCCTTTCCCTTCCTTTTCTCCTTCCCTCATCTGCTTGCTCTGTTTCCCTCCTATTATTATTTTAATTAGTACATTATAAATATATATGTATGTAAGTGGTATCACTGGGGTATGTTCATATATGTACATAGCATAATTTAGTGGATTTTGTTTCCCATTGCTTCCCTAGGCCTTCCTGTCCTTATTCCCTCTTGATCCCCTTCTCGTTTGTTTCTTTTCTATTTTGGTGAAATCCCTTTTTTTAAAAAAATTCCTTTCCCCCAGTCTTTTAAAAATGCTTTCAGGTACATACATATGCTTAATGTTTTTACTTAATTGGAATTATTTGTATATTTTGGTGTATATATAATATATTTTTGTCCAGCAATATACTGGGAACACCATGTCAGGACAAACATTTGTTACTCTTATTTAAAGTCAGGAAATAGAGGCTAATTTCTAGTTTGTTAAAAACCTAAGAATATCCACTTGAATCAAATGTGTGAAATATGATATGTCAAGAGCTTTGTAATGTTTTGAACAACCAATAAAAAACCCCCTAAGAACATAAAACTTGCTGTTTGAATGAATTGACTTAATATAACTTTTACTTCAAAAATGGTCCAAAAATCACCTTTTAGATAGTTCTGTGTTTTCATCTGATAAGTCTCAAGTTTTATTTATAAACTTCTTAAGAATGGGGATTCAAATACTGTTTTTTCATCTCCTATGTTCAATACAGTGCTTGAATCCTAACTTGAAGTTAATAAGTTTTAATATATTTTTTTTTTCTGGTTCTTGGGATTAAACTCAGGGATGCTTTACCATTGAGCTAAATTTCTGGGCCTGTCCATATGTATTTTTTTGAGACAAGGTCTTGCTAAGTTACAGAGGCTGGCCTTGAACTTGTGATCCTGCTGTCCCCACCTCCTGAGACAATAGAATTACAGGTGTGCACTTCTATGCCTGAAAATAATCTTTAATAATCAGAAGTATTTCTCTTTGTAGGATTTATCAACCTCTTTAGAAGCAGTGTATGGACAGGCCAAAGAAGGAACAAATTCTGAAGAAATACTTAAAAAATTTTATGAGTGGAAGTGTGATAAAAGACAGGAATTCACCAACGTGAGGAGTGAAACTGAGGCTTCTCTGCAACATCTTGGAGCATGGTTCCAGAGCACTCTAAAGGTAAAGAAAACTCTTATTCAGTGCCATTTGTGGCATAAAACGAGGGGGGGGGATCCATATACATTAATCATATCCTTTGTTTAAAAGCTAATATTGTCTACTCATCTCTGTCAGGTTTAAATTTGCTACCTGAGGATCAAGGTTCTTTATCAGCTTTTAGTCAGACTGCTCCTTTCATTATTGTCAAAAAAACAAAGCAAAACAAAATAAAACCCAACAACAACAACAACAAAAAACAACAAACATTATTTAGGTTTTGCTTTTGCTCTTACATTGTCCTCTCACCTTTCTTAAACACTAATTTTCTTTAGGTATGCTATATGCATGTAACTTGTCTTTTCTGGTACATGTGTTTTATGAGGGTAAGTCTTTTCTTTTTTCCTCTGTAATCTTATTTCCCCTATATCACTTAGGGCATTCCTAATGCTTTTTTTCAGGTATAAAGGTAAATGAACCCTAACTGAATTAATTAATTGCGTTTATTTATTTTTTATTTTTTTGCAAATGAGGCTTTTGATCTGTCTTTGGAAGAATCACTGATTTCTGAAGACACACTTGGTAATATTGATGAAATCCTAGAGAAGACTGAGTCATGTGTCTGTAAAGAGCTGGAAATATCTCTGATTGTGAGTATTGATATTCTTTATTATTGCTTTCTTTGAAGCAGTGTTTTCTTTTGTTAGTTAGAAAGTATTAACTATTAATTACTTTTTTTTTTACTTTTTAAAATTACTTTTAATTACTTTTTTTTTAAAGAGAGGTGAGAGAGAGAGAATTTTTAATATTTATTTTTTAGTTTTTGGCGGACACAACATCTTTGTTTGTATGTGGTGCTGAAGATCGAACCCGGGCCGCACACATGCCAGGCGAGCACACTACCGCTTGAGCCACATCCCCAGCCCAGAAAATATTAACTATTAAGATAGTTATTTTTTGCTAACTAGGAAGTATTAAGACTGATATGATCTTTCCTCTTATAGTCCTGTTTGAAAGAGTAACACTTGAAGTTGTAATTTGTATATAGTGCAAAATCTTATTCTTCTGTAGGGTGGTATTTTCACTTTAATAGAACATTTCACACTTTGAAAGCTAATATTTAATTCAAGGAAATATCTCTTCATCTGAGTGGATCAGCTTTCTATGTCATTTGATTCTTGTGTTTATTGTATATAGTGACTTCAACTAAAAACAACTAAAAATTTTGGAGAGCTTTGGAAGTAGACACAGATTAATTAGTATTCCCTTTTTTATTGTGTATAATATGTATTCCTGTATCAAATTTTATTTATTTTTATGTGATGCTGAGGATTGAACCCAGTGCCTCACACATGCTAGACAAGTGCTCTACCACTGAGCCACAACCACAATCCATGATATTTCCTTTTTTTAATCAAGAATTTTAGTAAATTACTAAAATAATTAATAATGAGAATGACTTTTTTTCTCTTTTTCTTCGTTAGCTTGGCTAAGGGTTTATCAATTTTATTTGTTTTCAAGCAAACTATTTTATTGATTTTTTAAAAAATTCTTTTGGTTTCAGTTTCATTGATTCAGGTTCTGATTTCAATTATTTCCCATCTTCTACTGCTTTTGATATTGATTCCAGAAGAGTATTTTGTAATCTTAACATTTCTCATTAGGATGCTCACTAGTTGTTCAAGTTGCTTTCCAAAGTCTTAGTGATTATACTTTTCATTTTACTTCTTTCTCTTTTACTCTATGAACAACTGAATTTTCCTTTTGTTAAATAGGTTTGGTTGGTGTTGTCAGGTATGATATAAGTGGATGTTAATAGATGATTTCTACAATGAGTGTTGAAGTTTTTTATATTGTTTCTTTATCTAGCAGGTTAGTATTCCTGATTTTCTTTAGCATTGTATTCCAGACAGCTCTGGGGATAATATATAGAGTAATAGGGGTGAAATTTTTCATTAAATGTCTTTAATATCAAGGTTCTATCTAGAAAAAAATTGTTCTTGAGAAGTAGTTTGAAATAAATATAGTAATTTAAAGGTGTAATTTTGAACTTTATTTATTATTATTGAAGATTTTAACTATTTTTGGCTATTCTCATGTGTGATTCCACATGTGATTTTATTTAGGAGCAAGGTGATGCAGATAAGGAGATCATTTTAAATACTTACAGTCAAGTACTACAGAAAATCCGTTCAGAGGAAAGGCTCATTGCCACAGTACAATCCAAGTACAGGAACAGTGCTGAGGTTGGATTTTGTTTTGTCTTAATGTTCTTCCAAATTGATGCTTTGGATTTTTTTTAACATTTAAATTTTTCTCTAGTGGTTTAATTCTCATTGGGTCAGTAAATTATTATTGCTGGGAAAACTATAGCTGTAGTTATAAGGTATATAATTGAATTCACTATAAAGTAGGAATGATGATTTTTATTGATATAAATATATGCATATGTATGGATTTATGCACATACATATGTATGTGTGTATTTTTTTAATAGCTGGGGATTGATCCCAGGGCTGCTGTACCACTGAGCTACATCTGTAGCCCTTTTTATTTTTATTTTGATATGTTCTTACTAAGTTTCCCAGGCTGGCCTCAAATTTGCTATCCTCCCGCCTAAGACTCTCAAGTAGCTGAGATTGCAGGTGTGCCTCTGTGTCTGACTAAATACATTTTTTTTATTAAGTCTAATATCTTTGATTTTCTTATGTACTTGAAAACATAATTATAATTCTTTTGTCCTTTGAGAAAGATTCATATTATTTCCTTTTTGAATGGAGAGAAAATATACACAGAATGCTTATTATTATGTTTCAGTAATATATTATGAGCATTTTCCCATATGATTAAGATTCTTTTGTGCTGTCATTTTGAGTAGATAAATCATCATTCCTATATAGAAGTATGATGTTATCTAACCTTTCATCATATATGTTGGACATTAAGGTAACTTTTTCTCCTGCCTTAAAAAAACACAAAAAACAAAACAACACACTTTTTTTTTTGGTTTGTTTTTTGTTTTGGTATCAGGGATTGAATCCACGGATGCTTAAGCACTGAGCCACATCCTCAGCCCTTTTTATTTTTTATTTTGAGATAGGGTCTCACTAAGTTGCTTAGAGCCTCACTAAGTTGCAGAGACTGACTTTGAACTTGCAGTCCTCCTAGAACTCAACCTCCTGAGTCACTGGGATTACAGGTGTGCTCTATCATGCCTGGCCCATAATTTTTATAATCTCTCAGATTCCTAAAATTTTAATTCCCACATTATAATGAATGAAAATTATTAAAACTTGGTACATATAGTCAAACCACTTTGGGAAAGATTATTTCAATTTACATCCTCACTAGATATCCCAGTTTGCATCCATATTAACAATATATGTCTTATTGTATGTCTTAGTTGAAGTATTGACTTTGTTACTTTTAGTGCTGAAACTGAGATTTCTTGAAGTGTGGATAATTAGGAAATTGGTAGAATTGTCTTGTTGAAAATTATAGAATTTTCAGAGTATTTCAGTTGTAGTCAGATCTTGGAGAAATAATAAATGGTCAGTAAGTAACTGTTCAGTTAATATTACTGTCTGTTATATTTGAAAATATGGTAATTCTTTCTCTTAGTTTAAAAAACAGATTATTGAATGTTTAAATAAGAGCCCCAGTGTGGATCACTTGCTGTCCATTAAGAAGACACTGAAAGGCTTAAAAGCTCGACTAAGATGGAAGTTGGTTGAAAAGAATAATTTGGAAGAAGTAAGGAAAAACAGTTGCTTCTAACTGAACTCTGTTTGTACCTCATTTTACTAGAGCTTTATTCATAAAAGTTGTACATAAATATACTTTTTAAAATAAGAGAGCTATTACATTTATGTTTTGTTTTATATACTTTAGATTTTTTTCTGAGTGTATAAATAATTGAGACTATATTAACAGTGTAAACATTCTCCCATTTAAGTAAATGTTTTTATTTCTTTTTTTTTTTTTTTTTTTGCCATGCTGGGGATTGAATCCCAGCATGTTGGACAAGTGCTCTATCACTCAACCATATCACATTTCTACCTCTTAAATGTTCTTTAAAAACATTTTACATGGCTTCCTTGGTGTTCAGTAACATGAACATTTTGCAGTAATTTTTAAGACTCTTTTGCTTTGAACTGTTAAGACTGTCTGTTGTAGTATAAAATCTACTTCATACAGGTAATAAATAGGGTACTTCCCCAAAGGTATATTTTTGAGATCATGGTATCTTTTGTTTACTCTTTTTTTTTTTAAATGACTGGACATAATACTTAATAATACTTCTTTGCTTGCTTTCTTTTTTGCTCCTGGGTATTGAACCCAGGGTGCTTTACCACTGGGCTACATCACCAGACCCACCCCCATGCTTTCCCCCCTTTTCAAAAAAAATTTAAAAAAATTTTATTCTTATTTGTTATATATGACAGCAGAATGCATTATAATTCATATTACACATATAGAGCACAATTTTTCATATCTCCATCCCCAGCCCTTTCAAATTATTTCTTTTGAGACAGAGTCATATAATATTTCTTGCAAGTATTTTAAGTTGTTTTCATATGAAAACAGATGGAGGGATTAGAGTATTCAATCTCAACTAACCTCTTTAGGCTTGAAACATTGTGAGTAAACTGGCAATTCTCTGTATTCTCTTGAGGATTTAATATTTTTACAGAAGGAATCTATTATGAATTAATCAAACTTGATCATCTCTTTTCATCTTCTGAACACTTAGTTGGGAGTGGAGTGGTAATTATTCTAGATCTAATTTCACAGTTTAAGAGTTTTCCAGCTTTATCCTATTCTGGACTGTGGGGAAGGTAGGCCCTTTCAGTCTAATTTTTCAACATTTGGAGAAAAATATATAATTTTTAAAGCACATATATCTTTTTAAACAATATTTTTTAGTTGTAGATGGACACACTTGTAGGGCATGGTTGCCTGCTTCCTGCTCTTGAGGCCACACATGCAGCTGGGACGGCTCCTGGTGATTAGCCGGGAGGTGGTGCTGTGGGCCATGATGGAGGAGGCGGACCACCTCCAGGAGAGGTCCAGGACTCTTCCACCCTCTGGACAGCTCGTGCCTTCCCTTACAGACTATGGGATGGGCGTACACGTGAATTTACTCTACCCCTCTGACCTTTATTCTGATTGGCTCCTGGCAGTATATAAGCTGTGTGTACTTCCTTATTAAATGAGATCCTGCTTTGACTATTCTCCCTGGCACGTTTGATTGTCCTCCCAGGAAGGAGGGCTGGGTGCTGAGTGTGGGTGGCCAGTAGACCTTTACCTTTCTTGTCTTGTCTTGGTCGGGGTGTGCTTTTCCCGCTGGTCAGGAGGAGACGGGGGCTAAAGACCCTGACACACACTACCTTTATTTATTTGTTTTATTCATTTATTTATTTATTTTTATGTGGTGCTGGGATTGAATCCAGTGCCTCATGCATGTTAGACAAGTGCTCTAATATTGAGCCACAACTCCAGCCCAAAGCATATATATCTTTTAAAAAATATTTATTTATGTATGTTTTAGTTTTGGGTGGATACATTAGGTTGTTTTTATGTGTGTTGAGGGTCGAACCCAGTGCCTCATGCATGCTAGGTGAGCACTCTCCCATTGAGCCACCATCCCAGTCCTAAAAGCATATATATCTTTTAAGTTGGCTTTTTAATTAAAACTTCATTAGGGTCTTACAGAGTGTGAGTTCTGAATATTTTTTCCTGTAGTAGATTATTCACACATTGACTGTTGTTTTTTACAGTTTGGTATGTTGTATTTTTAACCAAGTCTTATGTAAAAAACAATTCCAGGTAATTCAGTTTTGGTTGCTGTTTGAACACGTTTACTTTATGACTGCAGTTTGTCATCTTCATTTAAAAAAATATTTTTTTAGTTGTTGATGGACTTTTGTTTTATTATTTATTTATATGCAGTCCTTAGAATCGAACCCAGTGCCTCACACATGGTAGGCAAGTGCTCTGCCACTGAGCCACAACCTCAGCCCCAGTCATCTTGATCTTTGAGAAAATCTACAGCAAATTAAAAGACCAAAATAATCTCTGTAATTGATTTTTATCTTTATTGTTTATAGTTTCTTCCTGTAGGTTTTGGAAAAAAATCAGTGTTAGAATAAACTGAACTAAGTTTACTTTAACAAGTACTATGATGGTAGGTACTGAAGGATGCACAGATATCACACAGAATGATTTACATAGAAGTTGAACTAATTTTATGGGAAGACTTGATTTTAGTCTGCTTAATGAGCCTGTAAAACCATTTTTTCTTTCTGATTAAAGTCTGATGACCATGATGGATCTGAGATTGAAAAAATAAAACAAGAAATTACTCAGTTGCGCAACAGTGTCTTTCAGGAAATTTATCATGAAAGGGAGGAATATGTAAGTCTTTGATTCTTTGAAATTTTAAATCAGATTTTGCTCTATAAATTGAATTAAAATACTCATTCTATAAAATGGACTGTAATCACAAGGCCAGAGGTATTATCTTGGCATAAAAATGTTTATATGAATTTAGAAATTTATTTATTTTTTTCTTTTGACAGTGCTGTGGATGAAACCCAGGGCCTCACACGTTCTGGCAAGCTCTTTATCACTGGGCTATACCCCCAGTGAAATTAATTTATGAAAGAATAATTCATGACCATACCAATGTGGAAATTATAAAAAAGGAAAAGACATTACTTATAACTTTTTCACCTAGTGGTAGCTTAGTTAGTAGTCACAATTAACTTTTGACTTCCTTTTACCTTTTTTTTTCTGTTTTCAGAATTGAGATTACAGTACACACACAAACAGAGGCATTTTTTTTGTTTAATATAAAGCATAAGAATTTCTTCAAATAAACCTATATGAACATCACTTTAGCATAATGTTTCAATGTAAACATTAATGGAACAACATTCTTTATTTTTGGTGAATGTAACATGGAACTACCTGTTTTTTTGAGAAAGTTGTATCTTAAGTCATCCATTCTACCCCAAATTACTGTTACCTTAGAAGAATTTATCAGTGTCTTTTCTCTTTAAAAAGGAAAAAATATTGTACTTTACGTCTGAGGCATATTATAGAGAAGAAGTCAATTTACAGTGCTATGAAAATAAAAAAGTACTATAAAATAATAGACATTTTAAGTGTCATGCTTTAATTACCAAACTCATCTGACTATATGTAACACCTTATGAATCTTTTGATAAAATTTACAAAAGTTTAGAAGTTTTTCTTAAGCATGTGACATAATTTTCCTTTTGTAAGGATCTTTAGTTTTCACATTTGCTTCAGAGTGAGTGATGCAGAGCTATGTATTTATTTTTTGTCTCAGGCTTTTATAATTTTTTTTCTTCTAAATGAGACATGCATTATTTTAAAATGCTACCATGTTCTTAATATTTTAGGAAATAATGACAGTTTATTATTCAAGTTGATATAGTGTTATACATTTTCATTTTAGTTTGGAAGTGAGTATGAACTTTCACCTTAGGCTTATATATGTATATAAGGCATAAAATTGGTAATTAAGTTTTTCTTCTATTTGTAAAGTGGTAATTTTGATTGAAGGTATCACTTGGTTTTTGCTTGGTATTTCTGAAAAATAGAAATCAAAATTAGGATCATATATCTTATTAGATATGTAAAAAGACTGATGCTGATATACTATATTATCCTGAAAAGAAACACATAACAATTAAATATGTATTGATTTACAATAAAAAATTACATTTTTAACTTAGGAGAAACTGAATAGCTTGGCACAGAAATGGTTCCCTGAGCTGCCTCTGCTTTATCCTGAAATAGGATTACTTAAATACATGGTAAGCTTTGTTTCCCCTGAGAATTGCTACTCTGCAGAGAGTGTAGAAAAGTGATAATGTTCAGACTGTATATCAGTGTTAAATTTATAATATCTTTTCTATAAAGATGTTTCTGATGAACATTTTAAAATATTATTAGCACCTTTTCTCAAGACTGTCTTACGTAGTCGCACAGTGCAGATTTGAATTTTTATGTTCATTTACATCTTTTTCTCTATTTTCTCTTCATTCTCATTCAAAAGATGGTATGGCACTTATTTGTGGGGTTATTTTTTTTTGAAATGATAAAACAAAAATTTAACTGCAGTTTTGAGAGTTATATAAAAACAGGATACTGTTAGTCGTGAGGAATTTAAACCTAATGTGATTTTCAAGTTAGAGCAGGTTGGGGAAAAAAATTGAGAGAAGAAGGTTAAGGTAGAGTTGTTGAGGTGGGTTTTGTTTTCTAGGCAGGCCAATTCAAAGGCTGGGAGATTAACATTAGACCTGGACAGTATGGAGCAGGATTGGTAAATTCTGGCTCTCAGGGCAGAATCTGTTCTCTCTTTGTGTTTTATTGTCTGTTAGGGATGAGGAACTAGATGAGGTATAGTTGTTAGTTGGTATTTAGTGGTTCTAGGACCATACCCCCTCCATCCCATCCTAAATCCAAGATGTTCAAATTCCTTACATAAAATGTCTTAGTATTTGCACATAACCTACATGTATCCTCCAGTATACTTTAAATCATCATAGATTACTTATGATACTTAGTACAGTGTAAATGCTGTGTATTGTTTAGGGAATAATGACAAAAAAGTCTGTGCATGTTCAGTACACACACTTTAAAAAACATTTTCAAGTCACAGTTGATTGCACAGATTTGAAATACATAGATAGGAGGGCCAACTGTATTTATTCTTTATGATTGTCATTTAATTCCATCATAAGCTTAAATATAGTATTGAAAGGGATATTTGTATAAACACATGAGTTTATTCTCATATAAGATCAAAATTTCTTAAACAATTAATATAAAGTCTTTACAGACTAGACATGAAAATGATGAGTTTTACCTGCAATTATGCAACTCTAGAGTGTCTCATATTGTGTAGGTGAGTGTTTATGTATGCCATGAAATGAAAATTCATTTCTAAAAATGTTAATCTTCTTTATTGTAGAAGATTATAAAAGGTTTTAATCATGGTTTATGGCAGGCTTTAATGATTTTAAGGTGTTTAACTGGGAAGTATTCTCTGGACTCTTTTGTAGATTGATTATATGTATTGTGGATTACTTAAATATACTAATGTCACTTAACTAGGAAATACTCCTCTGACCCTTTTTACTAAAACTACAAAGCAGTAAAGTGATTTATAATATTAACTCTCAGATTTTGGTGTGAAAATTTATTCTTTTAAAAAATTGCAGAAATATCTTGTGGCATTAAAACATTTGAAACCTAGTTTCACTTTTGAGGACTTCAAACAGAAGCAGAGGTGTTAGAATTATTTGATGGTAGTTATAATTTTCAGATTTCTCATTCCTATTCTACAACTACTTTGTCATTATTTTAGTATTTTGCAGAAAACCATGAGGTTTTTCAAGTAAACATTAAGTTTTCTTGGCAGCCTATCTGGTTAATCCCAGTCATCTGTAGTATCTGTTCTAGAACTGTAACAGTGATTATTATATGATGATTACACTGTGGGTAGGAGTTCAAGTTAGAAACCAGAAAAAATACAAAAAATTTTAAACATTTTTGTTTTATTGGTTTTTCTAGTAGGGTTGATGATGTTCATTCCATTTAACAGCATGTAGCTAACTACAACTGTAATAAAAACTTGTGCCTAGAACTCTGGTGGTCTTCTTACTATGAGCTTGGAACGAGATATTCTTGACGCTGAGCCCATGAAGGAACTTAGCAGCAAGCGTCCTTTGGTGTGCTCTGAAGTTAATGGGCAGACAGTTCTTTTAAAGGTAATTGCTTAAGTTCTGATTTGTGGGAGTTTTATAAGTTGAGAAGTAGTGGTGTTTCTTTTCAGGAAAGAAAAAACTCACTTTTTATTTTATGAAGGATGTAAGTTGACTGGCGTGACGATGATTCTTTTATTTTGCTTGCCAGAATTAATTTTGACTTTTAAATTTTCTTCATTTTTGTAAGTAGTATCTGTCTTTAGTGGGATTCACTGCTTTTTTTTTTTTGGTGAAGTTATTACAATCTATCCAGTAGTCTTTTAAGATTCTGCTTTATTTTTAGATTTCCTTTCAAAATCTCTGCTATGTTGCCAACACAAGCTCCTACTTCTTAATTTCTTTTGTGATTGATTTGTGACACTATTAAGTTAGCCTTAGTTGCTACACATAATAGAATGTGTATAGTAAGCTACAGGTAGAATTATTTTTTCTTTTCATAATTATAGCATTCAAAGCAGAAAAAATACTTACAAAATTAGAATAGAAAATCAAATGTAATCTGATTTACTTAAAATTATTATGTTTAAGGGGAGTGATCTGTAATTAGAATGGGATTTTAAATGTTGGCATTACCAGTGTCTCTGTCTTGATACAAGGGTTATTCTGTGGATGTTGACACAGAAGCAAGGGTGATTCAGAGGGCAGCTACCTATCACAGAGCTTGGAGAGAAGTTAAAGAAGATTCCGGGTTACTGCCATTGATATTCCTGTTTTTGTGTAAGGTAAAGTTCTTATGGTTATCTCTTATAGACTTAATATTTATATTAAGTTTTGGTTTCCATGTTTTAGAGCAGTAATTCATTCCTTCTAACATAAGCTAAAGTTATCTTATAGAATCAGTGTGTAATAAAAATATGTTGAACAATATTTAACTGGAGTCACCTTCTCTGTTTTGCTTCTTAGTCTGATCCTATGGCTTATCTGATGGTCCCATACTATCCTAGGGCAAACCTGAGTGCTATTCAAGCTAGTATGCCTTTAACTTCAGAAGTAAGTCAAAACAATTTCCATGGATATATTAATGAGAAAATAACACCTAATATTTAATATCTAATATTTATTTAGGTCATCCTACATGTGATATTGTGTAAAATTTTGACTTGTGTTATTTAATTGTCTCATCCACTCTGTGATGTGACAAAATTCTATTATACAAATGAGAAAAGTGAGTCTTTGACTTGCACAGTGTCCCTCAGGCAGAGATACAGTTGAGACTTGAAATATATGCGTTCTTGGTTATTAATCCCAAACTTATAAATTGTTAAGCTATGTTATATGTAAATTGCCTAGTATAGAATTTAGTATTATAAGCACTTAAGTGTCAGCTTTAATTTTTATCATTGTAAATTTATAATTTGGACTACCCAGAACATTATTTTCAGTCTCTTCTAGTTGTTTTATTTAGTAATATTAAATAAAAGTTCTAGACTTTTATTTAATATTACTAGGCAGTAAGTCATTGTCATCTAAGTTTTCTTAGACACTGCAGAATGTGTATATATTTGTATACTCTTGCAGTCATACACAGTCACCAGATATACAAGTTACATAATCAGGGCTTTATCTGGCCTTTAATTCTTTATTTATGATTTATTCTCTTTATTGCCTTTTTGAAAATTGGTGCATTGTAATTACATGCAGTAGTAGGATTTGTTGTTACCTATTCATATGTGCATGGAATAGAACAATATGTTTTGGTCAGTATCATTCTCCATTCCCTTCCCTTCCCCTTCTCTCCTCTCTCCTACCTACCCCTGATCCACTACTTTACTCTACTAATCTCCCTTGTGTTTTCATGAGATCTCTCTACCTTTTTTCCACTTTTTCTCTCTAGCTTTAATATATGAGAGAAAATATATGGCCCCTGACTTTCTGACTTTATTTTGCTAAATACTGCTCTGAAGTTCCATCCATTTTCCTACAGATGACATAACTTCATTCTTGTTGACTGAATAAAACTTTATTGTGTATATATACCACATTTTCTAACTTGTTCATCCATTGATGGACACCTAGGATGATTTCATAATTTGGTTATTGTGAGTTGTGATACTGTAAACATGGGTATTCATGTTTCACTATTGTGTTATGTTGTATTCTTACTAAAGGTTTATTTGGAGGAAATTTTACTCATCCTGAAACAGAGTCTTAACAGGGAAAAGATTCACATGTTAAAATGATTTGCTTATTTTCTAACCTCTTGTTACCTATAGGAAGCTTTAAAGGTCATGAAAGGTGTTGCCCAGGGCCTGCACACATTGCACAAGGCTGACATAATTCATGGATCACTTCATCAGAACAACGTATTTGCTTTAAATCGTGAAAAAGGAATTGTTGGAGATTTTGACTTCACTAAATCTGTGGTAAAATATCATAGTTTTATAAATAAGTTCTAGACTCTTATTTAATATTACTAGGCAGTAAGTCAGTACTTACGCATTATATAGTAATTTATTGTAAGACCTGTGCTTTCAGTTAAGGTGTGTGATGTAGTATAAGCAATTACTTGTTGTCAATCAGGTGCTAGAATAAGAGTTTGCAAGTTTTTGCATTGTATATTTTTACCATAAATATTAGGAGCAACCTGAGATTACATTCAATAGTATTGACAACATTAACTATTTTACCCTTATCTGGAAATATTCAACCACTAGGAAATTTACAAGAACCCCTCTTTGCTGGTGTCCCCTGTTCCCCATAAATTAAATTTAAAAATACATACTTTTAAATTTTTGATTAATAATGTGCACTTTAGAAACCTGGGAACTTTGGACTTTCTTATTTAAATTCTTTTTTTTTAAAGAGAGAGTGAGAGAGGGGGAGAGAGAGAGAGAGAGAGAGAGAGAGAGAGAATTTTTAATATTTATTTTTTTTTTAGTTCTCAGCGGACACAACATCTTTGTTGGTATGTGGTGCTGAGGATCGAACCCGGGCCACACACATGCCAGGCGAGCACGTTACTGCTTGAGCCACATCCCCAGCCCTTCTTATTTAAATTCTGACTCAACTACAATGGCTCTTAATTTGGAGCCTTATCATCTTAGTGTACACAGAGATAGCAAGAGATAGCAAAGATCAGACAATTAAGAGCATGTTGTGAAAAAAACTTTATAGAATTGGCAGTCTCAACATAGTCTTGAGGGAACAAGACTCTTTATCTAAATTGACAAATAAAAATCATTTATTTTGTACAGCACTTGTTTTGATATGTGAAATGACTGAATCAGAAATTCCTATTTTAAATATACCAGCTTTATTGAGATCATTCACCTGTTATAAAGTGTTCAAATTAGTAGTAGTTTCTAGTACATTCTAGAGTTGTGTATTGATCACCAGTGTCTACTTCCAGAATAATTTGTATCACTCCCAAAAGTCCCATACTGATAAGCAGTCACTCTTCATTTCTTCCTCTATTCAGGGTTTTGAAAAAACTAATATGTCCTTTATTCTGTGGTTTTCCTATTCTAGACATCTGAATAAATGAAATCATAGAATATATAGTTGTTGTGATTGGCTTATATTACTGTATAGCAGTTTCGAGGTTCATCTGTGTTACAGAATACATCAGGATGCCATTTCTTTTTATGACCAAATATAATATTTCATTGTGTGTATATATATCATATTTTGTTTATTCATAAATTGATATTTTAGTTTTCACTTGTTATTATGAATAATGTTGCTATGAACATTAATGTACATGTTTTTGTGTAGATATGTTATTTCTTTCGGTAGGAAAATTACTAGATCATATGGTAACTCTTTCACTATTTGAGGAATCAAATTGTTTTTAAGAGTAACTATCATTTTACGTCCTCATAAGCAATGTATAAGGATTCTAGTTTCTCCATGTCCTTGCCAGCTTTTGTTATTATCTGATTAATTCCCTTTCACTATTATAATGTCTTATACTTTGGTCATCTGCAAGTCATAGGGTAATGCCATCAGTGTATATATAGTCTCAGTGGCTTTCATATGGTACCCTAAAAAGTTTAGAAAGTGAAAATCTAAAACTGTAATGAAACAGGATTTATACAGATTGATTTGGTAAAATATTTATTTTAGCATATTAATTTATCTGAAAATTGAGATGAAATCCTGAGAAAAATGACTAAGTGATGAGTTTTAAAAGGTTCTCAGCATTTTTTTTTTGTATCAGGGATGGAACCCAGGATGCTTAACCACTGAGCCTCTCCCCAGCCCTTTTTATTTTTCATTTTGACACAGGGCCTCACTAAGTTACTTATGGCCTGGCTAACTTGCTGAGGATAGCCTTGAAGTTGTGATCCTTCTGCCTCGTCCTCATGAGTTGCTGGGATTACAGACATGTGCCACTAAGGTTATCAACCTCTAGAGATCCTGCCCAGTTTGTCTTTTGAACATATCATTTATACAACTGTAGATATGACTACTCTTAAGAATTACTCTTCCTCTTTTTCCTTGTTTGTTACCTGTTATTATTTCCCAAAACATTGTTTTACTAGTTAAAATTATTTAATCTGAAGTACTGATTAAACTCACT